>NW_006239072.1:597426-634396 GCF_000226075.1 Solanum tuberosum | reverse complement strand
ACAACCTTACCCGTTTAAAAAAAAAAAAAAAAAAAACTTTGCCTAGTCACAAACAAGTTAGGGTCGGCAATATGAATCTCACTCCATTTAAGCTCATTTCATATCACCATCTAACTAAAAAAATAATGCTGGCCAAAATAAACAAATATCTAGATTGAATCAGCATAACACAACTTCACAAATTCTGCAAATTAATAGCAAATAAACTCAACATGAACTAGAAAAGTCTGGCATCAAAGATAATGTCGCAACAAACATAACTTCATAACTTCCACAATTGAAAAGCACAAAAGTCAAACTCTAAGACATGGAACATGATAGCCTTCAGAGGTAAATCTAGGTTTTCTATTACATGGATGACCACTAAAAAAGAAGGAAAAGCATATTAAGTGAGAATTGATCCCTAATCCTCTAGGTAAGTAAAAACAAACATTCAACCAAATGCACCATTCAGCCTTCTTGTAGCATGGATGCCAATAGATAATATGATACCACTATTAAAGAATATAAACATAAAACACCTAACTTCACAAAGAGACCACGAAATCCCCAAATTTTACAAAAAAAATTCGACCCTGATAGCAAGGGTTCGGATGAACCTAGTGCTTATGCTCTGCATCCGCCCGTAGCAATACGATTACATATTTAATAAACACAAAATTCAATCTAGATATACAACCAAAGGCGAGGAACTTTTCTTAACTTAAAAATTTAATGCTCCCTAAAGTAGAAGAAAATCAAGGTTCAATTCAACCTGCCTTACATATCAAAACTTACAAATTAACAACTACTAAACTCAACAATAAACTATCAAAATCTAGTATCGAAGATCATGTCATAATAACCATAACACCATAAATTCCACAATTAATAAACACAAAATTCAATCTAGGATATACAACCAAATGGAAAAACTTTTCTAACAAAAAAATTTAATGCTGCCCAAATTAGAAGAAATTTAAGTTTTCAACTATCTACATATCAAAACTTAATAAATTCTACAAATTTACAGCAAATAAACTAGCAAAATCCAGCATCATAGATCGTGCCATAAATTCCACAATTATACAAAAACACAAAAATCAAACTCCAAAACACCGAACACGATACCGAAACATTAATCATCCATAATCAACACACTAAAATAGGTCACCCAAAAGGAAAAAAAAACCCTAATTTCCACAAATTTATCAATTATTCAAAAATACAAGCGCATAAACACAAACAACCGGAAAATATAATAATTAGAAATTAATTTTAAAAAATTCTAACCTTGAACACAAAAGGGAACAGATTGATCGAGGTTCGTTCGATCTCGATCCAGAAATTTAACAATCAGACATCAATTAACACATCGAAAATTAATTTGATTGATTAAACACAAAGAAAAATGAAAACTAATTGTAGATCGAGATTTGGGTCGAAGAGAAAAAGAGGGAAAAGTTTCTATGTTTATCCACTCGGTTCTTCTGCAAAGGACATTTTTCTACTCCAAATAGGGAATGAAAGAGATAATCTTTGGCTGTAGGGGTATATTTTATGGGGAAAAAAATAAATATTATTAAATAGAATTGAAAATTGACAAAATTGATGTAAGCTTCAATTTGATTTTTTTAGGGATTTAATAAATTTTATGAAAACAATTAATTATAAAACAATCTAGTTCATGAAATATTTCGCGTTCATGTGAGGTCACGGCGGAGGTTGCACCCCCATGAATTCGACTAAAGTAGTTCATTTTGGCGTTAAATCAATGGTTCAGTCTACTCTGATACAAGGATAGATTAGATACAAATACATGAAGAATATGTTTTTTGGTAAAATCTTGCTTCAATTTGACCTAATTGGCGAGTGATCCCGGTACACAAGTGAGTGTAGTTTTATTTGGTTCATCTCCGTCAAATATCTTCATTTTCGTGATCATGTTTCTTCGGAGAATGCTACTTCAACTATAACATCAAGGAGAAGTAGATGGTTATGGTTATTAATTAATGATAAAAACAATTTGGTACATGAAAAACTTCGCATTCAGGTGAGTTTACGGTGAGGGTTGCACCTCAAAGAATTTCACTAAATAGTTCATTTTGACATCAGATCAGTGGCTGAGTCTGCTTGATACAAGGATAGATTGGATACGAACACATGAGGAATATGTTTTTTTTGTAAAATCCCGCTTAAGTTTGATTTAATTGACGAGTGATCCAGTATAACAAGCAAGTGTAGTTTTATTTGCTTCTTTTCAACCAAATATCTATATTTTCGACATCAAGAGTCGAAGAATTTCTTCGGAGAATGCTACTTCAACTACAACAACAGGGGAGAAACAATTGTGATTTTGATTATTAATTAATTATAAAACAATCTGGTGCATGAAATATTTCGCGTTCAGGTGAGGTCATGGCAAGGGTTGCATCTCAACGAATTTAACTAAACAGTTCTTTCTGACGTCAAATTAGTGGCTCGATCTACTCTGATACAAGGATGGATTGGATACAGACATATAAAGAATATGTTTCTTTTTATAAAATCTTACTTCAGTTTAACCTAATTGACGAATCATCCCAATATGACAAACGAGTGTAGTTTTATTTGCTTCTTGTCCATCAAATATCTGCATCCCCCGATCGTATAATGAAAACAGTAGTCAAATAATTTTCTTCGGAGAATGCTACTTCAACTACAACACCAGGGGAAAGTAGTCATGCTTATCCGTATTTTATTCATTATTTTTTAAATGGGAGATACTAGTTTAGGAGTATACCTTCTATCCAATTGAATTTGTTGCTTCTGAATTCGTCTAAAAAGTACTTTGTAGGTTCAAAAACTTGGCATAAGATTTAATCTAACAGAATTCCCTTCAAGTACAATTACAAAATCGGGAAAGAAATAGCATTGTATATCATGATTTTGTCTGTTATTTTTTAAATGGGAAAATATGGTGAGGGATGAACGTCCTATCCGATTCAATATGTTTCTTTCGAATCCGTTTTAAAAAATAAATACTTTGTAGGTTTAAAAACTTCACAAAAAATTTGATACTATATAAAGATTCGTATTGGGTTTAGCTAATATGCGGCTACAAACAATTGATATGATTAACTCATTCAATGGATTATCAATTTGTGGCTTTTCTTAGTAACAATATATTTTTATATCCCATGACTTTTTGAAAAATTACTTATAGGCCTGTTGATCTAAATAAAGAAATTAATCGAGTTTTTATCATATAAAATGCGTTAAATAAATATATTTTTTTAATAAATGGATCTTTTATTTATTGTTGAATTGTCATTAATGAAGATAATATTATCAAGTCAACGCTCGAAGTGAATATATTATAAAAAATATATATATTTTAGACAAAGACATTGCTAATTACCGACAAGTGTTTGATCTGAAAAAATTGCGACCAAATTTAAAAATGATTTATTTTACTATATCAATCAAGACAGCTATGTATATATATATAGTTATTATCATACAAATAATTGTGACCAATTCAATGTCAAGTTTTCTTTCCAAATACCAAATTATACTACCTCATAAAACTCATTTTAATTGCAACATTGGGTAAATAATGTTATATTTTACACCTAACAATTAATCATATGATTAACTAATTCAGATTTATATGTAAACATATGTCATGTGTTTATTGATTTTGATATAACTATTGAGTGCAAGTAATTCTTATCCAATCGCTTTTGTTTGAATATTAAGTTTTTTAAATTTTTTTTTATGTCAAATGGAAAAAGATACGAGTAGTAATTTTATTTTATTTTAAAAAAGATAAAAACTCCTGCCCTCTTTAATGGGACAATTTTTATTTTATCTTAAACCCACATGGAGTCATTTAATGTAATGTCGGTGGCATTCCTTAGTCCTTACATGTTGCAAATAATTGATATAATTGTCCTAAAGAAATAAAGTAACAATAAAATTGTCTCATTATGATTTATAGATCATGAGTTTAAATAGAGAAAGCAATAGCTGATATTTGTATTAGAATAGATTGTCTATGTCACTACTCACATCCTTTGAGCTACGACCCTTCCTCAAATCCTGCGTGAACATGAAATACTTTGTGCCTTGGACATTGTACTCTTGAAGATTATAACTTTTTTTATGACAAAGGAAACCGACAACCACTACCCTTTGGGTGCGCACAGGGTAAAACCCCCGCTCCTATGCAATAGCTCGCAAACCACATAGGAGAAGTAACCCGCACTAGGCAAGCCCGATATGACGAGCTCAAACTCTCAAAGATTACAACTAAGACAAAATAAATGAATTTTGAGTGATAATTCAGGTATGAAAAGGGAATAACTAATTATTGGGTGTGAAACTCGCGAAAAACTCATAGTTTAAATGTGTTTTTGACTATTAACTCGAAAGAACTATTCAACACATGCCAAGACGTTCTCCTGGAAAACATCAGCACGTAGCCGATTCTTCACACTGGCAATTTGTAAAGGCACATTTATTGCATCAAATTTGAAGCTGTTTCCTTTAAGCTTTTCCTTTTTGACACATTATTAGTATAATGAACATCTTGAAAGAAACACTTTTGTGAGTTCTGAGTAAAAGGATTAGAAGTACTCAAAAGTGCAGAAACTCTAGCATCTACTGCCCTTGCAGCACGGTTAGCAGTCAAAACTCACGTTGCATCAACCCTCTCGTATATTCAACATAATAACCTCCCCCGCTGCAACAAAAAGATCTGAGTTTCAGAAACATAGAAGAAGAGAAGGCATTAACCTTTTAACTTTCAATAAACACTTGGTAGTGGCGAGAAAGGTAATAATTTATACTTGACAGTGTCCCCAACACCCAGTTTAAGACCCCACCCCCCAGCCCCCAAAGAAAAACATAACAACAACAACAGAGGTGGATTCAAAAATTTATGCTCCACGTCAAAAGTATTGGGAGGAAAGCAAAAGCAAGAAGCCAACGGACAAAATGACTTGACAGTTGATTTTTCCTGATTTCATCTTTCAACAATGCTCAACCCTATCATGTACCCCTCTCCCCTAAGCATGAAAATGAAAAAGACAGGAAAACGAGAAACCTACCAGATGCCATAACTAACTGTCTTAGAAAAATGAGGTGGTTGATAGGCTATCTGACAAATGATGACCAACAGAGTTCATAATTGTAATGTAAAAAATCTTACATGATTACTTGATTGTTTTAGGTTCTCCAACAATTCTGCAATTTCGAGTTGTTTCACCACTGCAGTATGCAACACCTGTTGAAAAATATAAAACACGACAATTGAATAATCCAAGTTCAAAGTTATATAACTGTCAATAATAAGGCATACCCTTTTTGTCTTGTCAAGGTCCACCTCCACTGATTTGATCCTTTCCATTGATTGCTGGATCATTTGGTCCTTCTCTGCTGGGATCTCAGCAGGTTTTCTCTTTATTTCTTCAAACAACATTTCCAGTTTATGAAGACGCTCCATGCACGGGAGGGCATCATCTGATTTATGAACAACTTCACCATAAGCAGAAGAACTGCTTTCTTGTCTTTCTTCTAATGCACTAGAGCGGGAAGCATTTGCCTGTTTCCTCCAATACTCAAAGAACACACCACGAATCAGTCCAGAGAGTTTGAGTATGAAAGGAACCAGTTTCCTTTCCAAGCACTGCATGCATCCACTCAAAACCTTTTTCTGGATAGTTTCAAACCAATGAATCACCAATGTACCTAAAGAGCGCATAAAAAAGGGGACATGAATCCCCATCAGGGGACGTTCCAGTAGCACAATCTTTTAATTGGAAGTTAATAACCTCATAAATCAACTGATGTACTTGCTTGAATGTCTACAGATTTGGCAATGCACATCAGTCTAGTGGACACACAGAAATGAATGAATAGAAGAAAGAGATGGATAGAGAATTGGCTTAGGAATGAATATGAATATTTTAGCAACTTTTCATGGAAATCTGGCTAAAATCAGTATTTAGTCAAAAATTACTTTTGATAACCAATTTAGTCAAAATATAATCAACTTGTTAGATGACAGATACAATAAAGTTTCTCAGTTAAAAAAGGTTAGGTGATAAATTTAATGAAATTTAAGGTCCTCTAGTGTTTTAACTCCGAAACTTTTAAAAGTTGTGCCCTTCAATGGAGGAAAAGAAAAGTAAGTAAGATGAATTTTGCATGATGAGGAGATATCATCTAAAGAAAAGAATGTCAATCATCAATATGACACCAAAAAGGAAGAAAAAGAGATGAAATTCTGATTTTTTTAATTTCTGACTGCTGAAAATAATTTCTTTTAACAAGTCTTAATGATGAAAATTATTACCCCTAGTTAACACAGTAACATAGAAGGGAATCATGTGACATATTTATTTTGGACATTATTTTATTAAGGCTCCATTTCACTTCAAACAGTTGAAATCAATAAATTTGCACATTTAATTTGCAAGCATAAAATTAGTACTAATGTAACCGTCATTGTTAACATCTAAGCATTATATTACTATTTTAAATGAATTCAACTCTCCTAATTTTAATGTCACTTCAAATTCTTCTAGTTATAATTGTATGGCTAAAAATAAGCGATTTTGAGATCTCTCTCCGGGATCAAGTTTACATTAGATATAATTGTCAAGTAACGAGTTTCAAATACATGAGAAATATCGGACAATCCAAATGGAGCTCAAATCATAATTGAAGTTACAGTTGAGCAAGTCTTCATCATAAATAATATCACATAATTAGAAACACGTTGTCAGGTCCAGCTGGCAACCGTATCAGACTACATTCTACTGGTAGTATAGATAAACAATGATGACAAATACCTTCAGAAGTTGGTTGTGCATTGGTGGACAAATTCGTCAGATTGCATTCTGGAGGCTCTGGGCAACATAGGGAGACATGCTTATTAATATCAACTAGTTCACCTGTGCTGAATTGCTCATCACAACTACAGTAGGGGGTAGAATTCGATTCCCTTGCCTGCACGAGAAAGATTTAAGGTAAAATAATTGTATCGCATATCTAAAAGGAATGCATTTGCACACACTATAAATACATGATAACTATTTTCCCTTCCATTATTGAGGCCCTTTTTTTCTCGCTCTCCCTTTGGTTTTGGAGCAATGGATAAATCTAATCTGATGATTATATTTGAAGGTATACACATCATGGTGATTATTGCACATTACAAACACCTGATATATTTGATAAGAAATGACATTTTAAACTAAACTATGGTTATATAATACTGTAACACTCACTTCCTCATCAAGTAGGGACAGCTGTGGAATTGAACTGCTACTTCGTCTAATTGGAGAACATGGGTAATGAACATCTGATACTGATTCAGCTGTTGATGTCTCATTAATTCTTCCCTGACAGCAAAATATGTCAAATAGGGGGAGCCGGGAGGTATAATAAACGCAAGGAAACAACACTAAGAATGTCAAAGTAAAAATTCACCTTTAGTGGGCGTATCTGTTTAGAGGAATCAATTCTCCTTTGATCTCTGGATATTCCAGATATTGGCTTCACAGTTTTTGCCTCTAAGTCATGTACAAGCTAAAAGTGGAGTAGAAAACTATTGGTCACCTCACAAGAAGAAATAATTCCTTAAACTTAAACGAGAAGAGCCATAAAAAAAAGAAAATAGTGAAAACACCAACAAACCCACCTTCATTATTTCAGGATCACTCCATGGACCCTTGTTAGACCTGAGGCAGCGACGCTCAACAGAACAGGTACAAGAGCCACCCAGAAAGTCAGGTAACTGACTGGACAGAAAATATCAGATACAGAAATTAACATTTTTTTTCAAACAGGTAGGTTTATATGAACAATAGAGAGAGAGAAACCTAGGGTCAATCGCTTCAAGCAGTTTACCCAAAGATTTAGGTTCCAGAACCTGCAAAGTGCAGATGAGAACGCAGATATTCAGTCAGTTGAAGTTGGACCAAATGAGTAGAAGAAAAGAAGCCCCTGCTTTCCTCCACCTGTATTTTGCCAATAGTCTTTGCATCCAGAAATTTCTGTGCTGCAGGCCAAAGTATCTTTTGGAAGCCAGGGCCAGCATTGACAATGAACATCTGTTGTAATGTCTATATAGAGATGCCAGAAATCATTAACAACGGAATCTGAATAACCACTTGAAATCTAACTTAACTATTCATTCATGATGACAGCTAATACCTCAGGAAAGTAGTTGTTATCAACTTTTGCCATGGCTGCCAAAAGAGTAGCAGCTGTCCTGGTGAAGTTTTTAACTCCCTGCAATCAATGGCATACTTCTTAATAGGTGAAATTGAACAATAAGCAGTAAGCTGACAGCAACACTTCTATAAGACTTTTTTAAAAATAAGGAGCAACACTATTAAAAGACCTTATAGAGGGGTAAACATACTTTGTCTGGCAAAGTTTAATGGGAATACATGTTATCCGCATATCATAATCCATAAATCACTTTGGTAAAGGCAAATCCAAACTATGTAGAGACAGAAATTGAAGGACCCAACAGCTCCACCTAATTCTTAGAAATACCGGGGGAATGCTAAACTATTTGCGGTCCCACTTAAGTGTTTAATGCATGTAGATATGACATTAAAGCAAAAGTACTTAATTGTCGCAATAAAAGCTATATAGCTACATAAAGTTTTAGATTGTGTAAAAAATGCAACAGAGATTTCAAGACAGTCATCAATTTTGGTAAATTATCCATTCAGTGAAGCAACATACAAGGCCTTGCACATCCAAAATTGTGGTTGTTGAGTAGATCCTTTTCTTTGCTGCAATAGAACATGCAGGGAATTTCTCATGTAGGGCCCTTTCAAACTCTTGGACATGATATTTCATGTAGCGATCAATTGTGGTGATTCGCATTAATTTGTTCGGGTGAGCTTGTCCAAGCCTTTCAATATACACAGGCCTTCCGTCCCTGTCAACTCCATGATATCCTTGGGGGTAATACTGCAGGACTTCTTCCAGCTCTTCAAAGTGAAAATCCTGAGCAGTCACAAGGTCCAATAAGTAAATAAAGTTGAAGCAAAATGCTAAAATTAGAGTTATGGTAATCACAAGACAAATTTACGCCTGTAGTATGCAACTACCTCCAATATTGTGTCTGTTCCATACTCCTTCCTCCAGTTAAGCATTTCTTGCCACATCTGAATAGTTTTCTCAATGTTGAAAGCTCTTGCCTTTAAGAATCTATAAATAATAGAATACTAACATAAGATTGTAATACTTGCTATCGGTGCACAAGAATCACTAAATCCAATACAAGGACACAACTTGCAAGGTGCAGACACAGACAGCTCACTAGACTGTGAGTAAGGTCCAAAACAAAATAGCCATGACAAATGGAGGACTTGAAGAGTCATTTTCCGTCAAATTCTATTGCTTTTAGTGCAAGTTATCACTGAAAATTGCCAAAACTCACGCAACCGAGAATACTGTCAACCAAAGAATTATACAACTCAAAAGGCAACTCACCTCAACAAGGTATGGTAGTCATCATGTATGGGTGGCAACAAATTCCTGTCAAGAAGTTGTTGATGCAATTCATAGACAACATTTTCTTCCTTTGCATCATGGACATCCTCTATCAAAACCGAAGGAAACCTGTAATCAACTTTCTTTTTTCCTCTTTTTTTGAGGGAGCGAGTGAACTTGTTGGAAGCATTGATTGCCTTTTTCCTGAAAGCACCAATTCTGAATCTCCGTGTTTCATCCTCAGAATTCTCAAAGTCTGATTTTCTTTCTCTACGGTCATCATAATAAGCATCTGATCCCCCTTCTAGAACACAGGATACTATTCAGAGCATTCATACTTGAGCATCATAGAGCAAACACTAATTAAATTATCCCAACAAAATCTTCAGTTCAACGACCAAATGAGGTAACAAACCTGACATCTACGTGACAAGGAGGAAAGAATGACGAAGTAAGTTGTGACGCTAGAGTTCAATGCAATTATGGCTTTTCCGTCTCAAAACCATCCAAGCACAGGTTGCTCTTACATAACTAAAAGAAGACAAGTAAGCCACCAGAATCTCAGACTTTCTATAAAAAGAAGACAAATAATTTTTGCGCAAAAGAAAAGACAAGCATTGTTTCTTGAATATCGCAATGATATTCCAAATGAATTTGAAAATTATTTAACTCTGCAAAGGGTACTCTAGCTCACCAGGAAAAAAAACATCAAGCTCCATTAATACTATTCATGTGTGCAGTCCAGTCAAACCATACATCAAACTACCACAGAATGGAAATAAAGATCATTCCCTGCTGATAAACACAAAAGAACAAGTCCTATACTCTAGTTATTGTATTGTACTCCACCGACACACCTCAAACTGATAAATAGTTCCAGTAAAATGTTAAAGAAATAGCAGGACAGACAGGCAGAGCTCGACATGTATACTTAAACAACAACTACTACGCCACAATCCTGAACTAATTTGGATCAACTATATCCACTTGGTTCCAATTCAAGCCAACTATAAATTTAATATCAACATCATTTTTTTTTCCAACAAAAGAATATATATGCATTAGGTATTTAAGAATCCTCTACCTTGATCACACCCAAAATCAACCAAGTATTCAATTACCGTAAACTGAAGCTCATATCTCACATTACACCAAACAGCAACGACCATGGGCGGAGCTTGGTAGGGGCGAGGGGGTTGGGCAAAAAATTACATGGTATATACAAAGTTAAAATTATTTTTTATGTATAGATACATAGTAGATGTTGAATCCCCTCAGCTTCTTCACATGTTTTCTTCTTCTATATTAAAACTCCTTTGTGAAAATCCTAGCTCCACCATTAGCAGCAGCAACAACAACAAACCCAGTGAAATCTCACATGTGAGGTTTGCACCTTACCTGAGGCTGTTTCCAATAGACCTTCGGCTCAAACAACGATAAAAAAGAGGTAAAATGCTATGACAGGCAAAACACAACATATATAATCAAAACAACAACTACTCAGCCGCAATACTGAACTAGTTTGGATCAACAATATTCACATTGCTACATTATCAACATTTTTCAAAAAATAAATAATGAATTATAAGAATCCACAAACTTGATCACACGTAAAGTCAAACAATTATTCAATTTCAATTCTCCGTAAACTGAAACTCAGATCTCACATTTCACCAAATAACAAATACTACAAATGAAAAAAAAAACGTTACGATAACATTCACCGGAATGAAATGCCAACGGAATCTCACCGGAAACCTACCAACGACAAGGCGATCAGAATCGGCAATTGACAGAGCTATGAGATATAATTTCACTGAACTTCTGATTTCAATAATCAATTTCGAGAAAAATTCTCAGATCATCGTAGCGATTTATGAACATTTACAAGCTTTTTCTCTCTCTTTCGGCAGTTTTTTTGAAGATTGCAGCGCCAACTCTTTTACACTTTCTGCGTTTTGCTTGTTTTGTATGCTGTTTTTTATTACTTACTATGTATACTTTCCGAATTTTGAGATTTAAATAAGTTTAAATTATTTTAGGATATTCAATAATATTTGTTCACTTTATAAAATTAATGATTAATTTTACACTTAGTTTTTAACTTATCTTTATCATTAATAATAATTTTTCTATTATATTTTTTAAGATATTATATTTATTATATTCAAATGATGATTTAAATTGGGACTCTTGAAATTTTCAGTCAAATTTAAATTGTTTGACTTTCAAAAACGAAAAATACTATACATAAATTGGGACAGTAGGAGTAAACTTTTTAAAGATTGAGGAAGGATCATTTGATAGCTGGATAAAATTTAAGTTATTTATGTATTATTTTTTGTATAACTTATACAATATTTGATTGGTAGATAGGAAATAAGTTATATATGTATACATTAACATTTTAGAAATCCGCATTATAATACATGAATAAATAAAATTTACATAATGAATACAACATGCAATAATACATAAATTCACTCATAACTGCTTCATATATTATTAATATTTGAATAACTCTAGCTACCAAACGATCCCTCAATTGATAAAAACCTTGATCCTGCAAAATGAGGGAATGACTTTTGTAACGGATAAGATGATGAAGTCGAAATTGAGATGATTTGACTACATGAAGATGAAGTAAACGGATGTGTCAATAAGAAGATGCAAGAAGTTGGTTATAGTGAAAATTGAAAGAGGTAGATGTAGGCTGGAAAAGAAAATTAAGGAAGATCATTAGATAGAATATGATGTTGCTTTACTTAAAGTATGACAATCGAATATTAGAGTAGAAGATTAGTAGATAACCCTTTAGATGAGAGAGGTTGGGTTTAGCCTAGCCTCATCCCTTACGGTCTTATAAGCAGTACTCTCTCTGTTTCAATTTGTTTGACTTAATATTTTTTTTATCTATGATTCTTCTTCTTGTTTTAGTAATTTCTTTAATTTCAAAATTTTCCAAACATTATATGTTTAAAGTCGTAAGATCAAATGATTTTTTGATAAATTTGACATAATTTTAATTTCAAATCACATGATTCAAAAAATTTATAACATTATTTTCTTAAACTTTAAATCAAGTCTAAACGAGCTAAAAAATTAAAACTATTTTGTAGTAATAGTTTATTTTTCTTCAAGATAATATAATATGTGTTACTTCATTTGTTTCATATTTGATATTTTATTATCATAATTTATTTGAAACCTTGTTTTAAGTATTTTCTCTTTCGAACTTGATATATCAGATACAATCTCTCTATCCCTTAATTTACATAGTAGTAAAGAATAAGTCCCTCCGTAGGGAACAGTACGTGTCGAACTGCAGCTTTGCATTTAATTAAATGAAATTGGACTGAAAATAAATAAATAAATATTTGGGAGTATCAATTAATTTTACAGTTACCCAAATACCGTAAGTTTTTTTTTTCTTTTCAAACGAATAAATTGAATATCATTTATAATAAATTTTCTATTCTGACAAGGTGCAGTAAAGGTTCCGAAATTAATATTGTCGTTATACATTTATTCTATGTTTCCCCTAGTAAGGAGTGCCCTTATAAAAATATTTTATTATTATTATAAAAATAATTATTATTATATTGATAATTATTATTATTATATGTGAGTAGATTTTTTTAATTTTATTTTTTATGTATTTGACTAAAAGGACATATCAAAATCAATAGTGTCGTTTTGTGAGGGTGGGAAATGGGAATCACGAGAGATCAATGCTTTATGTATGATGTGTCTAATTTTTAGTGAATAAATTGTTTTATATTTATTATAAAATAACATGGAGTTGCTCTAAGAATATCAGATTATGTTAAAAGTATTTTTGAATCGGTTGAACTTAATAGTGAGTATTAGATTCAATGGTTTGACAAGACGAGTTTGAGGATGTTGTGATAATGTGAAGCTCAGTTAATGTATTTGCTCGTCTATGGATTAGGTTGCTATCTTTATCCATAACTTTGAAAATACATATTCAAACATCAGAAGGCATTGAACTTTGATGCCTATAAATACTTAGTTGACGTGAATGACAGATAATTAATCTTTCATATAAGCCCATAAAATGATGAATCTAAGTAAAAATTCACACAAACATTAAAAAATATAAAAATATTTGTTGAAATCTTGAAATTCACACATATTCCTACTTTGGATCTCTATGGCTAAGGTTTCAATTTTTTTGACAAATGAAAATGAGATGTCAAAAGGTAGGAAGTGAGTGATAGGGACAATTGAAAGGACCAAATGAATGTGGTGAGCCTTAAATTTAGATTCACCCCCACACTATCATAGTAACATTTTGCTTGTAATAGTGACATTTCAACAAGTTCTTTGTGTCTCCCCCTTCCCCTATTGTGACGAAAATAGTGTCCCATTACTTGAAAAATGACTTGACACTGCCAAGATATAGGAGCCCCCCACCCCACCCCACCTACCCACCTCATTCTCATAATTCAATGCACCTAATTTTGTCTTTACTATTGTGTATCTTTTTGCTTGCGGGGTGATTTACAAGAATGGTCTTGAAGCGGATGTTGACTAATCTTGAATCGATCTGGCAAACTCAATCAGCTTGACTTTTGATCTTGAAGATTTGCTTATCAGAAAAGTAGGGGTAAAAAAAAATTCAAAACCATTCATTTTCAATTTTTCACTACAATGGGAAAATACTCATCAACAAGTAAAAAAATTATGTGGTACCTCATTTAGATACTATTATTAAACTCAACAACAATAACATATCAATATAATTCCTCAAGTGGAGTCTATAGAGGATATTATGTACAAAAAAAAACAAGAAATCATAGCAAAATGGAAGAATTTAAGATGATAAAATTAAATAGCAGGATACAAAGCAAGTGAAACAACATATAGGGTGGAAAATATTTTCCTCCATACCAAACACACCCATAGTAATGGTCCGAGCTATTGAATGGGCTTAATTCTATAACTTCATCATTTTGGCCCATCCCACTTTAGAAGCAAAAAAGGCCCATAACTTTGATTGGGCCACAGGACTCAAAATGGCTGTGATTTGAGATTCTCTTAAAGGTAAAATAACGCTCATTAATCACTTTTCAAAAAATATAGGACAAATTACTTAACTGCACTCCTTTACTTACCTTATTATCCATTTATCCCTACTTATTTCAAAATTTTCAAAAATCCTTTATTTACCTATGTATCCCGTGTACAACGCTATGTATCCTGCTATGTGGAATGTATCAAACGCTATGTATCCCGTGCACAACACTATGTATCCCGCATGTATCCCGTGCACAACGCTATGTATCCCGCTATGTGGAATGTATCAAACCTAATATATCCCGTGCACAATGCTATGTATCCCGCTATGTGGAATGTATCAAACCTAATGTATCACGTGCACGACACTATGTATCCCGCAAACATCACTTTTAAGGGATTTTTGGTAAATAGAAAACTAGAAGGGATAGGATGTTATTTAGTACTTATAATATGTGGTTCCTATAATTTATACAAAAATATATATATAGGTATTCAATGATAAGATTCTTTGAGTCTCATTTGTAAAATTTGAAACTTCTTAATAATAGTTATATTTCAAATGCATGAGCTAAAAAGTGATTTGTTGTAAATTTTACCCTTACATAGGTGATATGGTATTAATACGAAAAAAATAAGTCAATATTTATATCAAATCATCATAGTTAAGTAATTTAGTAGGGTGAAAGTATACATATAATTAACATTGATTAAGTGATAGAAGCTTATGTGCAAACTGCAAACACATGTCATTTAATTTTTATTTGGTTTAAACACCTGATACAAATAGGTTTTTATCTATTAGTATATTTAAAATGAAATTCTAGTTATATAAACTTGCTCATAATTTATATATTAAACTCATATAAAAGAGTAGGACCACAATAAAATGACGATAAATGTAATATTGACCAATTCATGGTAAATTTCCATTCTACATATATCATGAATTTATTTGAAGAAACATGATCATTGACAATTTGATATATTGACTCCAATTTTACAAACAATGGCTACTTTAGAAATTTACATGCTATCATCATTATACATATTGAAGAGATACCAAAATGCACGTTTTTTCATGTACCATTATTTATTTATTTATTTATTTATTTGTACATTCACAAAAAGTTGTCCACCTAACTATATTAGTGGAAATCCATATCAATATAGCACAAAGAATATACCTACTCAAGATTGTCTATTGAATCTGACACGAATTATTGATTTTGTTTCTGAATTATTGATAGTTTTAAAAATATTTTTCTATTTGATTAATCGAACTTAAATACGTTTTCATTCTCGATTTGTCACATGACATAATAAGTAATTTCAAACTCTTGTAGGAACATGTGACTCTTAATAAAAAAAGTCGAGAGGAGTGTTAGAAACACTCCTAAACTTGACGAAAATTTAGGGATGTATTTCATTCAAGTTGCATGATCCGAGGTGTATTTAAGTTAAGTTAGTCAAGTAAAAGAATATTTTTAAGACTATCAATAATTCAGGAATAAAACTAATAATTCACACCATATTTAAAAAAGTGTTTTCATACTTCTCTTTTATTTTCAATCCATCTCTATATAACTTTTGACATAATATTTTTGCTGGAGCAATAAACTTTAGTAGGCATTTGAACATTATCGATTCACCAAATACAAAATAAATTGATCTACAACAACAATAATAACAAAATTAGTGTGATCTCAAAAATAAAATATAAAAAGAGTAGAATTTATACTTATCTCTCTTTTATTACGAATAAATAAGTTATTTATGATAAATGCTCAGCTAAAAAAGACATATAATCTATTTTGATGAATATAAGTTCAATACGAAACATTTAATTATCTAGAACATGAATGATAATAACATGAAAATTCATTATTGAATAATAATCAAATGTTTCTAAAGTCAAAAATATCAAGATTACATAAGAAAAAACAATTATATTTTTAACAGGAATGAATATAATTCCTTCACCCTAATCAAACATTTCGAGTCCAAATAATACATATGAAAATTATATTAGGTCACAATTCAATTTACTAACGACAATGATAATTTTTTTTTTTTTTTAAAAAAACGTTTAAAAATTGAAACTCGAGATATTTGATTAAGAATCGTATAACACAAATGAAGCAGGTTTATACGTGGTGGGTGATGCGCAAATGTTGGAAATATGGATCTTCCACTCAAATCCCACCCACACAACACCTACAAATTTTTAATTAAAAAACAGCTGAAAAAATTCTAGCTCTGTCCCCCACCCCCCACCCCCACTCCACTTCCATTTAATTTTCATATTTTTACTCAAATATCAGTTTTTTTTTTTGGTCATATGGGTTCAGTTTATTAAAGCATAAAAAGCTTTTATTTATTTTTTGTAATATAATCAGCACAATATTTTGTGCTTTTTCACTTTTGATTTTGTTGTCTTGTTTCAGCTTAGAAGAAGACAGAGGAGAGCTTTTGTCTTTTTGATTAGCAAAATCCAAGGTTAGTTTTTTTGTTTTTTTTTGGTATATATATTTATATTTATATCATGTGTTATTTGTAAAGATTGAATCTTTAGGTGATTTTGAATATTTTTAGTTTTAATGTTTCATTCACTTTTTCTTGAGTTGATGTTCATTTTTAGCTTTTTCTCATTGTGATTGCTGATGGAAAAGAGGAAAAAAAAAGAGAGAATTTGGAATTTGCCAACTTTTTCCCTCAAAAGGAATTAAAAAAAGTAATAAAATAAAATAAATAGAAATAGGATTGTTTTTTTTTCTTTTGATTATTCATTTTTAACTAGTCATTAATGATTTAATCAATAAAAGAGCAATCTTTTTCACTGAGGATTTTCTCATATTATGATATGAGGTTTTTTCAAGATTCAATTTTTATTCAGCCTACTTTTTCCTGTCATTAACCATTAATTTTTTCCCTTTTGCATATGCCATGATGCTCATGGACAACTTATCTTTAATTGGATTGTTTTATTTAATAAGAATTTATTCTAAATATGTAAACTTCGAGCTTGCTTACACTAAGTATATCATTAGTGGGAATCAGTGGAATAACCATATACAATGAGTGGTCAGTTGAACACCCTTTGTCGATAAGTTATACTGTATATGTGTCAAAATTACTTTATACTCAGTAGATTTCAATTTGTTTGTGTTAGTTTCCCTTTTAGTTTGTTTAAAAAAGAATGTTTCTTTCCCTTTTTGGCAACTCTTTAATACTAACTTTTGATATGGCTTGTTTAAGATCACAAGATTAAAGGAAATTTTCGTACATTTTACATATCTTTAGTTTAAGACGATTCAAAAGTCCTCTTTAGGTTCTCAAACTCCGTGACTAGTCAAAACCAACCAAATAAATTGAAATAGAGGAAGTATATACTTGAAGACCTTTAACGAAATTCCTGGTGGGAATTTGATTGTTTTAATGTCATTTGTATGAACTGAAAGTAATATACAATCTCCTGGTTTAACTTATCAAGATTTCTGTGTAAATTGTTTTCAGTTATTTGTTGCTACCCCATTTGTGGGATTGTATACTAGGTAAGGTATGCTTACATCCTACCGCCCTCCCCGGATCCCACTTGTGAGATTATATTGGGTATGTTGTTGGTTATTTGTGTCGATAGGTCACAGTTACAGTTGGCATAACAAATGTTTGCTGAAATGTATATATATATATATATATATATATCAATTAACGAATCTATTATATCTCAATTCAAAGTAGTTTGGATCAGCTATGTGAATAAAGTGGTTATATGATTTTATGCTTGTAGCCATAATGCTGTGTGAGATTCTAACTACTAGTACGATATCAGTATTTCAATACAATTTTTATTCAGTCTCATCAGATGAAAAGGGCCATATAATATGAATTGAACCTTGGAACTTATATTTTCCAACATAACTTTGTTGTCTCTTCTGCTGTAATAAACCATCAATATTTATGATTGATGTATATGGCTTTTTCATTAGAGTTGAAAATAATATGCAGTTCCCTGGTTTAACTAATCAAGATTTCTGCATAAATCGATATTCATCGCCATGAGTTCGAATCTGGCCGTTGACAAAAGCCTAGAGTAAATCGATAAGCATCATTATGAGGGATGGGCTCAACAGTATAAGTGGTTCTTGGTTATTTGTGTAACTTTTCTTGCTCAACAGTAACAGTTGGCATACCAAGTGTTTGCTGAAATTTATATATCAACTATATGAATTAAGTGTTTACATGATATGCTAGTAGGAGTAATACTACTTGCATCTGTCTGCCGTATTCGTTTGATTCTAACAACTATAAGGCCTCAAATAACCTTACTTCACAGATTGGAGCAAATTGTAGCAGAAGTTCAGCTCCCCCACTTTCGACTTATAATGGGAGGTGTATTGGGTAAGAATGAATCTCCCTCTAGTCCCAAGGCTTCTGTCCCAGAGACTAAGCTTGAGGCCAAAATAACTGAAGCGATGTTGCGGAGAGAAACTGAAGGAAGTTCCATAAGATCATTTGATAGCTTAGTCCTAAAATTTCCCAAAATCGATGAGAACCTGCGAAAATGCAAAGTTATATTCCAGGAATTTGGTAGGTTGGCTGCACATCCTTTGTCCAGTTTTTATTTGTATCATTTTGGTAACGTTTACTTGCATATAAGCACATTCTAGGCTGAACTCTGATTTCTTCACAAACTGCTTTTTATATTTACAATTCCCTTTCTTGTTTAAAGGAAAAAGAATGAGAAGAATTCTGTTTTGTTTGTAGATGAAGACAGCAACGGAGCAATAGACCCGCAGGAGTTGAAACACGCTTTCAATAAGCTTGAGATTAATTTTACTGATGAAGAAATCAGCGATCTATTTGAAGCCTGTGATATTAACGAAGATATGGGAATAGAGTTCAGCGAATTCATCGTTCTTCTTTGTCTTGTCTATCTTCTGAAGGATGATCCTTCTGCTCTGCATGCTGTATCCAGCTCACAGTTTTTCTTTTTAACTAATGGTTTTTCAGAAATATTAGGAAAAAAACATTTTTTTTTTCAGAAAGCGACATTAGTTGATTACTTTCAAGTGAGATGGTGCTTTTCAAAGATTAGTTCTT
Source organism: Solanum tuberosum (assembly GCF_000226075.1). Taxonomy (NCBI): domain Eukaryota; kingdom Viridiplantae; phylum Streptophyta; class Magnoliopsida; order Solanales; family Solanaceae; genus Solanum; species Solanum tuberosum. The sequence goes on along the minus strand of NW_006239072.1, from coordinate 614,770 downwards.
TGTTATGTTGCTCGGACTCTCCAAAAATGTCGTTGAGTATGTGTTAGATCCTCCAAAAGTAGTTCATTTTTGAAGGATCCAACCTCAATACGGCCACACTTTTGGAGAGTACGTGCAATTATCTGCTTACTTGTTCTCCTGGAGATGCATTCCATCTTCGTAGCATTCTGTAGCCCTTCATGAAGAACTACATTACGTATCGGTTAGATCCCCATTTCTGCCCTGCACAAGCAAAGTTTTTTATTCCTTGACCAGATACAGAAATCGCGAATGGGACTACCAAATCTGGAGGTAACATTTGAAACACTTGTTGATGCTTTTGTGTTTTTGGACAAGAACAAGGATGGCTATGTAAGCAGGAATGAGATGGTTCAAGCAATTAATGAAACTATATCTGGAGAAAGGTCTTCTGGTCGAATAGCAATGAGAAGATTTGGTAAGTTCTCTCTCTCTTTCTCTTTGTGTGTGCGTGTGTCGAAGAGCAATGCGAAAAATATCTGTTTTTCTGCTGAAGACTAAGTCTTCAAAGAGTTCTAGCCGCTATGCATTGCTTGTTTAATTTCATACTAGAAAATGCAGAGTCTCCTTTATCTTATGTACAATATGTCATAATTTAGGAAGACGTACTGAGTGCTCCAGAATTATAAGTGAAGCAATCTTTATGGTAGAAAGACAAGTATGATGCGATCCACATATTTCTTTTCAGCGGACCAATTACTAAGCTTGTTATCAAAGAGAACTTGTTCAAGTCTTTGTCACAAAGAGATGCTCGAAATGCAGAACCAATCCCATCTGTTCTTGTGCATTGCTCGCCAATCTGATTTGGTCGATATTTGTGCTCGAAGGACATGATGAGGACACTATAAATCTATAGTCTATTGACTTAATAACTAATTTGTTTTAGCTACTATTTTATCTATTTGTCCATCAAGTTCAAGAAGATTTTAATGTATAATGAAGAAATAATAGTAGTTCTATGTTTTATAGGCTTTATCATATTTAGTCGGAAGAGGTTAGGTAATACTCCATGCATTTCCTCACTCATATATTGCAGTGTGTAAATCCCCGTCTTTTCTGTTTTGCAGAAGAAATGGACTGGGACAAAAATGGAATGGTGAACTTCAAAGAGTTTCTTTTTGCCTTTACTCATTGGGTGGGAATCGAGGATAACGAGGATGAAGAGGGAGAAGAGTAAGATTTCTCACAAAACTTTAAATATATGAAGAGCAAGAACGAAAACTTCACAATGACCACGAACATAAGTTCCCTTGCCTTCAGTAATAAACAAGTTGTAACACCGGGGTGTGTTGATACTTCTTATGATGATCACTCGTGTAAATGAAGTTTCTCTACTTCCTAATTCTAGTATGCGAATAGTGCTAGAGATATGTGTTGCAGTGAAGCAACATTAACTTCCATTTAACCATTTTGTACCATTAAAGTTATAAGTTTATGGATTTTGAGTTGTGATTTCATGGATTTGTGTAATCCTCGCGCCTCGTTTGATCAGTGAGACCCTTTCAGGCTCTAGGAAAGAAAACTGTCGTCTTCACAGGAAGGAAATATTTGTGATTAACGTTCCAATTTTGACGTCTATATATCTGTTGAAGTACATCTAACCTTCGATTGATGAAATACTGTACACTTTGGTTTCTCCAATTAACAAGTTTTCACAAACTTGTTAATAGAGAAACCAAAGATGCACATTTATGTGAATTGAAGTGTTAAATATATAGTCAATACGAAAAGGTGACTTTCTTTTCTGAATGTCTTCAAAAGGAAAGAATGTCATATAAAATGAAACAGATACGATTCTCTCTTTATTACTTCATTTCTTTTGATGATTTATAACATCCTTGCCTTTCTAGCTAGCCTACTAATTCAAGTACACTATTACAATATATATATAATTTTAATAACCGTGATGTCCAGGTCAGCTTGCGCGCACCTTGACTAATTCCACGGAAAATCTGCTATCTCCCACTGACACAGGTACCGAGCAACTCTATCCACCCACCCTATTACAACAAAACTCTTCAAACCATTGGATTCATTAGATCATCAGATGATATGTCCCACAGAACACAGTCAGAATTGAACATAGTTGTTGATCCATTTCTTGTTGTTGCTACTATTTCTTTACCACTATCCTCACAATTCTCATTGCTAATTTTCTTGTTTTGTTGTTGTTGTTGTAACTCTCCTCCTCCTGCTGTGCATGTACTTCCACTACACAAACTTTGGTTCCATGGTGAACCCTCTTCATCATTAAGCAAATTACCAAAATTATAGTTACTAAATCCTGTATTATCATGAAAATTACTAGATGTTGCTCCTCCTACACTTGTTTCCCAATTCTTGTCACTTTCTTTAATAGCTCTTGATAATCCATACTTAATTTTCTCAATTGTGTTATCTTTATAATTATTATTCTCCTCATGCTTAACATGACTTGTACTTGGTGCATTATTATGAGTAATTGTCATATTTGTAAATTGTTGATGAAACTGAAAACCAAGTCTTTTTTTGGTCAAAAGATGAAGCATTTCATCTTTGAAACAACCAAGTGCTGCTTCAGCCAAATGAGGGACTTGTGGTGGAGATAATGTTGTTGCAATTTCACTTATTAAGTGAGAAAATGGCTTGTGTGTTACTGGATCAATTCCCATCCCAGATAGTTTCTTTTTGAGCTTTGTGTTCCAATGGTTCTTCACATCATTGTCTGTTCTACCAGGAAGTTGAGCAGCTATCACAGACCATCTGTTCGATTACGTGCAAATCATACTTAGTGATCAATTAATACAAGTTTCTACAACTTCTTATGTTCTATGTTGCTCGAATTCTTCAAAAAATATTGATGAGGGCGTGTCTAATCATCCAAAAATAGTATTTAGGAATATTTGGCACGCGACAATATTCTCAGAGAGTCTGAGCAACATAGTAATGCTACTAATAATGGAACGGAGACAAAATATCCAACAAACAATTGAAATTCCATGATCAAGGGCGTTTTATGAAAATAACCTCTTGTAGAAATGTAAGGTAAAACCATAAGCTAAAATTTTAAATTTTTACCTATTGCCAAGAACAGAGTGAAGTGTGACAATTGTCTGCTCTTCTCCCTCTGAAAATTGACCATGTTTGAGATCAGGCCTAAGGTAATTTGTCCATCTCAATCTACAACTTTTTCCACATCTTTGTAAACCTGTTTAAAATAAGAGACAATCTTTTAGCCATATATATGTGTGTAATTTCATTATATACATAGTCTTGTAAGGATTAAAAAGATAATATGATGGAGCGCGAAATAGTAAATATTTCTCCATTCTTAGAAAAATTATTATACTATGTGTATGTATATATGTCAAAATTACTTTTTTTGTATGTATATTTTATATCTTGAATATCTTTAACGAAATTACTTAATTCTAATCCACTGATATCAATTTTGGTAGGGCCTCTAAATTGAAACTTTCTGATGTAAATCTAGATCACACTAGATATTTGACTCGAAAGAAAAAAAGGTTTAATGAGAGACCATGAAAGGTTTGTGATGGAGCGTGTAGTTGTAAGTACTCATATGTCCTTTATAAGAGGTTTTGTGAATAGAATCACAGAAACCGTATTAGTGGAAAAATAAAACAGATACTGAACATCAAATAATGAGACAAACCAGCATGTTTAGGAATGAGACGCCAATTACGAGTTCCATGTTGAGCAATGTAAGATGAAAGTTTGTGATCTTCCTCAGGAGTCCATTGCCCTCTCTTAACATTGTCCTTTTCACAACATGGAATTCTTCCCATATCTCAAAAATTGTAAATAATTTTTTTTTTCTAATGATAAGTGATGAAAAGATGAATAAGTTGAACTTTTGTTTGTTTTTTAACTTAATGTTTTTTTTATAAAATAAATATAGTAGAAATGTATATATAGTGTGTTAATGTTATGTGAAGGGGGGGTTATCAAATAAAGCATCAAAGGTGCATGACATGATTAAAGAATTCAACTATGTTGAGCGTGTGAGACATTGGCAGGTAGCTCACCCACAAGACACCTGGTCAACTCTCTTTCTTACTATGTGTTTGTGTGTGCACATGCATGGGGTTGACTACTCGTAGTGTCAGAAATAGATTCAGAATTTAAAATTCACGGTTTTAAATTTTAGCATTTTTTTTTTAGTTATTGAGGTTTAAATTAATAATTTAGAAAAAAGTCGTTAGGTTCGACCAAAGGTGGCTTTCAGCTCCTTTTTCTCGGGGGACATCGTCGGAAAATAATGTCGGGTATAGCCTTTTGCTTGAGAGTAGGGCTTGTCTTGTCTTTGACTTTAACTTGTTGTGCTTCACTGCTCGACTTGGCTATTGAAGAAGCTCTTTGCGTTTAACCTTCATACCATCCCATACATAGTGTTTTGATTTAAGATTTGATCAATTCTTCCATGTTTCAACAATACCTTCAAACATCCCGAATCAATTACAACGAAATAAAGAAATTCTAATAAATATTTTTGGAACAACACTTAATAAGGCGAAGCTAGGGGGAAGGAAATGAGTTTACTCTTTCAATCAATTTAACTATGAATATTCATGAAGAAATGAGTATCGAGTTCTTTCTTTCACTGCTAACATCAAAAAAATTATTTTAACATGCTGAAACATTCATGAAAAACTATATATATTGTCAAATAGAGTAAAAATGAATCTTTTTTTTAATCATATATATAAGTTATTGAATTTCCTTGACATAATTAAAATGAGGTTAAAACAATTACTTGAATCATGGGTTTAGATACCTAAAGTATAATATTTTAGTAATTATTTTTGAACCCCTTTATACAAATTAGTAGTATGTTATAATTAACAATTTGGGTGTATTATATTTTGGGCTATATACTATATAGTAAATTTATAAGGTTTTTGCACGATTGGTACAATATGGTTCCTATCTCATGATATATATATTACATACATGCATTAATTCTTTACTAAGAGGTACATTTTTCATTTGCATTAGAATATATTTATTTCACAAGAATGTCTGGTTGATATTTTCTTTATCATAAAGGGTCACTCTCTTTTGCATGAATCATAAACTTCATACAATTAAAATTGAAAAAATAAAAATATTTATTATTAGATCGAAAATTATTAAATTAAAAACTAAGGTTGATCATATTTTATTATTTATTTTTAACATTTGCTAACAAACAGTACCTAGTGTAACTTTCTGTCCAGGAGAGATTTGGATGAACTCTTCGGCTCTACCTAGCTTTGCGCCGTATATATATTCAACACCAAAGTATAATATTAAAATATATAAATTCCTCCATACTTAATACAGTTAATTTAATATTACCAATCAAATTTAGTGATTAGTTTTTCTTACGGCCAAACAAACACTTAATTATGTTATTAGAAACATCTATAAAATTAAATATATGATATTGAAAACATAGCGGGGATAGCTCAGTTGGGAGAGCGTCAGACTGAAGATCTGAAGGTCACGTGTTCGATCCACGTTCACCGCATAACTTTTTTCTAATTTTTTTTTTGTGTATAATATGAATTTTTTTTTTTGTATAATATAAAACTTACAATTTTTATTTTTGTATGATATAAAACTTAGAATATAAGTGAAGACGAGTAGATGGAACAAGCCCATTATTCATTGAGCTTCGACTGGTGAGCTTCTAGCCTCGGTAAGTTAGTTACATACGATTATCTTGACATCTAACTTCATATGACTTGTTCTAGTTAACACTAAATGTTTGTCTCAAAGAAGGAGATACAAAATATGAACTTGGATGCATGTCACTTGTTCAAATAAAAGTATAATATTTAAGTCGAGAAGGATAAGTTATTTACTTACGATTATCTTGACATCTTACTTAATAACTTGTTCTAGTTAATACAATATGTTCGTCTCGGAGAAGGAGACATAAAATATGAACTTGGATACACATCACAAGTTCAAATAGAAGTACAATATTTAAGTAGAGAAGGATAGAAAGACATGTCCTCGAGACTTCTCAGTTATCAAAAGGGTTAAAAAGAAGAAAAAAAGATCCCCAAAGAATGTAAACAAGAACTGCTAAATTCACATTATCAATTGGTAGCATCAACACTAACAACATTTGCCATACAACAAACTGTGCAACTGCTTTAATAACTTACAACAACAAACAATATATGATCATCTTGATTTCACATCTTCAAAATGTTGTACAACGTCGTATGTTTTACTAACGAAAAATAAGATAATCGACTTTTACAAGAAAGAAGAAACCAAGAAAATAACAAGTTCAAAAGAAATCAAATTCGAGATAGTTATCAGACTTTTGCTGGTATTGGACAGTTACAGCCACAGGTTTCTCACTAGTTGATGATGGCTGCTGTGCTGAGATTCTCTCGAATTCAACAGGTCTTGGGATCTCCGGAGGGCTTGCACAACGAATCAAAGCCCAGTTTACACCTTCGAAGAAGGGATGCTGCTTGATTTCTGTAGCTCCTCTTTTGTATGCCAATCGATTTTGTGGCTCTTTCACGAGCAAGCCTCGTATAAGATCTCTAGCTGAAAAACTTACCACTGGAGATTCTGGAAAACGGAGGGGCTGACCTACAACATTGAAAAGTGTAGCACGGTTTCCTGATCCCTTGAAGGGTGTCTTACCAAACAATAACTCGTAAAGAAAGATACCAAAGGTCCACCAGTCCACTGCACTCCCATGCCCTTCACCTTTGATTATTTCAGGTGCTAAATATTCGTGTGTCCCAACGAAAGACATCGAACGTGCTCCAGTAGGCTCAGCCATAAGTTCTGGTAATGGGCTAACTTGGTTCCCTGTATCATTTTTAGATTTCTTTTCTTTCTTCGACTTACTAGAAAAGAAGCGAGGCCCAAAACATGTTGTAGTAACAGCACACGATGGCTGGATACAGGAGGGTTCAATGCATGCTGGCTGCACACAGTAACCGGAATTCTTTCGGAGAGGCTCCACATCAAGAGACGACAGCTTGACAAGTGTTGGACTCACAGTACAGCGAAGAGAGAGATCAAAATCAGATAGCATTATGTGTCCATCTTCTCTAACAAGCACATTTTCTGGCTTGAGGTCGCGATAAACAATGCCAAGCATGTGGAGGTATTCCATAGCAAGGAGGATCTCTGCTACATAGAACCTGAAATTTTGAGATAAAATCAATCCTTCATGGAATAATTAACCAACAGAATCTAAAACAAACTCTTCTCTTCCATTAAATTGTAAATCAAGCTAGGCAAAATTAGAGACAGGCAAACAAGTTTAAAGCACCTCAATAGAGGAATTAAGTACGTGCTTTCTACCTGGTAAAACATGAAGTTCATCAAATATATTGGTTTAATCTACTATGCATAAACTTAATCAAAATCCTTAAAGAACGTAACTAATACTCCCTCCGTTTCAATTACTTTCCTTTTTAGTCCGTTTCAAAAAGTATGTCTCTTTCGTAAAGGAAGAGCATACTGCATGTGACATTACAATGCAAACAGTCCAAAAACAAAAGATGAACCAGTTACGTAACATAATCCAAGGATATTTACTTCTTACTTTATCAGAAAAACATATTCCAAAAGTAGTTTAAAAAATATATATTCTAAAAGTAGTTTTAAGAAAAAAACACATTCCAAAAGTATTCCTTGCGGTATTTGGAAGAAGTCCATTTTCTGTCAATTTCTTGAGCAACAGAGTTCAGAAAATAACAAAGAAAGTCTATAGAATTCAAGATTTTACAACCTATAATAGCTATATCCTGCCGAGATAGCTATTTATTTCAAGTTTGTAGAGATTAACACTACAATAATTGAAACAAGAAAAAGTTGCCCATAAGACTTACACATGTGGCGAATCTTTGTCAACACTAAAGCAATTAATAGTACAAACCACGGACACCAAAACCAGGCAAAAATACTTCCAGATAAAGAGAGCATACCATGTTAAGACTATGAGGTTTGAGATAAACAACTAATCAAGAAAGTAAATAAATCAACAAAGAGGTTTCGGATCAAGTAATCATACTTCACAGCTTGTTCAGAAAAATGCTTCCCTGGTTGCCTCTGACGAAGTGTGTGCAAGTCACCTCCTGGGCAAAACTCCATTACAAGACATGAAAACTTTTCTGTCTCAAAATGGGTATATAAAGTTGGTAGAAATGGATGGTCCAAGGACTGCAATATCTCTCTCTCCGTTTGAGCACGTAGCAATTTTTTACGGCCAGCTAATGATGCTTTATCCATAACTTTCATTGCAAAATAACATTTTGTTCCACACAACTCCGACAGATAGACACTTCCAATATCACCACTTCCCAACTTCTTTAGCAACCGGAAATGTCTCAAATCTAATGTTCCATCTTTAGCTCGAATAGCTTGAATGGCTTCCCATCTTGAGTCATTAGCTTTGTGGGGTTTATTAATACTGGTGCTAAAGCTGCTGCAAGTACTTTCATCACTTACATCGGTGCTTGTGCTTCCCCTACAGATGCTGCTCTTTCCACTCTCAACAAAATCAGCTCGATCGCTAACTTTGGCACTTCCACTTGTTTTTGCAAGGCTACCGGCCCCATCACTGACTTTGGCTGAGGCTGAGTTATCCTTGACGGCTCCATTTTCTGATGCCTTCTTTTCCTGATCAATAGCGCATTGCGAGCCCTTTGCTTCACAGGGTGCGGAAGCTGCACTGCTTGGAGCATGCTTCAGATTTCCCAAATATAAGCTCGAATCAAACTTATCAACCAATAAGTCAGCAGATCCTACTTGCTGATAGCTATTCGACTTCTTTTTGGTTGTTGCTTCTGCCATAAGTTGCTTAGATGCAACTTCTCGATCATTGTGTTGTAGCTCCTTGGAAGTCGTGCTCCCAGAATTGCTACTCTTTGAAACTTGGGAAGGTGCTGATCTCCGAGGATTACGTTCCACTGCTTGAATTCCAGCTGACTTATTCAGCTTTTCCAGTGAACTCTTGACAGAAGGTGTTGACGCCATTAAATTGAACAACGAATCCTCAATGCAATCTGGCCGACCAAACCCATAACACAGCGTCCAAGTTCACCTCATGTACACCCTAGTCATCAGCAAGAGAGATCATGATCAAAAGCTCCATAAACAGCATAAAAGTTCCCAAGATTGGAAGTATGAAACTGTATTAAACACAAGAGACATAGAGTGAACTTGGAGGCCAGGTTATCCATAGGATCAAATGACAAAAACTCAAGATAACTTCAAAACTGTTATAGAGTGGAAAACATATAAAAGAAACTACTAGGCGATTTGAGAACCATGAGGTCTCATGTTCAAATTTCAACAGACCAAAAAACACTAAGGTGATTTCTTCTCATATGTCCTAGCTCCTACCGTTGGTGGACAGAGTTACCTGGTAGCTATTGCTGGTGGTAGGTGGCAAGTATAACATGAAATTAGTCAAGGTGCGCGCAAAATAAGAAACTACAGCAATAAACAACAAAAGACATTTCTGAGCTAAAAAAATAGATCTTTAAGCAACAGGATGACTTCAAAATCCACAATCAATAAGCAATTAACTACACAGACCCAAATTACAAGTTGTGCAAACAAATGTCCAAGAGCTAAAATCTCAGTAATTTACCTCAAAAGTCCAAATCTTTTCTTAGAACCATGAAGTGAACCAGAACACCAAATAAAAAAATGCATACATTCAACAGCACCCAAAAGCCATTTTAACACCACAGAGCATAAAACTAGCACAACCCCACATAGATAAACAAGAAAAGCAATACAGAAGGGTCAATGAAAAAGTACACAGATCTTGTGCCAAGACCTAAGCTTTTTCCAAGAAAACCCTACCAAAAGGATCAAATAACTTCCCCAGAAAGACCCATATGCTAAAAAACAAAGTAATGAAAGAAACTCATCCAGAAAGACACAGGGACCATTTCAAAATTAAAAACAGTAGTCTAAAGAATAGTACCTGAAGTGTCACAAAGATCAAAACTTTTTAGAGTCTCTCTCTGCTTTAGCAATGAGGAATTAGTAGCACTACTGTTGACAGAGATAAAGAGAGAGGGGGACCTCCAAAGAAAACTGTGTGGAGAGAGAGAAGAAAGAAAAGAAGTGCTTTTTTTGAAAGTGTAGAAAGAAGCTTTGGGGACTTTACCAAACAAAAAATACACTTAACAATTGTATGGGGAAGAGAGGAGTGGGGCGTGGTGGGGGTTTGAACTTTTTCTTGTTTATCTTTAGTGTTTTTTTTTTTTTTTTTTGACAAGGGAAATTCGTAATCGCGCACATGGTAAAACTTTTGCTCCTATGCAATGGCTCGTAAATCACATAGAAGAGGTAACTCGCATTAGGTAAGCCCGTGCGACGACGAGATCGACCTAGAAGGCAAACCCCTTGTTTTCACTGACAACGAGTTTCGAACTTGAGACCTCCAATATGGAAGTCCCAAGCCCAAATCACTGGGCAACCTCGAAGGGTTTGTCTATCTATATATATATATACACACACCTATAACTTACAAAACACAAATTTCATATATTTGTGACCAATTACATCATATCCCAAAAAGTTCTCTTAATTACAAAACTCTCAGAATTTTCATGTTGACATGTCATATATATTCATTGGTTGTTCGATACGTTGCAAATGATATATTACTTAATAAAAGAGATGTATACAAGAGGGGATAAGGATATATCTGAAGAGGATAGGGTTTAGGGTTTAGGGTTTATGTATCCGAGAGGGGATATAGATGTATCTGAGAAGAGATTTTTGTAATTTTTTAAACGATAGAGAATTTTAGAGATTATGATATTTTAAGTTGTATAATTATGTAATTTTTCCTTATCCTATACCCAAGCCCAGTCCGATTAAATCTGAATTTGCGTCAATTTTTTTTGAGATAATGGTCATAAACTTTTATAAAATTTATGAGTTTTTAATTTGAAATATCATGTGTACATCTTTGTTTCCTGAATTATTATCAACTATTCATTACAATGCACCTTAACTATCCGTTGTTCCATTTTTCTATGTGAATGATAGGGAAATTTCATATAAGAAAGCGGAACAACGGATAGTTGAGGTGTGTTGTGATAAATAGTTAGTTCAGATAGGAAAGTAAACACTTGACAGTTCAGTAGAAAACTCACAAACCGTGATACTTTAAATGTGTCTTTAACCATTAATTTGATTTTTTTAATATTAGAATATGAAATACTCTCTAACAAAGACGAATTCAGAAAAAAGGGTTAAACTCAAAACTTCTAAATAACAATAAAAAAATACTTATCACTGTACCACAAATTTTATCAGTGTGTCTAAGCTTTTTATGTTCAATTATTTTCAATGTATTTTGCCCCAAAGACGAGTCTGAATCAACATATGGGCCACCACAGTCTCCAACCTGTCTCTCATGCTTTCAGTTTCAAAGTATATATTAAATTATATTTAATTTAATTTAATAAATACATAAATAAGAAAAAACAATTCCTCTAATAATAATCTGTCAAACATTAAGAAAACCTGTTGATTGTTGGATTAAAGGGAAGTAAAAGAGAGTCAAAGAAATTGAGCAACTTTGACTACTATTTTTTTTTTATTATTATACTTTGACTGATATTATCCATTTCATTAGAAAAAAGTGTCATTTTCATACGTATCTTTTAATGGAATTTTAACTTAAGGTTAGGTTCAAATTTTACTTAGCTAAGAAGTAAATTTTGAGCTTTTCTTAAAAGTAGTTTGAATATGTAAAATCCATCAAATTCGAAGTCTATTAATGACAAGAACGAATACGAGACGATTTTTTAATGACATAAGTAAGAATAATGTAATTGAGGACAAAATTAAATATTTTTTCCAAAGAAACAAGGAGATAGATTTTGATAATATATATATATATATATATATATATATATATATATATATATGTATTATATTTTTTTATATTTTTTTTTAAAATGGTGACTATGGTCCAAATTAGGTGCAATATTTTTTAAAGTTGTATGTCTATCTTGGTAAGATAATAGTAATTGATTTGCAGTGTGGAAGGTGTAAGTTAAACATAAAGGTTTATTTGCTTACAAGAATTTGGACGAGTAAAAAAAACAAAAAAATCATTCATATAAATATGAATAGTAAAATACAAATAAAATTAGTAAAGGCTAGCTGAGTTTTATAAGACACAAATTTAAATAAGTTGAATCAGTGAATCTTAAATATCATACGGTAGAAATTAAAGATGTTAGCCTTGAAGTTTTTATTCTCATTCTGTTTTTTAGCTGAAACTTCATAGATATTGTCCCCTTTTTTAGTAAGATGTTTGGATATGGACTATACTCCACAAGGAGCCAAATGAGGGTATGGTCTTCATTTTGCCATTTGACGTCTTTTCTTCGGATAATTAAGAGTGTTCAGTGATAACTTCTCAATTGTCACCATCTCACTTCTTCTGCTATCATGGTACCACGTAGAATGGTCTGCGTCAATTTTGTTAGAGTAACACAAAGCTTACACTTATTCATATTTTAAATGTAAAAAAAAAAAAAAAAAAAAAAATATGCTATGATATCGTTTGACCTCTTGCTATCACCAATAAGAATAATTGAATCATAACTATAATGATGGTAATAATAACAATAATTGTAGTTGTAGACACGTAATTATTTTCTTTTTTCCCTTTTTCTCCCAAAATTCTAAATAAAAAAACACTAAATATAGTTAAGTCCAATTGCATTTGACAATGAATAAGTTTCCACATTCATTTAACCAAAATCAAGGCTATTTTGTCATTGCATAATTATTGAATAAAGCTTTTTTTTTTGGGAGGGTCATGTTGAAAAAGAACCATCTTTTTCTTTATATACACAATTTGATGTATGACGTTTGGAAAAAGAATTGTTGCTTTCGAGCGTGATCATGTTTAAAGATATAAATTATAAAATTTTAATTCTATTTCATTATGATCGTATTTATTAGTATATATATATTAAAAAGAGAAAACTTCATAATGTAAGGTATTATATTTCTGTATCACTACATGAAATGAGATATTCAATAATTATATAAAGTGTCCTAAGTTCAAGTTGGATACATTATATCTCACTTGCTTAGATAGAGCGTCGCGACAATTTCTCTCCTTCCCCTCTCGATGACCTCACTACTCTCTAGCTTTACTCTCTCCCTCTCCCGTCTATCTCCCTCTTTGTATTTATATGTATTTGTGTTTTACAATTTCATTTTTAAGTAGCATATATGAATCTGATACATAGATACATTTCTAGATACATGTATCCAATATCAAATATACATAGATACATACTTAGGAAGAGGAAAAAGAAGATATGACGATCTAGATACATGTATCTTGTATCAAATATGCACTAGTATCAAATAAGCGTATAGATACAGTCCAAACACATGTATCGAGTATCAAATATGCAATGATACATTCATTGCCTCCCAATCCCACCACAATTTTGATCGATTAGTTCTAAGAAACGTCAAACCTGAATAGAGAACCAAGACCTAAAAACTTGTCCAACAATTTACCTAAAAACTAGTTTGCAAGGAGCTCTACTTTTTTGGAATTTTTCCGGAGAAAAAGATTACAAGGTGAGATAGAGAAGGAGAGATTTTACTAAATGACCTCAAGAGGGAGGGAAGAGGCCAACGAGAGAGGAAGGTTGAAAGTGTCGATGGATTTCATAATTTCTCAAGAATATCACTAAATTATATATATACGTTTGCTTATAGTTGAATTTATTTTTTTCCATCAAAAGTTATGGCAAATATTCTTCAATCCTTAATCAAAAATCTCGGGTACGAACTTTAAAAACAAACACTTCATCTTGAGGGTTGTGGGCAACTAAATGGAATTAGAGAAACACACATTAGTCAGTGTTAGAACGTGAATTTCATCCCATAATCATGTTTTCATTAGTTCCACAATCACACTAGTGTAAAATTTCAGCATCTCTTTTTTTTTCACTGGACTTGCTAAAACTTTGAGAATTTACTATTTTCCTCCCTCATTACACTAAGACAGTAAAACGACGATGCCTCAGTTCCAACAAGTTGGGGTTGGGAAGTAACGCGATAACTAAATGATGTGCATGAAACTACATAAGGGGGACCAAAATAAACGTGGAGCAAAATCTAGATCACTCTGCTTGCTTGTATTTCATGGAAAATCAGAGAAGTGGTAAAAACAGAAAATATCGAGATGGACTAGGCACAGGGCAATATCAATAAGCTGGAGAACATGTTATATCGAGTCTTCCTAAAAAATTGGAAGCACTTTTGACAAATGTATCGCCTTTTCTTGAGAATATAACCTGCAGGCTGCCTTCTATTGGATCACAATGTTATAACCAAAGTGATGGATCCTTTCCCTTCAGAGACGGAAACAAAATGAGATACACATAGCAACTTCAATTGAAGAGCTCTGTGTTCACCCAGTCCCTAACAATTTGATGAGCAAAAGCAAAAACACATGTGAATCTCTTAGAAAGAATGCAGATATTGTGAGTTCAATCAATCTACAGGGTAAAGCTCTTACTTGCTAATGTCATCAAGGTGGTCATCGAAATCTATAATATCCTTCCATTTCCCCGATGAAATGTAATCTAGGAGGATGACATTTGCTGATGGCTGTTTAATTTTCAAACGGCTGCTTCCATCTGATCCCACTAGTTTCCAGCTCCTAGATGCATCCTTGGTGTAAAGCTGAACATGAAGCAAAAGGCTACATTAATGGAACTACTTTAGAGGCACGAATCAGGGGCATAATTACAACAATAGTGAAGAGAACTATAGTATTCTAGCTAGACGAGTAAACTATCAGAGAACTACCAAGAACAATGTGAAAGTTATGAAAAATTGGATTTTTACGAACATATAAGGGGGACCAAAATAAGCGTGGAGCAAAATCTAGACCACTCTGCTTGCTTGTATTTCATGGAAAATTGGAGAAGTGGTAAAAAACAGATAATATCGAGATGGCCTACGCACAGGCAAATATCAATAAGCTGGAGAACATGTTATATCGAGTCTTCCTGAAAGATGTTTAGTAGTGCAATGATTACTTGAACTAGAACTACCATGGGTGCATTCGATTGGTGTATCATTAATCATATAAAACAAACAATTGACGAACTGTTCAAAAACAATTGGGTTAACATCCAATTATTGTTAAGCATGTTAAGGCCCTTTTCCTGAAAGATGACAAATAGTTCCTGTCCCATTCACACAAATGAGCCAGGCACAGTTAAATGTTCCTTCATATCAAGTATTGACAGGTCACTGTTTAATATTATCAAATTCAACCAGGTGACAACAAATATCTGGATGGTAATAGCTTTTACAAACTATCAACTAGACATAGAACAGGCTTTAGTTTTCAATTAAAGTTGATATAGAGACACATATTTTCTCAATCTAACTCTTAGCCTATGCAAAATGCAAAGCAAAAACCACAAAGAAATAGGTCATGTAACGAAAAGCCTACTAGAGCACACTGAGTCTTCTGAAAGGCCAGCACAAAGTGCATGAATGGTCAAATCTGGGCAAACAACTCTAAACATCCCAAGGAAACCATGGTTCTACTTCAGAGGATATAGAAAACCAGCAAATCTCAAAATCCAGCATGTTAGCCATTTATTCAGTGACTACCATTACCAAAAATAGCCCTCACCAAAAGGTCATGCAAGTCGAACTGAAATAAAACTGAAATAGATACACCACCATCTGAAGAATAATACAGATAAAACAATGCAACTTTCATGGTATTTAAAAAGCTCAGGCAACTCTGGCAAAATGTTCTCTAAATCGCTAACTACAACTTCAACATTGAAAGGTTATCCACTTCACTTCTGTTATACATGCCAAGTATGAGACAGAGCACCATCTCTGGTTTTCCATTTCTACTTAAAATGAAGTGCTTAGAAGAAGTTGGAAGAGATAATCAGTAACATACCAATGTTCCAAGAACCTATGTATCGAAACCAAAATACTGATCCCTGAATGCTCAAATAAAGGGTAAACCTTTTGTGCAAGAGGATAGAATAAACCAAGACATACATCCTAAGGAGACCTGACACTTCTATACAAATTACTCCCTCTGTCCCGATTTATGTGGCCCACTTTCTTTTTGTGTCCGTCCCACTAGAACTCATCACCAGAAACCACATGATAGATGGATGAATTGTTACTTGTCCATCATCCAAAAAAAAAAATATAAGGGGAACGATTACGAAATGATCAAAAGTAATACTAGCACAAGGAAATGAGTAATTACCATCAGCAATCAACTAGTAACAAAAAGAATAAATCAATGAGACTACAGTGCAGCAGCTAATTCTATCATGAGGCTACATATTAGTCTGAGTTGTTAAATATAAATGGGGAAAAAAACAGCTAGATTTTTTATTATATAAACAGAAGACTGGCTATGATTCCTGTAGCCAATCCCATAAAACTCCCAGTTTGAGTTGAATTCTGACAAGTGAGGTTACTCCATAGCAAGAACCTTCCACTTCCAATCAAGAAATTGGGAAAGTCACCAAAGATTGGTTGAGGACTCTGAACTTTGTCATCGATTATCAGATGAACAAGGAAAAATGTTAAAATTTGTATGTACTGACCTGCATTACAGGACTCCTATCTTTCCCCTCTTTTGATAAAGTTTCAAACTTCTTGTTATCCAGCTGAAACGGTAAAACTCTAAGCTTAAGAATTTTCCTAACAACATTTCAAAGATTCAAACTTTTCAATAAACATACGAAAGACAAAAAAATGTCAAACAACAAAAAGGTACCAGGAGCACAGCAGCTTGAGGGAAATATTTGTAGATATGGTCTGCAATATTCTTAGCAACACTTCCTAGCTCGGAATCATCAAATCTCTCATTGGCATGAAAGTAACCAACAATACTTAAACCTTTATCACAATAATACTCCTCTATCTGTCCAAATAAAACAGGATTAGCATCCTAACTAAAATGCAGAAACTTAGAAGCAGATCAATGATTTTCAGTCAGCAAGTTCAAAGTATCACCATATCCCTTACTCCTCTGTAACAATTTTAGTTCTAGTTTCATTTACACATTTATACAAACCTATATATAAACAAAAAATACACAACACTCTCAGAAGCAGATCCGAGATTTTAAGTCAGCTCAGAGTATGTCCTATATACATGTGCCATCTAGTAGCTTTTGCACAGACCCTATATATTCATTAACAAATCATCTATAAATTTTTGATTGTATATAAACTTGAAGTCGTCATAGGAACTCATAAACTTCAAATCCTCGATCCATCTCTGTATA
>NW_006239072.1:581657-596623 GCF_000226075.1 Solanum tuberosum | reverse complement strand
TATATATATAAAAAAAAATAAAAAATTGATTGTATATTAACTTGAAGTCATTATAGGAACTCATAAACTTCAAATCCTGAATCCTACTTAGAGGCAGATCCGAGATTTTAAATCAGCTCATAGCATGTATGTATACATGTGCAATCCAGTAGCTTTTGCACAGAACCTATACATGCATTAACAAATCCACTAAATATCTATACATATTTGACTATGAACTCAGTTATTATAGTATATTAACTTGAAGTCGTTGAAGTACCGCATAAGCTTCAAATACTGGATCCGACACTATATAAACACATAATATATACAAACAAAACAATAGTATAAAATTTCAGTTCATCGCAGTGAATATGCAATATGTAGTTTAGTGACGGACCATAATTAGGGCAATTTCGAGAGGAGGAAGGACGCCAATTTGAGAGTGGAATAGTGGAACGGACTCCACAATTTCGACGACGGCCGAGTCACCGGAGATACGGCCGAGGAGAACGCCGTTGACGGCGGAAGTTTTGTGCTTTGATGCATGGAGGATTAGCTTGATGTAAGCGTTTTGGTGAATCTCGTACGTTGATTCGATCCCCATTACGCAGAGAAAATTTTGTGTAAATTGTCACAAATGATTTTAAAATAAGTGCACAATGTTATTTAATAGTTAATTCCTTTTATATTATGCTTATAAAACAATGTTTGTCATAGTGTGTATTGGTCATTAGTCATTTTTTATGGACAGTTGGTCAATTAAATTAACGAAAATCAGGATGTTTATGAATTTGTGTTTCATGATCACAAAACACTAAAAAAAATTCGATGTTTATCATGCTAAGAATTGATTGCAAGATCGTTTTAATGGGCTAACCAAATTTCAAGTCAATTAGAATACATCAACCTAATTCAAAAAATTCAGCATGTACTAATACACATAAAAGATGCTTGTAATCAAGAATTTATATTTCATACTTCTAAAAATATTTTTAAAAAACGATGTTTATCCCTATGAGTATTAGTCACCAGGTTGTTTTCGATGATCAACTACATTTCTGGTCAAATGAAGTCAGTCAACCAAATGAAGAAAAATTAGCATGTACATTTACACACACAAATGTCCATAATCATGAATTTATGCTTAATAACCTCGAAACGCTAAAAGAAAAGATGTTTGTCATGCTAAGTATTTATCACAAAATTGTTTTTAATGAAGTGATCAAATTTCAAGTCAATCATTATCCATCCAATCCAATTTAAAAAAAGTTAGCATGTAGTAATATTCACAAAGTACTTTCTTTATTTTCAATGAACCAATATAATCATAAATCAATCGAAGTCCATCAACCAAATTCAAAGAAATAGGCATGCACTAATAAAAAAAAATAGAAACATTCATAGTCAAGCTTAACTTTAAATACTTCCATTATAGCTCACACCCACAATACCAATACCAAATAAAATAAACAAGAAACATGTGCTTGATATAATGAATTATGGACAAAAAAAAGTTAAGGAGACAAGTGATAGCAAAAGTAAGTAAGGCAGGCCCCATCACTAGAACCAACCAAATATTACTTTGCTTCATTTTTATTTATGTGAGATATTTTATTCCAAAAAAATCAAGAAAACCAACCAAATATTACTTTGCTTCATTTTAATTTAAGTGAGATATTTGATTCCAAAAAAATTATGGTAAGGCTGAGTATAATAAGATCCTTGTGGTCGGGATCTTTTTCAAATAGAATAATTAAATTATAAATTTTTTATTTTATTTTCAATGACATGATTGATTTTCTTGAATATTTTTAGAATCAAATAAATGATAGTTAGTAGGAAGCCTTCTCTTAAATGGCCTTACCTGGTGCAGATTTAAATTATTTCAAGTTCTAATATAGATATCGAACATCGAATGTGAAGTCAAATTTTTAAAAGAGAGAGAGAGAAAATGACAATCATTTGTGGTCAGTGACTCCAATTCTTGGAATCAAAATTCTTCTTCATTCATTTACTCTGCAACTTGTGTTGTCAGCATATTGTTGATTCTCCTGAAAAATTCCAACGTTCTTTCTTTGTTAGATTCCAAATTTTCTTGGAATTCAGTACCTTAATGTCTGAGGGAAGTGTCAAAGATTTGATTTTTATTTGACTATAAAGAGTGAAAACCAGTGTTAAAGATTGTGTCTTGTTAATGGAACTGGTAGCTTACTCTGACCCCATGACTGAATCAAGTAACTCTAGTCCACCATGGCAAGAAATGTTTAGATCTGCTGCAATGAAGAAAACAAAGAACTATGGCTCCCCACAGACTCCTCCCAAAACCCCAGAAGCCAAAGAGAAAAAAGATCACAACTTTTTATCAGATGAAGCTCAGGTATATTGTTGAAGTGTTTGATCATCTCATCTAAAAAGGTTATAGTTACGGATAGACTGAAGGGTGGTAGAAATAATATTGTGTATATAGGTTGAAAATTACTTTTGATAAGTATGTGATCATCTCATCCGAAAGCTTATTGTTATGAGACTTGAACCCCACATCTGCTAAATGGGGAGTTGGGAGTGAGGCTTATATAGCGTTGAGCTCTCCCACCTCAATAGCTAGAGCTTTCGGGTGTGGTTCTCCTAAGGTTGTATCAACTTACTCTATGTGGAGACTGATGTTTGCTACCTTTTGGAGTTGAGTCAAGTTCAAAGTTCATTTTTTTATGAATGTTAAAATGTCCAAATGGAAGAGTCAATATTTTCACCGAAGGTATTCAAAATATAAAAAAGTAAATATAGGTCAAGTGAATTCAACAT
The DNA here is from genome assembly GCF_000226075.1 of Solanum tuberosum. Classification (NCBI taxonomy): domain Eukaryota; kingdom Viridiplantae; phylum Streptophyta; class Magnoliopsida; order Solanales; family Solanaceae; genus Solanum; species Solanum tuberosum. The sequence goes on along the minus strand of NW_006239072.1, from coordinate 593,839 downwards.
CTATAAAAATATACATAAAACATAAGTCTTACCTAGTATAATTCTCTGGCGAAAGAGGTTTGGACGAACCTCCTTGTTCCCCCTAGCTCTGCTAGTGTGGTCATCTCGTATAAAAGCTTAATATGTTAGAGAGAGCGCATTTTTAAAAACTTAATTATATTATGTTTCAACAGGTACGCTTCGCCCTCTATATAGCGATGGCTCATGCTGGTCTTGCTTTCACAATTTTCATTCTTTATGCTGTTGGCAAATTGCTTGAAGAATATTTAAGGCCTATTTTGTGGGCTGTGCTTTGTTCAATACCTTTGAGAGGAATTCAGCAAGCCCTTGTTGCATTTTGGTCTGAACCTTTAAAGCTAGGCCTTACAGAGACCATTTTGGCGATCCCCGTTTCTGTACTCAGGATTTTTGTTGGAACCCTTGTTGATATTAGGGAAATGATTTTCAGAGTTGTTCTACGGAGACAGAAAGGTAGTGCTTTGAAGCGTAATCGAAGTGGATTTTTTATGTTGTTGAGGTGGCTAGTTTCATTTTGGGTGTTTGTGATGGCATATGAGCAAATTGGTCTCTTTGGATCAGTTGCTCTTCTTGCATTGGGATTTATGTTTCCTGTTAACAGTGTGGAGTCTACAATGGATGCAGTAACATCTTTCAGGAGTCATAGCTTTCGTAGACTGTCGATATCTGCTTTCTTCACTAGAGGGATATTGAAAAGATTGAAAACCATTGTGGCAGTAGGACTTATTATTGGGCTGAGTGTAGGTTCTTTGGCAGGTACGATTTTCTTCTCTTATGAGATTGGAGTTGAAGGAAAAGACGCTGTTATTGCGTTGAAATCACGTGTAGAGGAGAGTAATTATGCTGAGAAAATTGGTGTCAAACAATGGATGGATGAAAATGATGTCCCTGCTATGGTCGATAAGTACAGTAGTCAATTGTATGAGACTCTATTCTACCAACTAGATAGCTATGCTAAGCAGTATAATATGACTGAGTTTGTTTCCGGGATCAAACACTTTATCACAACTCCGGTGAATAGCTCTTTTGAGCGGTCTACAGCTTTGTCATCCCGCTCTAGATACACTAAAAAGATCATGAGCATAAAAAGGAGGATTAAGGATCGCGAATGGAGACAAATGTATACAGAAATGGACGCGTTTTTCAAAGAATTGTTGATCACTAGAAAGGACTTGGTTGAAAAGGCAAAAGGATTTGCCCTTCAAGGAGCAAATATAATGCAAGGAGTAATTATTACTAGTACATCTCTTTTAGGTAGCAGTATGCAGGTCATGTTTTCGATTGGAAATTCTATACTTTCAGGAGCTGCAGGTCTTTTCAATTTCGTGTCTCAGTCGATGGTGTTCTTTTGGGTACTTTATTATCTTATCACATCAGAGTCTGGAGGAGCAACGGAACAAGTAATATGTATGCTTCCAATACCGCACTCTGCAAGGACTCGATGTGTTGAAGTTCTTGATAAAGCAATTTCTGGTGTCATTTTAGCAACTGCTGAGATTGCATTCTTTCAGGGATGCCTGACTTGGCTCTTGTTCAGATTATACTCGATACATTTTCTGTACATGTCGACTGTTCTTGCATTTATAAGTCCTTTGTTTCCGATTTTCCCTGAGTGGCTTTCAACTATCCCAACAGCATTACAGTTAGTGTTTGAAGGTCGATATGTATTGGCGATCAGCTTATCCTTTATCCATCTTGTGCTTATGGATTATGGTACTTCTGAAATTCAAGATGATATCCCTGGCTATAGTGCATATCTCACTGGTCTCAGCATCATCGGCGGAATGACACTGTGTTCTTCAGCAATTGAGGTAAATAACAAGCATCTTCATCTCTTGAATTTCTCATAAATTTTTGCATCTCTTTTGTTAGCATATGTTGGAAGTATTTCTTCACTTCTTCCTCCTCTTGACCACGAGAAAAAGTACGTAAACTAAGGGTGTAACCTAGTGGTCATGAGTGAAACCTTGGAGACCAGGGCTCAAATCCCACATCTGTCTGTGCCTTGGTGGAGATATACCTGTGCGGGTGAGAAGTAGCAGGTACACAATGGAATCGTTGAGGTATGTGTAAGCTCGGCTTGACACCACCATCAACAACAATAACATACACAGTAGTACCTCAAAGTGGGATCTAGGGAGGGTAAAGTGTAAGGAGACCTTACCCTTACCTTGTGAAGGTAGAGAGACTATTTCCGATAGACACTCGACTCAAGTAAGTATGTCACTAATATAGTAAAGAATGAGTCATGCTGAAAACAATTAGGAAGAGAGCAAGTAGCAGCACATATATGATACTGAACTAGACAACACTCGACTATCTACTGACCTTCTACCCTAATTCTCAACCTCCATATCTTCCTATGTAGTGGCACTCAGCTGCACACCTCTGTTATTTTGCCAAGAAAGTTAAGATAAGTGGATGATCAGTTAGCTGAAGAAATGCATGTGATTTTCCCAAATGCATTAGAAAGAGAATGAGTTACTTCTTTCGTTTAAAGGTGGTGTTGCTTGATATTAGTTGTTCATGGTCTTGTTATGCAGGGAGCGATCATGGGGCCGCTAATAACTACTGTTGTGATTGGAATCAAAGATTTGTATGTTGAGTTTGTACTGGAAGCACAGAAGGAATAAACAGAAATAACTCAAGTCTCCTATGCTGCAACTAAGCTTGATTCGCGAAGTGTTACAATAGAACACTGAATCTTTTTTTCGCGGATCAATGGTTGGATTTGGTTCTCCCTGTGATGGACTGTCTGTGTTTTCTGCAAATTGGCTCGACATTTATGTACGTTTCAACAATCTGTCAATTCGTCTTCCTCTGCAAACTGGCTCGAGGTCTTATGTATGTCCTCAAAATCTGTCAATATGTGTATGTAATTTGCAAGCTCTTCAGTTACTGTATATTTATGTGTACTGTGTAGTATCATTTTTCTAAATATTTGTTTGATTGCATGTAGATCGAGTTATTTACCATCTTTTCTACCACTTCTCATGTCTTTGATAGGACACTTCCTAATATGTGCTAGAGATCATTAGCTTCTTGATGTGGCTGACAGATCTAAGATTTTAAGTTTATAAATTCTGAATTCGAAATAGATTATTAATACCTATTAAGTAGATCAGTTAAAACACAAATATAAAGTTTAGGCCAAGCTACTGAGTTCTACCGAACCCATTAACCTATGGTGTCAATCCGCCCCCTGAATTTGAAATGCATGTACTCATCTTCTTGGTTCTTGCTGAAAAAGAAACCCTAATACATAATTGCAAAACTCAGAGAATTTCAGGATTTTTGGTGCTAATGAAAAGAATGAAAAAGACTCATTTGGTTTAATCACAGCAAATGCATATTCAACATCATAAAACGTATAGTAACATAAAACTCGAGAAGTCATTTAGTGTTTGTTTACATACACACTACAATAGCAAAACAAAACAGTTCAATTCGCTTCGATTAAGTTGAAGGTACACTGCATGGTAAGCATGAATAGACATATAATATTTGCCAACTCTTGGAGAATTTTTCAAAGACATGTTTCACTTCATGTATTTATGAAGAAACTTCCTGTGAAAGTCATTCCGGATAGTGTCATTGATGAAGCGCTTAGCTGCCTTCATTTCACCGCGAGCTTGGTTCTTGAAAACCACATCATCATCCCACCTGACAATAGAGAAGCACATCTGATGAGACCAAACAAAAATCATAGCTGTAGAATCTTATGAAAGCGAGATTTAAAGACGACAAACCTTCGCTTCACACTGAAAGTTGTGGGCTGGTTGTTGTTTAATAGAGGGTTTCCTCTCAATAATTCTGCCTCCTTTACTTTAAGCTCTTCTTCTTGCTCTAGCCTTTCCTGCCAAAATCACACAATTACAAGGGAATAAACAAGTTAAACAAGATCATATGACTGGTTGGCTTTTTACATGAATGTGAAACTGGTATTAACTCTTTTAGATGAGATAAAATCCCATCACATAACGTCATGACTAAATTGATAGCAAAAATTACAAGTAAATGAGCATCTAGTTATACTTACTTTCCGAAGTTTTTCCTCTGCTTTTTCTTTCTTTATCTGTTCAAGCTCTGCCAAGAGAGCTTCTGTATCATCTTCGTCATCATCGTCATCATCGTCATCACTAATCTCAGAGAACATAGAAACAACTTATAAGTTCCTGACTCACAAATACTATTAAAGTTTAACAGCACATTCGAGACGAGAAGAAACCACATCAAGAGAGCAATAGTAATATTAGTTTAGTACATGACGTAAGAAACACAGTTTAGTTTTAGTATAAGAAAGATGTTTATTCAAACGATGTGCCTTCTGTGAGAACATTAATCCGTAAGTTATAAATCAAAAATAATATATCTGCACAAGTGCAGGAAAGGTTACAAACCTCTCATCAGCACTCTTAACATCCACATCGGCATCATCAGCATCAGCACTCCGTGGAACAATACGATCTTCAATCTCTCGTTTAGCCCCTGCAACAACAATGTTGTCAATTGATAAAGAAAGTTAATGAAAAACTTGTCAGGAATCCAAGATTAATCCAACCAAAAAACAGCCACTCACCTTCCACAAAGAGTTGACTACCTTTCCGACGATCTCTGTCATCTACAATCAAATAACAATACAAAGTCAGCCTATAATTAACAAGTCTGTGGGCAGGTCTCTCTCTCTCTCTCTCTCACACACACACACACACACTCAGGTTGGGGTTGGGGTTGGGGTTGGGGTTGGGGGGGGATGTGCAGACTTTAATTACCATTATAACCCTTATCTTTAGAGAAATGCCTCCGCTCACGGTCCTCCAACTCATCCCGGAGGTTCCTCTTCTGCAACTCATCCTGGGTGTCTTGTCCTTCCTTTCTGTGACATACATGAAAACAGGAAAAGAGATTAACAATTCGAAATCAGGCTATAGAATAGAAACAACTAATTAAAAGTTACTCAAGTGATAAACATCTCAATTTCACATTCCAGGAAATTCATCAATCAATGTAGGAGTAATCCGAGTATTGGCCATTCAACCTGGTTTTGACAGACACATCATGTTATCTTTTAGCTTTTAAATCTTTATCAAAAAATCTTTTAGCTTGTAAATCTTTATCAAAAAATCTTTTAGCTTTTAAATAAAATTAGAATAATTATAATTGCTGATGCTTTTCTTTGGGAAAACCATGATGCACATGGGTCGTTATCATACTTTTTGGCTCATAATGTTCCAACAGACTCAAATGAAAAATAGTCTTACCATTTTCTGATACAGGAAGCACATTCAACAATGTTCTTTATAGTTTTTTTTTAAAAATGGTAACGATAAGAATGTTCTTTATAGTTTTAACATGTATACACCAATCTTTCTTACTTTCAGAGGTTGGTTGAGCAATTCTTTTCTTATGATCGAGAAAACAGTAGGACCAACCAAAACCTTCGAAACTCGGGGATAACGAGCTCGCCCCTCTACTTAATACCAGGCTCAGTTTGCATGACGTAGGTCTCAACCTTTGCCACGTGAACTAAGCCCTTGGAGAAAAGTTGGTAGAGCAATCTTACGAGTCTTCAAATAAGTAACGACCCCAGCTTCAAAATGACCAGTGTTGTTAAAGGCGCGCTTAAGCCTTGAAGCTTGTTGAAGACCATGTAATGCGCTTCTTTTATTTCTTAGTTGGTGCTTTAATTGCACTTTGGGCTTAAATCTCCAACAAACTTGGCGCTATTTATGCTTTTGGCTTTTGACTACAACCTTCCTATAGCAATTCGTGTATTTTACTGTTTAACAATTTCAGAATATAAAATGCAATTGCATACACATGCACACTTAATAGCTCAGCAATGCAACTTAGATATCTTACTGAGATAGGTTGTCTGAGCCATGAAAAATCCATAGACTGCACGTTAATTATGGATACATCCATGACCAGTAAGGGAGCAAAGACTCCAACCCACTTCAGTCAGATGGTCAGAACTAATTTATTTTGTTAGGGCTTGGATAAAATATATGTAACAAAAGAATTAGAGATCAAAGTTATATCCCTTTGCCTCTCAATAACACTCTGACAAAGTTAAATCTTATCCCCAAATTTCTGACAAAAGTTCCCAAATATAATATTTATTGATAATAATTTTAGAATCCTACTGGCTACGGACCATGTTAAACAAAATCAGCTTGACAGACAACTCTGTTAAAGTAAAATCATAGATTTATCCCTGTATCTCAGTTATAGATACATCACCATAGGGACATCAAGATATTAACAATTTTAATATCACAATTCCATAATTCTATCATCCAACAGCTCCAAATCATACTCAATGACATGACTTCCGAAAACTAACTAATTCAAAGAACTTGCACTGTTGCACAAGCCCATATCTCCTGTACTTGGTAACACAACACCTAGTATAAAATTTCTCCATGCACATTGTAAATATAAGCAAAAAAGCTCCTTACAAGTCAAACAAACAGGAAAATGAAAGGGCAAGAGAAGATAGGATTACTAACCTGGGCTTTAATGTTGTGTGAGCTGCAATGTCTCTTGAAGAGTATTTTTGAGATGGACCAAATATCCGGGTTCCACCTTGTTCATTGCCACCTTTAGCAGGTGCCCACGTAGGTCTAGCTGCCGTCGTCATATCTTCTGGGTCTCAAGACAAAATCTATCCAATACAATATAAATTTTACTCAGAAACTGAAATTGGAATGAAATGGGCACAAATAATTCCAAACAAATAGGGACGATTCATAGTGCTGATCCAACTAGAGTGGGACTATCCCATTGTTGATAATAATAATAGTAATAAGTACTACATTCTATGAACAACAATAATAACTAAAACAAAATACTCATCAACTGAAATAGGAACAAAATGGGGTCGAGTAGCGTATTCATAGACAGATCCAACTCATTTAGGATTGAGGTGATGAAGCAGATGATGAGGATGAAACTCAAAACTCAAGCTGGAACAAAAAATGGGTAAAAGTGGAATGGCAGGATTCTCATCATTGATACGAAACAGTTTTCGATTGAGGTAGAATTGATGATGATAATCACAATAATAACAAAGACAACAAGAATATTAATAAATTCAAAAGCCTGAATCAAAATCTTCTTTCATAAGTGTGGGCAGCTCAATATCGGTGGTAGAGCGAAAATAAACATGAAACGAAGGAAACTACCATGGAAATCTATGTATTAAGCTAGTGTAAAAGAAGAAGAAGAAATACCATATAAACACACAAACATGTACTGAAATAGGAACGAACTGGGATGGAATAGCCCAGATTTGTTACAGTATTCATATAGACAACCCTAACTAATGATGATGAAGACAACAACAACAACATACCTAGTAAAATCCCACTTGACCTTACCCCTACCTCATCTCGTGGAAGTAGAGAGGTTGTTTCCGAAGGACCCTAAAATCCAAACTGGAATGACCCTACCTCATGGAGGTAGAGAGGCTGTTTACAAAGGACCCTAAAACCCAAACTGGAATGACAAGTAAATCAGTAGGATTCATATCGTTGATCCTAAACAGTTTTTAATTGAGCTAGAATAGATGATCATCATTACCACCACCACAACAACAACAACATACCCAGCAAAATCCCACTTGACCTTACCCCTACCTCATCTCGTGGAGGTAGAGAGGTTGTTTCCGAAGGACCCTAAAATCCAAACAGGAATGACGAGGCTGTTTACAAAGGACCCTAAAACCCAAAACTGGAATGACAAGTAAATCAGTAGGATTCGTATCATTGATCCTAAACAGTTTTCAATTGAGGTAGAGTTGATGATCATCATTACCACCAGCATAACAACAATACTAATCTCCTAACTGCAAGCAGCTCCATATCGATGGTAAAAGCGAAAATAAACATGAAACAAAGGAATCAACCATAAGATTAAGCTAATACAAAACGGGAAACACACAAACACGTCAACTGAAACCCTAGAAAAACAACATCATTGCAGCAATTGAAAACATTGATGAACCCTATAATACAACAAAAAGGGAAATTGAACTAAAATACGAAAAAATTAAAATACCTGACGTCAGACGAATAGCGATGGGGGAATCGGAGAGAGGATCGGAGAAATTGGAACTTCGACCCGGAAAAGTGAGAGAGAAAATCTATGGAGTCCGCTATCAAAGGATTAAGCAGTTTTCGATCCTTAATTTACATATTTGCCATCATCTTATTGGGCAGTAAATATGGGTTGGGCTGCTAGGAAGTCCAATATTTAGATTGGGCTTTCATGGAAAAAATGGGTAAAATAGTCTCGGGAAAAGAACACTTGTACCGCAAAAAGAGAAATTATTTATAAGTGATTATACTCTTACTTTCATATTCCCTATTTTTAACTACTAATATGCGTTTACTGATTGATATCAACAATATATAAATAAAATATTTGCCTATGATAAACTGGAAATCGATTTGTTGTTAGGAAATGATTTTCTTCAACAAATTCAAGATTATCATCAGACATTATATATGATAAGTCTCAAAACCCCTTGCGGACATTTTATCAAAGTCCCAAGAAAATAAAATCCTTATATTCTTGAAAAGGAAAATGAAAATTATAAGAGAAGGTATATAGAAAAAATAATAATAATATATAGAGAGAGAGATACACACACTCTGTTGATGTCAAGAATAAAGAAGTTGTGGTTCAATGAATAAAATAAGGAGACAGTCGGGTAAATAGTTGAGACGTAGGTCCAATCAAGATAAATATATTAGATTGAGTTTAATTTGAATACATATTTTGCCTAATAGATTCAATTTGTATACATTTCCCAATAGTCTTCGACATCCACTAATATTTAAAGATTAGCTACAATTTCAAAATTAAGACTAAACAAATATTTATACAAGAAAAACACCCAACCATGTTAATTTAATTATTATTAGTAATATTTAGTTTACTTCTTCACTAGGCTAATTTTTACTCCAATAATAACATCTCTAATGTAATTTTACTAGGTAAGGTCTGAAAGTGTAGGGTATACATAGACAGTATCTTTACATTGTGGTTTATGCGTTATGGAGGTAGAGAGGTTATTTCTGAAAAATGGCTCAAGTAATTGATAATAAATTAGGGTTAAGAATAACACACTAAGCTGACATAACAAATAATAACGAAATCATTATGTATCATTCAGAAAAAGTCATCGAACAACATCAAAATAATGTGATAGTTGAAATATATAACATGTATTAACAAAAATCGAAGAACAAAAAATTACGAAATTAATGTTAATGCTACTAGAATATATGAACCTAATCATTATTTGAGTTTCTTATTCTCATTTAACTTTTTTCTTTCATTTTTAATGTAAAAATATGAGAAATAAAAAGAAAAAGGAATGAATGAGAAAAAGAGAGAAAAACTAAATTATTTGCTGCTAAATTAAAATTTATTATTATATTTGTAAAAGAAAAAAGTTGGGCATCTAGATTATACAAGAAAATAAATGAAAAATTAAATTTGACTATCAAAATAATAAATTCAAAGAATAATTTTTTTCTCAAAATAAGAAATAAAAAAAGTAAAATTATTTTATTCATTACCGTTACACCAAAGGAGTATATCTGGGTCATTTGTGTAACAGTATGAGTATATGTGAGTCACTTTTGTAACAAGAGGTATACAATTCTAGATCGCAAAATTGAGGGGTAAAAATAACTGAATTCAGGGTTGTTTGATCAAATAACGGAAACTGAATGAAATTCTTAACTATCTTAATCTTATTTTTCCCGTCTTTCTTTTATTGTCTGAATATTCAGGAGCTAAGACCATTCCAATGCCTCCTTTCGTCATGCATAAACTAAATCAATAATTCAGATAATCACGAAAACAAAAGCTTTTACAAATATAGATACACCCAATACGTCAAAATTCATTACCACTAGATAAGGAAAAACCGTTTCAACACTAGAATAAACATATTCATACCTTTTTCCTTCTTCTTTTTTCTGTATTAAATTTCTTTAATCAATCTTCTATTTAATATGAGTTACACGTGTTCGAGAACTAATAACTACGATAAAAAAACATAAAAATAAAAGTTTCTATAAATACAAATACATATAATACATCAAATTTCATCGCTTCTAAATAAAGAAAAAAATTGTTTCAATATCAAAAACAACAAAAACTAGAGCAAACATATTCCAATTCTTTTCTCTTTATTATATTTCCACAATAAAAAAATTCATAACCAACTTTATAATAATCTTTTTTTTTTTCCATGAAGTGATACATAATTGACTTATTGATTTGATTTAACAACAACACTCTAATATTATGTATTTGCAACAAAAAGGGAGGTTGCTACTCACAAATTACAAATGCTCTTTGTCACTTCTCAACCAAATACATGGCTATTTGTTTCCTATATATGAGAAAGAAGAAAAGCATTGTATTCCAAAATCCCAAAAATTCTCATCTTTTTCTGAAATTAACGAAAACAACAGTTTTTTCTGTGGGAAAATGAGTGATCTGAAGTCGAAGTTTTTGGGCGTTTACAAAGTACTGAAATCTGAGCTTCTTAATGATCCAGATTTCGAGTTTACTGATGATGATCGTCAATGGGTCGAACGGGTAATTTCGAATTTCTTCTTGTTTTCCTCATTTTGATTGTTTAGTAGGCATTTGCATGTGCGATTTGAGATAAAAATTTACAATATAGACTCATATTATGTTAAATAATTGCTATGTACCTTAGCATATTTGGATAGGTTGTTTATGAACTATGGATTACTCATTTGGTAAGAATTTGTAGAAGAATTGGAATTGATAGGTTTTACAACTTGTGTGGTTTTCTTGTTTATGAGAAAAAAACATATAAGTTGAAAATCCATATTATAGAACTTCAACTTCAAATCAATCTGATTTCAAATCATGCTCAAACGGTTCAAACGGGGCCTTAGTTTATAAAATGACCGGATAGGGAAAAAAGGGTCATGAAAGATTCATATAGTGGACAAGGAGTTGATGTAAAAGATTGATACAGTTTTGGGATTCAAAACTTGATTGATTGAGCTGTTTAAGTGCATTTTGATGTGGTTTCTTTATGTTGAAATCATGCTTTTGATATTGTTTTTAGCCTGTTTCTTTGTGCTAGTTATTTTTTATCCTTCACTCTGAGGGGGAAATCTTTTTTATTTTTGTTGGAATTTCTTTCTTTACAATAAAGTTTTGATTTTTATCATTTAATTAATGTTGTTGAGACCCACAGGTGTGGTGGGATGAGGACTAGGACCTTACATTATTTGATAGTGCTTGAACTCATTTTTTCCACCTTTCTATGCTAGCTTGGGGTTGCAAAAAATAAACCTTATTTGTGATCAACTGCACAAGAAAATGAGTACACAAGGATGCGTCTGTAGCATCGGAAGGAAAGTAATCTCAACTATCTTAATGAGAGGCATTCAACATTGTATTGATAATGGAATGTAAGTTAAAAAGGAATTAGTTTCCCCTCTACCTTGTGATCCAAACGTACGATGAAGAAGTAGAAATTTTGATGTTATAAAAGGATATATAGTTTATTTCAAATACACCTATTGGAACCTACCATCTCATTATTTGAGACTGTATGCAGTTTTGCTTGGTGTTTTATGTTTTTCCAAGGGTGGAAGTGTAGAACGCTTGCAGATTTGTTGTTTGTTTTTACAAAGAAATAATAGAGAATTAGTAGTTAATATCTTTGCAACAGGGCGAGCTAAGAATTAACTTAGAGTAAGTGAATTAGTTGAGTTAAGAGTGGTGCGACAGATGCTGCACCCGCTCTTAACCTTCTGGTTCCTCCAATGCTTTGTGATTACAGTAGAAAGAGTTGTGGGGGACATATTATCACTTTTGTAAAAGTTATAGCTGAAAATGTCAAAATGGTCTATTTGGGTTATTTCCTGAAAATTCATACAACATAAACTAGCTGTTTTTTACTCCCTCCGTCCCTTTTTAGTTGTCCACTTTAGAAATGGCACACAGATTAAGGCAACAATGATTAGCACGGTGAAGTTACAATTTTACCCTTATGACAACTTTTCACTTCAAAATTACAACCACTTATTTGAATTCAAGTGAAATAAATTGGAGGGAAACAACATACACTTTTAGAAATTTTCAAGAAGTGTAAA
>NW_006239072.1:575295-581254 GCF_000226075.1 Solanum tuberosum | reverse complement strand
AAATACTACTCCCTCCGTCCCTTTTTAGTTGTCCACTTTAGAAATGGCACACAGATTAAGGCAACAATGATTAGCACAGTGAAGTTACAATTTTACCCTTATGACAACTTTTCACTTCAAAATTACAACCACTTATTTGAATTCAAGTGAAATAAATTGGAGGGAAACAACATACACTTTTACAATTTTCAAGAAGTGTAAATAAGGATATAATAGGAAAAAATTTGTTGTCCTTTCTTGATTTGTCAAAATGGACAACTAAATAGGGACAACCAAAAAAGGAAATATGGACAAGTAAATAGGGACGGAGGGAGTAAATGTCAGTTCATTACTTTTGATATGACAAATTTCTAACATCATTATGTTTGGTAATTTTGATATGACAAGTTTCTAACTTTATTACAACCTTAGGCCAGCTTCTGTTCATTTTTACTGTTTCCCGAGTTAGTGAATTTTCCTGACAGCCAGTGTCTCACTTTGTCCTCGTCTTTTGCATCTAATATATACTTCCCGTGATTTTTTCAGATGTTGGACTACAATGTACCTGGAGGTTGGAATGATGTTCTAGTTCTACCTATTCTAAAAGTTTCTACTGCTTAAATATTTTTTCATAGCTAGAAGGTTTTATTCCAAGTACTTCATACACTCTCTGTACAGGAAAGCTGAACCGTGGGCTCTCTGTTATTGATAGCTACAGTTTGTTGAAAGAAGGGAAAGAACTAACCAGTGAGGAAATCTTTCAAACATCTTCCCTTGGCTGGTGCATTGAATGGGTATGCAACATAAGCACTCTTCAAGCTACACCTGAGTCTTTTTTCTAACCCCCAAGAAGCATTGTTGGTTTTTAAATTCTTCTGAGTGTATGGTTTGTGGGTATGTATGCTGCAGCTTCAAGCATATTTCCTTGTTCTTGATGATATAATGGATGGCTCTCATACACGCCGAGGTCAAAAATGCTGGTTCAGATTACCCAAGGTGTGTGTGTGTGTGTGTGCTAAGAGACTACTGTTTTTCTCTTTGAACTCTGTTGAGAGTGACTATTGTTTTATTATTTTTTGCAGGTTGGCATGATTGCTGCTAATGATGGCATACTTCTTCGCAACCACATACCAAGAATTCTTAAGAAGCACTTTAGAGGAAAGCCTTATTATGTTGATCTTCTTGAATTGTTTAATGAGGTGAGACTTTTTATGCGTAAGGAGGCCTCTGAATTAAACTTTTTATAATGCTGAACATTTTTCCTATTTTCTCTTTGGCTTTGTTTTTACAGGTGGAATTTCAGACTGCCTCTGGACAAATGATAGATTTGATTACCACACATTTTGGAGAGAAAGATTTATCAAAATACTCATTGCCTATGTAAGGAGACTTCATCAAGAGTCATGTAAAAAATTTCTACTTTCAGTTTTACTTGAATTATTTAACTAATTCATGATGTGATTTCATGCAGTCATAGGCGGATTGTCCAGTATAAAACTGCTTATTATTCATTTTATCTCCCAGTGAGTATGATGTTCCTTCCTAATTGAGTTTACAGCTTGTTAGTCGCTATTCTATTATGAGGAGATCTTCACGTCTATATCTTTTTCTGAACATTTGTGTTGTGTGGAAGACGTCTGATGTCCTAAAACAATCTCAAATTTCTGCATCAACTTGAAGTAAATTATCTATTTGCAACTTTTAAAAAACATATTACCAAACTTCTTATTTTTAGATTTCCGCCTGAGCCAACTGTGCCCTTTTCCCATTTATTTACTTTTAATGTGTGTGTTGTTTTTATTCTCTAGATTCTTAATTGTAAGCACCACTTCAAAAGTTTTGTGCATGTTTAGTTTGGGTTGATCTTTCTGTTCCTCTTAATGAACTCTCTGTAGAGATTAATGGGAATTACCTCAAGATTGATGTGCATTTTATAAAGGTATATACAAATTACTTCTTCAATATTTTCAGGTGGCATGTGCACTTCTTATGGCAGGAGAGAATCTTGACAATCATGTTAATGTCAAGAACATACTCCTCGAAATGGGAATATATTTCCAAGTTCAGGTAAGAATTATGATTAACCCTGATGCATCCATTCATGTTCTATCTTCTATACCATGAGATCTATGTGACAACATTTCCACATCTCATAAACCAACTCTTTGCATAACATATAATCTTTTAAGAGGGGTTTGGTTTTGGTTTTTGATGTAGTTATTTAATGAAACTAGTTTCATAAATATGATTGGAATACACTTTTGAAAAACACTTGTTGTTTGGATTAGGTTTTTGGATGCTAGATTAGATCTGAATGAGTGTTTGATTTCATGCTTCTTAACATTGGAATGGAGGTCAGCTGTCGTGTCGCCATAATTTGCCTTAGAATGGGTTGCCAAAAAGGGAACACCGGCAGATAGTAAAAGTTAAAAATGTGTGAGTTATTAAAAAAAAAGCTTCTTTTGCAAACCAAGTAAATGGTTTTGAAGACTGGGTCTGAGTTTGGTTCTGTAATTGAAAAGTTAGAAATTGTTGTTTTGTGACACCTTAGTTTAGTTTTCTGAAAAGAACAAAAGTTTTTTTTTGTTTCTGAAACACAGAACATCTGAACCAAACTGATCATTTATCTGTACATGACATACTCATTTACTTATCAAAAGAAATATAGTACTATATTCATTCTTATCATTAACATTTGTTTTTTATAGTTAAAAGTTGCTATTTTCAAGTGTTGCACATGACATTTCCTGTACTTGTACAATATGCTAAGAGCCTTCCAGTAAAGAGCTGCATATCACCCCCTAACAAGTCTGAATGTTTTGAGACACCTTGTGACACACTAAAAATTCATGTACAATTTGGTCAAACAATGAAAAAATATTTGTTTTTTTATGGATATAGCTAACAACCATGTGTCTTACGATTACGTGATAGCCTATCTGAAATGTCCAACTAATTTAGTTCGTTTACCGAAATACTTAAGTCCCATCTGCAGATATGCTTTCATGTTACAACTTCTGACTGAAAGCTTGCGGTACTATGTAGGATGATTACTTGGACTGCTTTGCTGATCCAGAGGTATTGGGTAAGGTAGGTTTTATAAGAAAGCTACCACTAATCTAAATCCTGAAGATTAATCACATAGCTCTTTTAACTTGAAAATGTATAGATTTTATAATGATCTGTCTTACTATCAGATTGGCACGGATATTCAAGATTTCAAGTGCTCTTGGTTGGTAGTGAAAGCCCTAGAACACTGCAATGATGAGCAAAAAAAGTTATTACATGTGAGCCTAAAAAACTTGTTATCCCCTGGTTATGTTCTCTGCAACTTCCTTGCTCAGACTCTTCAAAAATATTGCCGTGTGTGTGTCGAATCCTCCAAAGCTATACATTTTGAAGTATCCGACACAAGTATGGCAAAAATTTTGAAGGGTCCGAGTAGCATAGCTCTGCAAACAAACTAGTATGAGGCAATGCTAAATGTAAGAACTTTGTTTGCAGGAGAACTATGGAAAAGATGACCCTGCTTGTGTTACTAAAGTAAAAGCGCTCTACAATGATCTCAAACTTGAGGTTTCATTTTACCCCTTTATTTGCTGTTGCTGCTTTCTATGTTCTCTTTGTTAAGTTATCATGAAGTTCTGTTCATTTCTTAGTAAAAAGTCATCTCAGACAAGAGGCGGATTCAAGATTTGAACTCGATAGGGTCAACCTTTAAAGTGACCTTATTGTACTTTTCAAATCATGGGTTTAGAATATACTACTCCCTCCATATCAATTTGTTTGTCTAGTTATGACTCGAAACGGAGTTTAAGAAAGTAAAGAATTTTTTTGAATCTTGCGGTGTTAAACTAAAGATATGTAGAATGTACCAAAATGTTCTTTAATCTCTTGTCGTCTTAAACATGTCACGTAGAAAGTTGAAATTAAAGAGCTGTCAAAAAAGGAAAGAGACATTCTTTGTGAAACATACTAAAAACAAAAGTAAGACAAACAGATTGAACGGAAGGGGTTTGTCACACACGCACACATATCTATATATATATATCCATGTTCTATGTTGAAAATACTGCATTCGGTTGAACCTGTACCTAATAAGCTAGATATACCACTGGCTTTGGCTTATTCCTTTTGGGAATTTTGTAGGATGTGTACCTGGAATATGAGAAGAGTACATATGAAAAGCTGATCAACTCTATTGACGCTCAACCAACCAAAGCAGTGCAAGCAGTTCTGAAGTCATTCTTGGCAAAGATATACAAGAGGCAGAAGTAGGAGATAGAGTTATTTAACTTCAATATTTAATGTTTAGAACTATCTGTGCTTTTTTTCCCTATCGTATGTTCGGTACCTGCTTGGAGCCCGACTAATCCAAATCTGTGCTTAGAGGCGGACTCATGATTTGAAAGTGTTGGAGACATGTCTATCTTTAATATAGACATGTTATTTGTCCCTTCAAATAACAGACATGTTAATTACTTACTACCTAGTGTGGTGTTGAACTCTGAAAACTACAGAAAGAAGCAATAAAAGAAAATTGGGCTGTAACTACTGAAATATTAAAATTTGGGGAAAATGCTAAAGTGGTAATCAAACTCAGGTAAGCCCATTAGGTGCAATCAAATCAACTAGTGGAATCCTTTTATCTTTTTTTATATGTTTGATATTTGCATTTGAATCTGAGTAAATTTGAATTCGCACCGAAAAATCTCATATTAAGTAGTAAAATATTCCCTAACAAAGGTAATTTCGTATTAGGGGATTCAAACTCGATATTTCTAATTAAAAATGAACGAGTAATTATCGTTCCACGATAATTTTTATTGGTAGATCACTTTTATCTTTGTTGTTAGGAAATGTGGATTAGAAATATATACATTATTTAAGATATCTACCTATATATATATATATACACAACCAAATTCAGATTTACACAAAATGAAACTTTTCGTTTTGGTGTTATTAAGAATGAAAGAGTATTTACGATTTTGGTACAATTTTACAAAATGAAACATTTCGTGTTTGTGCTATTAAGAATGAAAGAATATTTACTATATAATTTGCGAGTTATCGTTTAAGAGTGAGGATTTTATCACGTGTGCACCCAAAAGATAGCGAATACGAGTTTTCCTTGTCATAAAAATAAATAAAGAGTATTTACGACTTTCTAGTTTCTAGAAAAGAAAAAGACCAATTTAAAACTTTTTGTTGAAATGTTATCTAATTTGTAGACAGGGGCGGCTCAACGTAATTTGAGGCCTAAAACGAAATTTTAATTGAGGCCTAAAATCTATATAAATATCAAATATAGTATTTTATTTTTTAAAACTTTTTAAGTGCAAATTATTACTTGATATCTTTTCTTAAAATGTTTTTTTTCAAATATCGTTTTTAATTATTAATTTTAAGTAATATTTTATCAATTCAACATTGAAAAATATTCTTTTGCTGAGGCAATCATTATATAAATTGTTAACATAATATTATAAGTAATAAGTTGACAAGCTTTACATAAAGATAAGAATTAGAACCATAAAATCTGATACAAGAAATTGATAACTTGGTATAAGTTATAACCCTACTTTAATATGTTTATGTAATACTTGAATATTTAAGAAGAAACAACAAAAGAAAAATTGTAAGTCACTTTGTTGAATTTTTTCGACTATTAATTTATATTTTTGATAGTGTATTACTCTAACTTATCAAAAAAAATTAAAAAGAAAGTGCAAAAGAATTTTAAAAAGATAAATAATACGAGTGTTAGCGAAGAGAATGTAAACATACAAAATAATGTTTTCTTAATTTCTTCTATTTGATTGGAGTTAAAAATAATAAAATAATATATATTTGTTTAAAATTATACTTTTTAAGTAAAAATAATTATTTTTTAATTAAAAAAATTAACACATAATTTTTTCTTGATGAAAATTTGAGGCCCCCAAAAATTTGGGGGCCTAAGGCATGTGCCTTAAAT
>NW_006239072.1:566512-567274 GCF_000226075.1 Solanum tuberosum | reverse complement strand
CAGGGGCGGCTCAACGTAATTTGAGGCCTAAAACGAAATTTTAATTGAGGCCTAAAATCTATATAAATATCAAATATAGTATTTTATTTTTTAAAACTTTTTAAGTGCAAATTATTACTTGATATCTTTTCTTAAAATGTTTTTTTTCAAATATCGTTTTTAATTATTAATTTTAAGTAATATTTTATCAATTCAACATTGAAAAATATTCTTTTACTGAGGCAATCATTATATAAATTGTTAACATAATACTATAAGTAATAAGTTGACAAGCTTTACATAAAGATAAGAATTAGAACCATAAAATCTGATACAAGAAATTGATAACTTGGTATAAGTTATAACCCTACTTTAATATGTTTATGTAATACTTGAATATTTAAGAAGAAACAAACAAAAGAAAAATTGTAAGTCACTTTGTTGAATTTTTTCGACTATTAATTTATATTTTTGACAGTGTATTACTCTAACTTATCAAAAAAAATTAAAAAGAAAGTGCAAAAGAATTTTAAAAAGATAAATAATACAAGTGTTAGCGAAGAGAATGTAAACATACAAAATAATGTTTTCTTAATTTCTTCTATTTGATTGGAGTTAAAAATAATAAAATAATATATATTTGTTTAAAATTATACTTTTTAAGTAAAAATAATTATTTTTTAATTAAAAAAATTAACACATAATTTTTTCTTGATGAAAATTTGAGGCCCCCAAAAACTTGGTACTTGCCGGCCGATAAGATCTCTGAGATTGACCAGCCAG
>NW_006239072.1:547882-566412 GCF_000226075.1 Solanum tuberosum | reverse complement strand
TTAAGAACCCAAAGGTCACCTTTGGATGTTGTCGTGAAGCTTTGGTTACGAAGGCATGTGCCTTAAATTTATCAAGCAAGAGCCGGCACTGTTTGTAGAGTGGAGGAGTGATGCTCAAAGATGCTAAAATTGAAGCCATTCATATATTCGCCATCAGTCAGGCCACATCGCCCACTCGCCGGATCTCCGGTCGCCGATAAAAGTTCCAGTTCCGTTCCGGTGAAATCACTCAAACAATCTCCTCATCAATCCATTCACTACTTTCCCCTTCCCTTATTGCCTACTCGCCGTCGCTTAATCCACCGTTCCTTTTCTGTATCAATGGAATCTTCCGGCGTTAGCACGACGTCGCCGTCAGTCGTGAAGCTGAAACCTATTGAAGCAACCGCAGAAACTTTTAAAGAGTTTGGTCAGGTCATTGCTTTTGATTTCTATCATCATATATTGTTTATCGTGTTCAGGTTATTGCACTATTTTGTTGTTACTGATTCCTTGTTACTTGCTGTGTTTTTCTTCTCTGTCATTTTTTGTTTTTCATAACTACGATTAGCTGTATTCGAGCTGAGAATCCTCCAGAAACAGTTTCTCTACCTACACGAGATTCTATCATCATCTATTGTTTATTCTGTTTCGGTTATTGCATTATTTTGTTGTTAGTGTTTCCTTATACATGCTATGTTTTCTTCAATATTGTTTCTCATTTTTATACCTACTTTAATTTGTTGTACTCGAGCCAAGGGTCCTCCCGAAACAACCTCTCTACCTCTATGAGGTGTAGGGTTAAAGTTTGTGTACACTCTATCCTTACAAACCACACTTGTAGAAAATCACTGAGTATGCTGTTGTTAGTGGTGGTCAGGTAATTGAGGCGTCTCCAGATGGGGAAGAATTCGGTCCTCGTGATGCTCAGCTTGATTTGAGCAATGGGATTCCTAGGTTTTACATTATGCAGCTTAAAGATCGATCCCTCAAATTTTCCAAGATAACACATCATGCCAATGTCACTCAATGTCTTGGATCTATTGGAGGCAATGTTTGGTATCTTGGAGTTGCTAAGCCATCTATTGTAGATCCAACTGATATCAAGGGTGCTGTTGATATTGTTGTGCAGTCACATTGTGGGCATTTTTATGTGCCACCTGCTGTTGATGAAGTTCAGGCTTTCAGAATTTCAGGTCCAAAGTTTATAAAATTGAGTCATGGTACATGGCATGCTGGACCACTATTTACAGATGATAAGATGGATTTCTACAATCTGGAGCTGAACAATACGAATGTGGTTGATCACACAACTCATGACTTCATCAAGAAGAATGGTGTGGTTTTTGTACTTGATGATTAGAAAAACATCATACCAAAAAATTTGATTGATTGAGCTGTTTAAGTGCATTTTGATGTGGTTTCTTTATACTGAAATCATGCTTTTGATATGGTTATTAGTTATTACCCTGTATTTGCTAAAAGTTAGAGGCTTGCTATATAAATATATATCCATGTTCCATGTTGAAAATATTGTATTCAGTTGAACTTGAATGTGATAAGCTAGATACGCCACTGTTTTTTGCCTGTTCTTTTTGGGAATATGTAGGATGTGTACCTGGAATATGAGAAGAAGACATATGCAAAGCTGATCAACTCTATTGAAGCTCAGCCAAGCAAAGCATTGCAAGCAATTCTAAAGTCAACCTTGGCAAAGATTTATAAGAGGCAGAAGTAAGAGATAGAATTATTGAATTTCTGTATTTAATGTTTAGAATTATTTGTTCTTCTTTCATTTCACGGTGTGTTTGGTACCTGCTTGAAGCCCTACTATCTGAATTAGCACCAGAAAGTTCCACTTTGGTGATAACCTGCTCCGTACCATAGGTAACTCCATAGTATGCACAACTTTAGTGATAGTTATTTGTGCTTCTTCGAATGAATAAAACATGTCTGTATTTCATGAATTTTCTACTTTGTTCTATTGGCCTATTTCACATGTGTTTATTTTTCAAAATTGGAAGCAACATAATGTGTCTCTTGTTATTTACTGCTCCCTCCTTTCCAATTTGTATGACATTCTTTCCTTTTTAGTCAGTTCCAAAAACATATACCTTTCTATACTTACTAAAGTTTTAATATTAAGCTTTTTCTATCGTATTCTTAATGAGATAATTTATATACCCATATATTTATGGTCTACTTTAGACCACAAGTTTAAAAAATAAACGATTGCTGATTAGTGTATCCAACTTTAAAACACCTACAATTTTTTTTGAAATTGGTAACTTAAAAAACACCTACAATTGTCTTAGCGAAGGTATTAATCTAATCAGAAACTTATTCTAGAAGCAAGTAAATCCTCAGATTTTATGCTATGCCAAACGGCTTAATGCTCTGCACATGTATGTTCAATATTTATGCTCATTTTAAAAAACATGCCAAGGGTTACCAATTTGGATATATATTCAAATTGATTTGTTAAGAGAACAACCCAAGCCTGAACATTCCCTTGTATTTGTCAACAACCAAGCTCAACTTAGTAAGGAATTCAGTACACTCTAGTCCATCCAATCAATAATTGTTGATAGATGGCTCGCTATTCACTCTGTTTTTGGGTCATAATCATCAAATAGGAAAGATGTAGCATTGGGAATTGCTATGTAGACGCACATACAAAATTATTAGTTTGGATAGAAAATTGTCATTTATACTCAACTTCCCGGGACGAACTAAAGCTACTTCAATAATGATAAACCCCAGAGGGGCAGACACATGGTTTCAAAACTCGGGGAATGATAAAGCTCGCTCCTTGCCCTTCTCCACCTGAATATCATACTAACAAAACTTTAGACCTCATTAAGAAATCAAATCGAGTTCAAAAACAGCTACCACTGCATCACATCACTATACCCCTACATATATACAACAAGATAGTAATTGCCAATATTATTGGAACCACTAGTGTTACAATGAATATTGTAAAGTAGGAACTCCTATTGATCTTTGTCAGTCAAGTTAGCCTGTTCCAGGACATTTCTGATGTCACAGCATTTCCATAATAGACCTGCTTCGTGGAGTCATCCCAATAAGCCTGGAAAAGAGAGCATCATTAAGCAACTCAGGAATGGCAGAAAATGTGCCAAGTCTTTGAGATGCAGCATATTCCCTGATTTCTCCACTTACCAGGCTAATGGCTAATTGGAATTTAAGCAACAAACAGACAAACAACGAAGATCAGTTGACAGACAGCCAAACAAATAACATACACCATAGCATCTCTCCTTGAAAATAATGTGTCAATACATCCAATCACCAATGCAAATAGGTACGGACTAAGAGTTGATCCCTAGTGCAACCCCATCATAATCAAATTAGTAACAATATTCACTACTTATGCTGATGGAACATGACGTGTATCTAGTAAAATAGTCATAATGCACGTAATCCGATCCAAACACCACCGACATTTAAAAAAATAATAAAAAGTAGGTAAGCCCTACAAGAATTCACTGTATTATTTATTATATTTCCAGAAAATTAGTGGATTGGTGGCTAACTTTGAAATAATCTGTTTTTTCCATAATGAACTACTATGGCAAGTGATACATAATTGACCTATTTGTTTGATTTTATTCAACAACAATACGAAGAGCCCATTTGGATTGGCTTAAAAATGTAGCTTTTGAGTCAAAAATAAGAAGTCAAACTTAAATGACTTTAAGTCAAAAAAATAAAAGTAGGGGGAGGCCTACTTTTGGTTTTAACTTATTTTAAGTCATTTTAAAAACCTTGCCAAACACTTCCTAACTTATTCTAAGTTATTTTTATATTTGACAAATACTTCCAGAAGTCAAAAACAGACTTAAAAGTAGGTTTGACCAACTTTTAAGTTAATCCAAACACCCTCTAATTCATCAGCAACCCTTTGCCACTTTTCAACCAAACACACCACTATTTGTTTCCTATATAAGGAAAAAAAAGCATTGTATGCCAAAAACCTAAAATTCTCCTCTTTCCCTGAAACAAACGAAAACAACGTTGAAAAATGAGTGATCTAAGGTCAGAGTTCATGGGGGTTTATGAACAACTTAAAGGCAAAATCTTAAAGGATTTGGATATCAATTTAACTAATGGCGCTTGTGATTGGGTAGCAAAGGTAATTTTTAATTTCTTCTGCTTTTCTCCATTTTGATTATTTAGCAGGTGTTTGAATGTCCGATTTGGGATATGATTTCAATACCTATAATTTTAAATTTCACAAAATAGATTGATGCTTGCTGTGAAAAGATTGTTAGTGCCATGTGAAAAGATTGTGTTAAATAATTGCTTTGTATTTGAAAGTTTGACATGGAGATATGCAATTTATCAATGCGGCATCGTAGAATATTTCGATATGCTGTTTATGAACTATGGTTTGCTCATTTGGCAAGACTTTGTATAATAATTGAATTTTTCTTTATAGTTTTCTCAACTTGTGTGGTTTTCTTGTTAATGAGAAAATCATACAACTTGAAAATCCAAATTACATGTCCAAATAGAACTTCAACTTCAAACTAATTTATACTTCCCGTGATTTTTTCAGATGTTGAACCACAATCTACTTGGAGGTTGGAATGAAGTTCTAGTTCTACTTATTCTAAAAGTTTCTTCTGCTTTCATAATTTTTCATAGCTAAAAGTTTTTTTTCCAATTACTTTATACACTCTCTGTACAGGAAAGCTGAACCGCGGGCTCTCTGCTATTGATAGCTACAGTTTGTTGAAAGAAGGGAAACAACTAACCAGTGAGGAGATCATTCAAATATCCTCCCTTGGCTGGTGCATTGAATGGGTATGCAACATAAGCACTCTTCAAGCTACACCTGAGCCTTATTATAACCCCCAAGAAGCATTGTTAGTTTTTAAATTCTTCTGAGTGTATGGTTTGTGGGAATGTATGCTACAGCTTCAAGGATACTTCCTTGTTCATGATGATATAATGGATGGCTCTTCTAAACGCCGAGGTCAACCATGCTGGTTCAGATTATCCGAGGTGTGTGTGCATGCTAAGAGACTACTGTTTTTCTCTTTGAACTGTTGGGAGTGACTATTGTTTTAATATTTCTTGCAGGTTGGCATGATTGCTGTTAATGATGGCATACTTCTTCGCAACCACATTGCTGTTATTCTTAAACAGCACTTTAGAGGAAAGCCTTATTATGTTGATCTTCTTGAATTGTTTAATGAGGTGAGTCTTTTTATGCGCAAGGAGGCCTCTGAATTACACTTTTTATAATGCTGAACATTTTTACCTTTGGCTTTGCCAACATGTTTTTACAGGTGGAATACCAGACTGCCTCTGGACAAATGATAGATTTGATTACCACAAAAGGGAGAGATTTATCGAAGTACTCATTGCCTGTGTAAGGAAACTTCATCGATAATCTTGTAAAAAAATTCTGCTTTCAGTTTTACTTGAATTTTTTAACTAATTCATGATGTGATTTCATGCAGTCATAGGCGGATTGTCCAGTATAAAACTGCTTATTATTCATTTTATCTCCCAGTGAGTATGATATTCCTTCCTAATTGAGTTAACAGCTTGTTAGTCACTATTCATTATGAGGAGATCTTCAAGTCTATTTCTTTTTCTGAAATTTGCATTGTGTGGAAGAAATCTGTTGTTCTAAAACAATCTCAAATTTCTGAATCAACTTGAAGTAAATTAGCTATTTGCAACTTTTAGTTTACCAAACTTCTTATTTTTAGATTTCCGCCTGAGCTAAACCATGCCCTTTTCCCATTTATTATTTTAATGTTTTTGTTGTTTTATTCTCTAGATTCTTAATTTCAACCACAACTTCAAAAAAATTGTGCGTGCTTAGTTTGGGTAGATCTTTGTGTTCCTCTTAATGAACTCTCTGTACAGATTAATGGGAATTATCTCAAGATGATGTGCATTTGATTAAGGTATATACAAATTACTTAATCAATATTTTCAGGTGGCATGTGCACTTCTCATGGCCGGAGAGAATCTTGACAATCATGCTAATGGCAAGGACATACTCATCAAAATGGGAATATATTTCCAAGTTCAGGTAAGAATTATGATTAACCCTGATGCATCTATTCATGTATTATCTTCTATACCATGAGATCTATCTGACAACATTTCCACATCTCACAAATCAATTCTTTGCATAACATATAATTTTTTAAGAGAAGCTTGGTTTTGATGAAATTAGTTTCATAAATATGGTTGGAATACATTTTTGAAGCACACTTGCTTGTTTGGATTAGGTTTTGTATGTATATGAATCATGTTGATTTCCAGAAAGAAATGCTAGATTAGATCTGAACGAGTGGTTAATTTCATGCTTCTTAACATTGGAATTGAGATCAGCTGTCGATTTGCGTAATCCCCTTTAGAGTGGGTTTCCAAAAAGGGAACACCGGCATATATTAATAGTTGAAAATGTGGGAGTTATTATAAACAAATATGAAGTACTAAAACGTCTATAGATAGAAGCATTTGCTTCTTTTGTGAACCAAGTAGCTGGTTTGGAAGACTAGTTCTGATTTTGGTTCTCTTATTGAAAATCTAGAAAACTTTGTTTTGGGACATACCTTCGTTAAGTTTTCTGAAAAAAAAAATGGTTTTTGTTTCAGAAATGCAAAACGTTTGAAACCAAACTGGTCATTTATCTGTACATGACATACTCATTAACTTATGAAAGAAATATAGTAGAATATTCATTCTTATCGTTAACATTTGTTTTTAGAGTTAAAAGTTGTTTTTTTCAGCACATGACATTTCCTGTACTTACAAAAGAGCTGCATATCACCCCCTAACATGTCTGAATGTTCTGAGACACCTTGTCGACACGCTAAAGATTCATGTGCCATGAAAAAGTATTTGTTTTTTATGGATGTGGCTAACAATTATGTGTCTTACGAGTTACGTGATAGCCTATCTGATATGTCCAACTCATTTAGTTTGTTTCCCGAAATACCTAAGATCCCATCTGCAGACTGCAGATTTACTTTACAAATTCTGACTGAAAGCTTTCGGTCCTTTGTAGGATGATTACCTGGACTGCTTTGCTGATCCACGGGTGTTGGGTAAGGTAGGTTTTATAAGAAAGCTGGTACTAAACAAAATCCTGAAAATTGATCACGTAGCTCGTTTAATTTGAAAATGTAGAGATTTTATAACGATCTGTCTTACTATCAGAATGGCACGGATATTAAAGATTTCAAGTGCTCTTGGTTGGTTGTGAAAGCCCTAGAACTCTGCAACGAGGAGCAAAGGAAGTTATTGGATGTGAGCCTAAAAAACTTGTCTTCCCTTGGTTACATTATCTACAGCTATATAGCTCGAACTCTTCAAAAGTATTGTTGGGTGTGTTTTGAATCCTACTAAAGCTATGAGCGCGGCAATATTTTTGGAGGGCCCGAGCAACATAGCTATGCAAACAACTAGCATGAGCAAAATGCTAAATGTAAGAGCTTTGTTTGCAGGAGAACTATGGACAAGATGATGGAGCTTGTGTTGCTAAAATTAAGGCGCTCTATAAGGATCTCAAACTTGAGGTTTTCTTTTTTCCTTTCTTTACTAAGGCTGCTTTCTCTCATTTCTCTTTGATAAGTAGTCATGAAGTTGTATTCTTTTCATTGTAAAATGTCATCTCAAATATGGTATTTGAGAAGAGGTGGACTCAAGATTTAAACTTGATACCGTCAACCTTTTAAGTAACCCTATCCTACTTTTCAAATTATGAGTTTAGAATATAGTATTTATTAAAAGTTAGGGGTTTCTCACATGTATATCCATGCTCCGTATTGAAAATACTGCATTCGGTTGAACCCCTGTACCTAGTAAGCTATATACACCACTGACTTTGGCGTATTCCTTTTGTAAATTTTGTAGGATGTGTACCAGGAATATGAGAATAATACATATGAAGAGCTGAAAAACTCCATTGAAGATCAAGAAACCAAATTAAGCAAAGCAATGCAAGCAGTTCTCAAGTCATTCTTGGCAAAGATATATAAGAGGAAGAAGTAGGAGACAAAATTATTGAACTACAACATTTAATGTTTTAGAATTATTTGTGCTTCTGGTTTGTTTTTTTCACCGGTGTTGGGTATCTGCTTGGGGCCCGACTATTCCATATCTGTGTCCAGAGGCGGACTCAGGAATTGAAAGTGTCGGAGACACCTCTATCTTTAATAGATACATTCCATTTCTTTTCTTTATGTAACCTAGACATTTTCTTGGAGACATGGCTTCATCAAGAAGAATGGTGTGGTTTTTCCTACTGGATTATTAGGAAAATATCATTCAGTTTGAGGATTCAAAACTTGATTGATTGAGCTGTTTCAAGTGCATTTTAATATGGTTTCTTTATACTGGAATCATGCTTTTGATATGGTTATTAATTATTATTATCCTGTATTTGGAGGAAGTTAGGGTCTTGTTATGTTTGTGTGTTCTATGTTGAAAATATTGCATTCAGTTGAACTCGGATCTAACAAGCTAGACACGCCACGGTTTTTGGCTTATGCCTGACTATCTGAATTAGCACCAGAAAGTTCCACTTGGGTGATGACCCGCTCCCTACCATAGGTAACTCCATAGTGATACATCTTTAGTGATAATTATTTGTGCTTCTTCCAATAAATAAAACATGTCTATATTTCATGGATTTTCTACTTTGTTGTATTGGCCTATTTCACATGTGTTTATTTTTCAAAATTGGCCTACACAATGTGTCTCTTGTTATTTACTGATCCCTAAGTTTCAATTTGTGAAACATTCATCCTTTTTTGTCAGTAAAATTTAGATATCCAGCTTTCTATCTTAGTCTTAATGAGATACTTTATAATCACATATGTATATTTATAATTTGTTTTAGACCACAAGTTTTTCAAAAATAAACACTTGCTACCAATTAGTGTTAACCAAGGCAACATGAAGACATCCTCAATTGTCTTTGGTGAAGGCATTAATCTGATCACAAACTTGCTGTATAAGCAAGTAGAACCTCATATTTAATTGTATAGGAAATGGCTTAATAGTTACCATATATATATATAGTGTGTGCGTGTGTTTGTTTGTGTAAATTGATTTGTTAAGAGAACAACCCAAGCTTGAATTTTCCTTTTGCATTGGTCAACTACCAAACTCAACTTAATAAGGAATTTGGTACTCTGAACACAGTAACTCACGCTTGACTCAAGATCAGCCCAGTAAAATTAACTTCAATAAACCGATAATCACCAAGGGGTAGACACACGATTTCAAAAATAGGGGAACGATAAAGCTCGTCCCTAACAAAACTTTAAAACTCATTAAGAAATCAAATCGAATTCAAAAACAGTTACTACTGGATCACATCACTACAACCTTACATATATACAAGATAGTAACTGCTAATAATATTAGAACCACTGGTGTAACAATAAGTATGTAAAGCAGGAACTCCTATTGATCTTCGTCAGTTAGTTGGTCTATTCCAGGACGTTTCTGATGTCGCAGTATTTCCATAATAGACCTGCTTAGTGGAATCATCCCAATAAGCCTGGAAAAAAGAGCACCATTAAGTAACACAGCAATGGCAGAAAATGTGCCAAGTCTATAGCATGCAGCATCATCCAAATTACAGAAACTTGTGGTCCCTACTCCTGTCAACTGATATCGTTAGTTTATAGCCTGTAGGACCGGATATTAAAAAGGAGAGTGGAAGTCACAGGGGCACACAATCATCAGCATACAAAGCTTAATGGACAGATTAGTAAAGCACAAGTAGAATATCGAGACCAATAACCTCTAATCTGGATTGTGTTCAGGTGGTGTAACTAAGATACTAACAAGCAAAAGCAAAATCAAAATGTTAGTGTTCCACCAAACTGTAGCGTATCCAGGGAATGGAGAATTGTTGAATGCTTCAGCAATCTA
The DNA here is from genome assembly GCF_000226075.1 of Solanum tuberosum. Taxonomy (NCBI): domain Eukaryota; kingdom Viridiplantae; phylum Streptophyta; class Magnoliopsida; order Solanales; family Solanaceae; genus Solanum; species Solanum tuberosum. The sequence continues at coordinate 556,491 of NW_006239072.1, read as the reverse complement.
CTCTGATTTCTGCACTTACCAAGCTTGATGGCTAATTGGAATTTAAGAAACAAACAGAAAAACAAGGAAAATTGATAGACAGACATCCAAACAAAATTTAAGCTGCAAGCACAAGTTAAATTTTCTATTAGTTTTGAGTTTCCAACTTAAAAGGTTGTTTTTGATATCATAAGGAGGTGATTCATAAGTTAAAACACTCAACAAAGTCCACTGACGTTTTCTTTCATGATTCAATTTTGCTTTCTGACAAACTCATAATCTGAAATTAGGATGATATTCATTTTAATAGCTCACAATCAGTCTCACCTTCTCAGGAGAGCAAGATAATTTGGCTTTTGGATCGTGTATCATACACAAACAAAATTTCATCTTCCATGCAAGGAATAGAAAACACCTGTGCCAGAAGGATACCTGCCATCCAGATGGAAGATCTCTTGAAATGACATCCAGATCAGGTTGCTCATTTTCTTCAGATGGTTGCTTTTCAGCCTCCCTCATCTTTTCTACTCTTTTTCGTTTCACACGCTCTCGCCTGCATATCATAAATATAGTCAAGACAAATGTGAGGAACTATAATTTACTATGTTCAATGAATACGACACTGCTTGCACAATTGCATGAGTTAGCCTCGGTTCTTTAAGCGTGCATCCATATGATTCAAGCAATATATACATGCTGAAATAATTCAACAGCAAGGGAAAGAGTTTTTTGTTTCAAAAAAAAAAAAAGAATATCCCAACTTCCTTAAGATCAGTAACGCAAGGGAGAGGAGGAGGATCTAAGACAAGTCCACTATTTCAAGGACAGTTCCTAATAGATATAACATATAGATATTTTATCAGTGAAACAAAATGATCAGAAGTGGTACCAATCGCCGCCAAGTGGCTGGAAATTAGCATTATCTTTGGCCTCCCCACTTGCAATTTGCTGAGCACGCCATTCCTACAATCAAAACAAAGTTCAGCACACAATTAAAAAAAAGGCTAGATATACCAGAGGCTGTCTAATCAAACTGCATATAGCATTAGCAGACCTCTATTTCTCGTTGTCGTTTCTTCTCCAGCTTCTCAAGAGCACTTTCACGTTCTTCTTCCTCCTCCGCATGCAGCTCCTCTTTGGCAGCTTTCCACTAATGAAATGAATAAGCATTATGAGAATCATTTAAGAGAAACTGTAGCAAAATGTTGTAACCACTTTTCAAGGACCTGGGAAGGGAAGCACCAAGTGAAGGCAGTTACCTTGTCAACCAAGCTCGACACTTTCTTATTAGACCTTAATGTGGTCACCACACCCACAGTCCGCTTTTTACGCAAAACTGAAGAGAAAAAGAATGCAAAATCAGAATGGACAGCTTCATATCCATTGGAAAAGCTCCTTTAGTAAGCATGATGAAGAGTTTCACATGTTGATGCAGCAGAAAATCCCTCTTTTTTTTTATGACAAGGGAAACCCACAGCCGCTACCCTTTGGGTGCGCACAGGGTAAAACCCCCACTCCTATGCAATAGCTCGCAAACCACATAGGAGAGGTAACCCTCACTAGGCAAGTCTGGTGTGACGAACTCAACCCAGAAGGCAAACCCCTTGCTTTCGCTGGCAAGGGGTTTTGATATTAATGACATACTAAAAATGCAAGAATTGCAACTCACAAGTACAAGCAAATTTAGATTGCCCAACTTACCTTTTGATGGAGCTTTTGAGGGAGCAGTTGAAGCAGTAGCAACAGCGCCAGTGGCAACAGATGTTGAAGACACACCAACACCCTCCATTGCTGATGCGGTTTCTGTAGCTAAAGAGGATTGTGTGGCAGGAACATCAAAAGATGTCATTTCATTCACCAAATTAGCAGCTACATCAGCCTCAGATTTTGCTGATAAATCAGATCGTGACCCCTTGTTGACATCTAAGGATGGAATTGCATCAGGGGCAACATTTTCATGAACTGGTATAGCTGGAAGACCAGAAGACTCTGCACCACTGACAACAGAGACAGGCTGCAGTGCTCCATCCTGATGGCCATAGTATGCACTGGGGTCGACATGGTTGATCACCACAGGAGCCACACTATATGTAGTTGGGATTTGATAATATAAAGGGTGATGAGTAACAGCTATCTGACCATCAGAAGTTGCATATAAACTACTAGCAACTTCAGGATTAGTTTGCCCATAGTAATCAAATGTTGTACCCGGATAAGCTAAGTTGTAAGGAAAAGATTGCACTGATTCCATATTTGAAGGAACAGCATGTGTGTGATCTAGAGGTTCATCAGGTGGTGGTGGCGGAAAAGGTTCATTATCAGGAGGTGGAGGAGGAATCCAGTCTTCATCAGGTGGAGGAGGAACGGTAAGTGTTTGTTCCAGGATTGAGGACTCCAATTTTGTCTGTTGCACTAACAGACTTGGTCCATCCAGTGGGGCATGATTTGGGGCATGCAGTGCATCACACACAGTTAAGCTTCTTGAAGGTTCTGTATCTTCAACTTCCATATCCACATCCATGTCTACTTCCTCAGCCGAATGAAGCACTGTTTGAGGAGTTAAATCTTCATGTACAGGGACCCCAGTGGCTCCACTTTCCTCACTTGCATCACTGAAAGAATGAGCAAGTTGGTCAGACAAGAAGAAGCAACATTATAAGAAGAGAAAACTTATCATGTTCTTTACTATTAATATAACCAAGTTAAATACAGCATACACAGTGGCAGGACAGCTTGACCTCTCTCCATTATCACTGCCTCTGTGGGATTCATGACCAGCCTCAACATCATTCTGTTGTACTGATAAGAATAGCCCACAAAGTTGATTTATTTCTGAATCTAACAGTTTTATCTTCCTCTCGGAGTGCACCCAGAAGGGAAGTAATGAAAGCCCATTACAGGCTAAGGACCTTATATCAGCTAGCCTAATCTCAAGTTCCAATGCATATTTTGAAATTCGATCATACTGTACGTAAAATTCAGACCTGTTGAACAGGAAATAAATCAGTAAAATCAAACTAAGGAAAAGAAGGAGAGAGGTGAAAAGATCCTCCTGGAAACTTTTCAGATGTGCAACAAGAAAAACAAAAAGAGTGTTGGGAATAAAGATCCCTGGAGAAGTACAAAAAAACCTCAGTAGCATACCCTTTCATGGTCTCCAGTTGCTCTAGCAAACGTTCACAATGTTTTACCAGGTCAGAGGAAAAGTCTGCCTCAGTTTCATCTTCTGGAACATAATCTGCATCCCTGCATTTTGTAAAATCTTCACCTGACCCGTTCAAATGACCTTCAGGAGCATGATCTGATTGCCCTGAAGAAAGAGATCCACCAGGAGAAGATATTTCATTGCACTGTGAATCAATTTGTTCAGAGCCATTTATTGTGCCACTCTGGTCCTCATCATTGCCTCCTTTTTTATCATGTAAGTCGTCATCCATTGCCTTCCTGTATTCATTGATGTCGCTATAGCTGACGCCAGTCTGTCTAGTGTCCATATCATTTTTTGCAGAGGATTCTAAGTTCTCCAAGGTGGTGCTGCCCATGCATTCAGTTTCAGCAGTAACTTTCTCTTCTAACCTCGGTTCAGCTGCATGACCCAATATCTGAGGCACTTCCCATGAAGTCTCGCCTGTTACTGTGTTCCAATAATAGTACTGGTTACTCTCTTCGTGCAACACCATCTTCCACCCAGCACTTGCATCCCCTAGAGCCTGTGCATCCGAAGTTGTAGGAGCAGCAATCTGATCCAACACACTCAACTGTGCATGTAAATCAACTGAGACAGAAGCATTGTTTTCTTTAGAACTATCTTCTGCAGGTCTATCTGAGAGACTTGGTAGATCAGAGCCATTGTCAATAGCTTTCTCTTCAACTTCCATAACAGTAGAACCAATTTCCCCATTAACATCAGTTTCCTCGTCGCCAGAGTGCTTTCCCTAAGCAAAACGGACACAAAAACAAAACTATTAGATCAACTGCATGAAAGTAACTTCCCCATCCATCTAGGATGGAGAAGCTGAGTAGAAAATGTACAAGTGGAGGCAATGTCAGGCTAACAAAGAATAGTAACCTAGTCCGTAATCCAAAAGAATATAATCATTAGCATAACAAAACAACAAACTTTCAAAGAAAGCATCTCAAAAAAAAGCATAATTTATGTTCCAATAGTATCAGTAGTTGGAACTTTGGAAGGGAAGGCAATCACAAATGTATTAGAAGTGGTAGTTGCAGAACAAGTTGAAGCATAGGGTAAATAAGTGGGAGTCAAACTGAGAAAGTTCGTAAACAAATACAACACAGAACATTTCTTCTAATTTAAGGTTATAATTCACCTTCATATCACTGTCGAATCAGAATGCAAGCAAAAGAATCCACTTTGCCAAAACAATTGGCTCATCAACCTACAAATTATGTGGCCCATGGCAAGTGAATAAATTACCTACAGCTCACCTTGTCTTCATGATCAAGAGAAGAATCCTCTGAAGCAGCACGTTTAAGTCCTTCAACCGACTCCTCATCCACTTCATCGTCACTATATTGCCCAAGCAGCATAAGAGGATTCTCCGGTTCTTGACCTGAGGGCCAAATAGGAAATGTCAGAGAAGTTCGAGCCAAGTGATAAGAACACCCAATAAATATTATAATAAGGCCAGTATACAATTTAGGGCAACAAATATAACAACATTAGATAAAGAAGGCTGCTGAATTTAGGATAATTGTAGTTCATGGCCACCTGTAGCACATCATCAACTGTCAGAAAGTCATAAAGCAAATAAAGACAGAAACATACGAACCGAGGAGAGGAAATACTCTTCTTGTAATCGGTACGCCTTTGATGCCGCCAAAAAAGGCATGATAGGTAAGACGTTATTCAATAATTGACTGTGGCTGTGGCAGGGGCTGACGGTAACTGATGACCAATTGAAAGTTCCCAATACCACAGCAGGCTACATTCTGAAAACATAAACTTTTGTGGTACAAACAAGATGTCTTGTACAAAGTAAATCAATAATTTCCACCAACATTATCGGTCACATCATGTCTTCTCTACAAGTCCTTTGGAAGAAAACTGACGGAACCCACCTGAAGACGATGGTGAATTAGGTAGCTCGGCATGAATCTTGGAGTCTTCTTCCCCTCCAACCTCATCTTGGACAGAGGAGCCACCTAAATCTCCTACAAAGTAAACGAAATTGCTTGAATGTCAACATGCATACATAGAAAAAAAATCTTATAAAGAAGCACAAAGTGATTCAGTAGTACAGTAGATGCACATAATTTTCCTTCAAAAGGTTATCCATATCATGTAAGAAGCACAACGAGCAAAAAAAGGAAGTACATCCTCATGAAAGCCCTGCAGACATGCAACTTAACACATGAGACAATTATCATATGGGATAAGCTCTAGTGGATACAAGTATACACACAGGGTTACTTTTTCCTTTTTTTATTTTATTTTGTGAATTTATGGGATTTAACCTCAGTACTCTCTTAGTGTTGGATTTATTAAATATCTTAATACCTTACCATTTAAAAAAAATTCCCATAATGATCTTCGACAAGTAATCAAGTCTATACCAGCTAGGTTCAAATACAAGTAACTAACTAACAGAGAGACAACTGCAATAGCGACTAGAAAAGGCAGAGACTCTCAAGTCTCAATCACAGTCAAAGAAGGCTTAAAAAGTTGCTGGTCAAGCTCATGCAATGCCAACGTCAATGAAAAACTTATACCAGTTTTTAAAAGGGGCTCAGAAAGTGAAAATAAGGAGAAAAAAATATTTCATGATTGTGGTTTATTCAACAGTCACAAAATTCATCCATCAACATCTCTGGAAAGGAAAAATGACAGAAAAAGTTTTGCCAGATCAGGAAAACAAAACAAGCAGTACAATCAGAAAAAGCTAAAAACTTAAAGCTCATTAGCTAACATCATTCTCTTTATTAGAGAAAATAAAATCAATCACCTATGCATCTCTCTAAATGCATGAGGTAAATTGTATGAATTATACAAAACTCATGTTCCCTTCAAAATCCTTATTAGTTAATAATCGATTGGATATACTTAATCTGATGGTAAATTAGATATTCAAATAAATAATATTAAAGCAAATGACTATGCATTCATCAAAATTACTCTAATTTTTTTTGCTGGATATTAATCCACGTAACTATTCTTCATTTGGATTCAAAACTGACTAAGCCCACCAAGTTTATCATCATCGTCATACTCTAAATGGGAAGCTCCTAAATCCAAAGTTGAAAAACAAAAATTGATGAACCATTAATTCTACAATAATTTTGTACAAAAATGTGAATATACATTATAATGAATTTATTAAGTTACTGAACATCTCTTTATGTATACAGTGTATATGAACATCAAAATTAAAGTAGGAGCATTGCTTCTTGCCATCTTGAAAGATGTATTAATTACTTTATCAAGTTACTGAACATCTTTTCATATAAACAATGTATATGAACATGAAAAGTCCAAAAAAATATAGAATTATGCGACGACATTAATTCTTGTCATCTTAAAGGATATATAAATTATTTATTTATTGTTATTATTGAGGATAAGTCATAAAAAGTTGTTTTAAGCTATATACAATGAGAAAACAAAGGGCTGACAACAACTTAGAATCTCCTTTTTTTCGTCCATTCTTAAAATTGCCTTCAATAAAGTCTCCTCTCATTAGGGGTGCTTATGGGTCGGGTCGGTCAAATGTCATATATTATCACTTTGTAAACATTCTATATCGATCGATAATGAATTGTCATCATCGAAGAGTGAGGCAATGAGAATTCAAAAGGCCCTATTCATATATTATTATATGTGCTTAGTACTTTCTACAAAGTTTAGAGTTCTAACATTATCATCAAGGCTAAGGCCACATGCATGATCCTTTTGTTATATCATAATTAACTACTTTGTTGTCAATCCATCTGGATTATAAAATTTAGAGGTATTAACACAATTTTAGTTAATGGATATTCGTCTTTTTTTGTTACCGTGATCAAACTTCAATCTCATTTAATGTTTAATGTATTAATTACTTTTATTATTAGCTTATTTGCATTTTGGATATTATGGGATTAAAAACTTGAAGTTTCAGCTATAGTAAATACCTGTAAATTGTGAGGGTTTGACTGAGTAAAGAGGAATATTTAATTATAGAGTACATGCGGGATTTTATGGTAATCTTATTACTATTTATTCTAATTTGAATATGTTCCAAAATTTGAACAACCTATCCTACTTTTGGATGCTTGGGGATAAGATAAATATACATTTATTGTGCTTTGTTTGTACGTTCTGCGAAAATGTATATATTTCTTCTATGTGCCTTGCTAATTTCTTTTAAGGCATTTACATGCATTTATTAATTTTAAAGCATGAAGACATTGACATATTACCCTTCGGGGTGGCTAGTGGTTTGGGCTTGGGACTTCCATGTTGGAGGTCTCAAGTTCGAAACCCCTTGCCAGCAAAAGCAAGGGGTTTGCCTTCTGGGTCGAGCTAGTCGCACCGGGTTTGCCTAGTGCAGGTTACCTCTTCTATGTGGTTTGCGAGCTATTGCATAGGAGCGGAGGTTTTACCCTGTGCGCACCTAAAGGGTAGCGGCTGCGGGTTTCCCTTGTCATCAAAAAAAAAGAAAAAAGGCATTGACATATTCATACCATTAGAGGCTATACTATCTTAATTAGCATCAAATATTTCTTGCTTGATGGAAAATGCACCGTCCCGCTATTATGAATTTAATCTAATGATTGTAAATGGTAAAATTAGTATTGCTAATTTCACCCCTTCGGAACACTAGGATTTACCGAAAACAACCTCTTTACCTCCCAAGAGGGAGCAAGGTATTAACTCCAACTTTTAAATATATAGAAGTTCTATATAATGACAAGGGACAAAAGTGCAAGCCATGTTCCCAAAGACTAGTTTTTTCAGTAAGTGCATAGCTCAAAAAGTTTATTACCAAAATAAACTTGGTGAGCCACCGCTACATCAATCACACATCAATCTAAATGGATAAGCTAAACTATATGAACTACACAAAAACTTCTCTATTATACATCCATCAAAACCACTCTTATTTTACTCTAGCTATCAATCTACATAACATTCTTCACCCGGATTCGAAACCTACTATACTTCGCATAGCTCACCGTGTTTATTAGCTAAAAAATAACCAATTCAGAACGAATATTCAGTAATTTGCATCTGAAACAATATGTACATGAAAAGAGAGAGAAAAGTGAATTACCAGAGGGTTCCGCGAAGAGATCGAGCTTAACTCTCCGACCGGCTGCACCTTTTGCTGCAAGTTTACGCTCTTTTCTCCTCCCCATTGATTGATATTCACAATTTTAAGATTCGATTATTCAGAATTTTCACTTTTCAAATCCAATAAAAACCCTATATGCGCTCAATATATATATATTCTCAATAGACGAAGAAGAGAATGTAAATGGGTATTTTTAAGTGGATTTGAACAGGCCCGTTAATGATTATGGGCCAAAAGCCCAAATTTTCCTAGTGGGCTGGACTGTGGACCTAGTAGATTAGAGCAACAAAAATATAATCCCATAAAGTTTGGGGGGTTAGGGGTTTGGGGAGGTGG
>NW_006239072.1:528919-547185 GCF_000226075.1 Solanum tuberosum | reverse complement strand
GGAGGGGGTAAGTGCACCAATAGTCGATTTTTTATACTTCTATTTAAACTATAGTCGAAATTCATAGTTTTTTTGTAATCGTGATTTGATAATATGTCAACTTGAATACTATTAGTGGATGAAATGATTTCTTCCTTCTTTTGAATTCCAAATAATTCGATTAGAGGTTAGTACATTGAGATTTAAGATAATTCTTCATTTTGCTCTTCATTACTAATTTTATAGCTTTCGTGGTAGCTTCAACAAGTCGTTCAAGTCTGGACAACGATATCATATCACCATTGGAGATGAGCGGGTGGTTGAGTGTTATCTTAAGCTGATTTCGGCTTTGAATGTTCCATTTTTTGTTAGAGAAATCTGTAGTTTTTGTCCGTTGGTGTTTTCGGAGTTTGCTAAGCTAATCACTTTTAAAATTAACTTAAACTTACAAATTTAAATTTTCAAAGTATTGTTGGTTAAAGTTAATCTTAGACATATATAAAGTTATATTACTAATGTTAAGCGTGTATCCCTTAGGTCATTATAAAGAGGTATCAAAGAAAAATTTTAAAAATGAAATTTTCTCTTTTTATGAAGCTTTATGATGTCTCGTAGAATTTCAAAAAAATAATGAAGATAGTATAATTAGGTAAATAAATTTTCAAAATCACATCGTAATACACTTTGTAATTGTGTGCACGTTGGAGTGTCAATTTGTATGTGTATAGTTTTTGTTTATTCATCGTAATAAGCTCATTTAATTTCAATCTCAAAATTATTTATTGCTTATATTATACACCAGGATGAGTGAAGGAAACGAAAGGCATTATTATAAGAATAAAAGTTTTAAAAAATAAAATCATATGATAAATTACATTTTATAGATAAATTTCAGTTAACGTCACTATATAATTAAAGCAATAGTATTGAAAGTATACGATAGCTTAAGTGATTCATATGTGCCACAAAAAACAAGAATTATCAAAATGAAAGCAAACAAATTAGGGAAAAGGCCAAAGGGTGAGGAACTACAGCATATGTGATTGATTTAAATTGTGGCGGAATAATTGCGATCCTTTCACTCAAAATAAAAAAATCTCAATTTTAATACACTAAATATCAAATAATTATATGGAGAGCGTTATTCCTAGAATGAATCTTGTGATATATAATTTGAATTTAGTCGGACTTCAAATCGAATACGAGACAGTAATTTAGGAAAATATACTTAAATAAATAGAATATGTCAATCTGATAAGTACTAGTTAGACAACTGGCAAACATGAGTCTTTATCATCTTTTGGCCACCAAAAAAGATCATTTATGCAAATTATTACTTCTCACTCTGATATTGACAAAAAATCACAAAGCAACCATAAATTTTACAGTAGAAAGATAAAGAGGAACCCCCTTTGCCTTGCATCTCAATTTTCATCAATTTTTTCTGTCTAAATTCAAAAGGTTAATTTTTTCTTCTTATTATTTTACTTTACCTGTTAAGAAATTCCATGTTTATATTTTGATTCCTTTTGAAATCTGCAATTACTAAATTCATTTGTAATAATTAGTGATTTTGATCATCTGTTGAATTCTTGATTTAATCTGTCTAATGATATAATGATATACAAGTATAAAGTTTGTGTTTTTGAATGTACTCTTTTTATGATTTGCCAGTTTTGCTGATTTTGTCAGTTTTGCTAAGTTTTCAAGATATATTACTGTAGCAGATTACTGAGAACCAAATTGACTTGAAGATTGGCTGATAAAAAAGAAGTATAAAGATTGTGTCTTTGAATGTGCCCTTCTCTTGATTTTTCACCGTTTAAATAAGCTCTCGAAAATATTTTCCAGTATCAGTTTACTCGGAGTTCTTTGATATGCGTTACTTGAGCCGGGGGTTTTTCAGGAATAGAATCGCTATCTTTGTGAGGTAGGGGTGAGGTCAATGCACACTCTACCTTCCCAGATCCACATGTGGATTTCACTGGGTATGTTGTTGTTGTTATCAGTTTACTGGGAACCAAATCGACCTGAAATACGAGTATTAAGATTGTCTGATAATTGAAGAAATAAGTATAAAGATTGCGTCTTTAAATGTGCCCTTTTTCTGATTTTACAAGTATAAAGATAGTTACAAAAGATTGACTTGAAATACAAGTATAAAGATAGTGTCTTTAAATATGCCTTTTTCTGATTTTAATCGTTTATCTAAGGCCTAAGATCTCCAAGATATTTTCCAGTATTGGTTTACTCAGAGAACCAAATTGACCTGAAATATAAGGATAAAGATTGTCTGATAGAAAAAGAGAATAAAGATTGTGTTTTTAAATGCGCCTTTTTTTTTCTTCTGATTTTCACCGTTTAGCTGAGCTCTGCAAGATATTCTCTAGTATAGGTTTACTCGGAACCAAATTGACCTGAGTAGAGTGGAATGTATGCAGATGATTCATATAGCTGATTCCAAATAATTTGGGAATGAACCATAATTAACTGATTAATGTATTGCTTGGATTTACTTGTTACCGTTTGACAATTTTGTTGTAAATTAATTCTACCAATAATGGTTTTCTAGTAGGTGTTTTCTGTTGACTGGACATTGTTCGACTTAAAACTCACTTAAGCTACATAACCTGGATCTTGATCATCGTGTTTTATATCATTGCCAGTGAAACCTGCAGTGAGTGAAAAGAAATTTTGGAATCACATCAATCAAGTTCAATTTTGTTAACTATCACCAACTATTTAATGATGAAAGTGTAAGATATAATATGTTCTTCCCTTATTTATTTTGTAACTAATCAACAAGTAGGCATAAGCTATGGGGCACTCGAATCATTTTATATTCCTTCTATTTGGGGCTGGGTATTTACTTGGAGGTGTTAGCTTGCTATGATCTATAAGCAATAGATACTTAAAGAAGGAAACGTACGCCCTTTTAACATCTTTTTTAGTTATCATTTTGAGAACTTCGAAGAAAAGCGAACCATTGTGCTATTCTTTAGGCTGAGCGACAAGAGTAAATGTGTCTATTGCAAATGAAACTCCAATTTTTTGTGATGATGTAGCAGAATTTCAAATTGCACAAGAAGAGGATAGAATCATAGAGATATTTTATATAACTTTTTGGTGAAATGTTTTGCGTTGACAGACAGAATTAGAGGGTATTTTCTCTTGATTTGTTTATTATTGAGGGGAGGGATGATTCTTAAGTGTGTATTGACGTTGGTTCCTCCTTTTTAGGTGTATAGCTCCAAAGTTGGTAACTATCAAAAAACATTGGCGTTTTACATTCACATTGGCAAAATAGCAAAGAATGGTCGCGAGGTTTGTTCAATTTTTATGTTTGGCTGTTTTGAATAACTTCTTTTTTCTTCCTTATGCATAAAAGACCAAGTAAATTGGCCTCTTCACTCCCTCGTACAAACCTGTTTTTTCGGTTGAACAGCTATGGAGAGCTTTGAAGTAGGGGAGACACCATGTCGTATTGCTTTGAGGGGATCAAGCATTTAGGTGCTTCCCTGTCGAAGTGTTGTGAAAGGCAATCAACGGGCCTTGAGGATCCTGAGATTCTTGCACGAGAAACAGTTTGTACGCTATCTATCTGGCCACATCTATCCATATATTTATTTGCTATTTGTACAACATTGAATGAAATCATGGAGGATGAAACAAAAGAGATTTTATCTACCTCTAGGTTTGTCTTATATAAAGATTGCCTCATCAGGAAAATATGATTTTCATTTTGAAGATCAATACAATTTTAACTTTCTCTATTTCACAATTCGTTATGTTTTGTTTTCTTTCAATGTTCGGAAATGCCAATGTTGTCAAAGATGAAAAAAGGAACATAGAAAAGTAGCTAGTGCAAATTGTAAATAAAGTGTGCGCTTCAATGAAGAAAGGATTGAAAGAATGGCAATTAAATGAAATATATAAAACCCATGTGAATCAAATATTTGAAAAGTTATAGTTTTCAGTTTAGAATTCAGATGAGTGACCAATCTTTCGTTTTACAGTTCTAAAATATTTCTTGTTTGAAGCACCTTAACGCTTTGGTGCGTCAGTGAGTTTGAGTGTGCCTCAATAGGCCTGCAATGACACTGATCATTGGTCAATTGTTAAAGATTTGGAACATAGATTCTTTGAAATGTGTGTTCTAATCATATGTTTACGAGTTTTATGACTTCCCTGCTTGCATAAATGTCGTGATTTGACCTGTATAATTTTTCTTCTTGTTGCAGTTAGCGTAAGTGAGATCGAAGCTCTTTATGAGCTTTTTGAGAAGATTAGCAGTGCAGTGATTGATGATGGGCTGATCAACAAGGTTTGGTCTCACATTTCCATAAGATTACAACTTTTGGAAGTTGGTGTAGCTAAGTTTGGGATACAGGGTGTTAATAGACAATAGTAGAACTCTTTAGTTACTTTTCTAGCATAGATATTTTATATGTCTTATACTGAGCATTGCTTTTGAATTTGAACTTTTGATTATATTGTAGGAAGAGTTTCAATTGGCATTGTTCAAGACGAGCAAAAAAGAGAGCTTGTTTGCTGACAGAGTGAGTTCTCCGTATATATAATAGCCTTTTCATATTATCTACGTTTAGTTGAATTGGATACAGAAAATATGATGTTTCCTATAGATGAAATCAGTTATCGTACTGTTGTTATTGCTACTCAGTTGAAGCCGCAGTAGTAAATTTTTTATCCATGTTTATAGGGTTGAGTGTGGACCACATGATACAACATTTTTTTATTGTCTTCGTTTCTTCCTACTCTTAACACATTTTATTGTAGGTGTTTGACTTGTTTGACACAAAGCACAATGGACTCTTGGGATTTGAGGAGTTTGCCCGTGCACTCTCTGTTTTCCATCCAAATGCCCCTATCGATGATAAGATTGAGTGTATGTTACTTGCGTACATGAATAATGATGATTACCTTCGATTTGCGTGTATCAACTTCTAATGATATATTCCTATTATAGTTTCTTTTCAGCTATATGATCTCAAGCACCAAGGCTTCATTGAGAGGCAAGAGGTAAACCTTTCATATAATGAAGTGGTTAATTATACATGTAAACGCAAGTCTATTTTAATGTATTTGGCTTACTCCTTCTATGTTATTAGGCTAGAAGGTTATTGGGTAGCAGTGTGTTGTATTCTTGTCCGTTCATATTAGTAGTCGTATTATTGCCCTTGTAGTTTTGTGTCCTTCCATTTATGTTACTATATGTTGCGTATTACAGATCTGATTTTTTGTTATTAGTTACTTTTTTTGTACTTCTGTTACTTCTTTGCTGGGCTGCCTTGGACTGTTTTTTCTTGAGTTGAGGGTCTATCGGAAAAAACCTCTCTACCTCTGAGGTAGAGGTAAGGTCTACGTACACTCTACCCTTCTCAAACCCCACTTTGTGGAACTACACTAGGTTTGTTATTGTTGTTGTTGTATTTGTGGGAAATGCTTACATTTCTTTGCAATTTTTGTTGCCCACTGTACCTTTTCCTGAAGTGTGTAGCATAAAAAAGACATGGCATCTATAATACAGGTGAAGCAAATGGTGGTTGCTACACTTGCCGAGACTGGTATGAACCTTTCAGATGAAATTATTGAGAGTATAATCGACAAGGTATTTGACCAACCTATAACTAAATACTATTCTTGCTCTATTTTTTCATTTGAAGCAGTGGTTTTCCTATTCATATCTACTTAATAAGAGACATTTGCACTACTACTTTCCCTTTTATTATTTAGCTTGTTGTCCATCTCATTGAGGTTTGGCCCTTTCGGATTCTAATCTTCCTCAAGGGTGGTGTCTCAGTTGCTTAGAACTATAGGAAAAAGTAGCAACTTCAATCCCTAGTGGTCATCGTAACATGCCATCATATCGACCTGGTGGTGATACTTAAATTTGTCACTCTTAGAACCACAACAATTCTTAGAGACAATTTTGTGATTTGAAGTGTGAATATATATATATTTTTTATGACAAGGGAAACCTGCAGCCGCTACCCTTTGGGTGCGCACAGGGTAAAACCTCCGCTCCTATGCAATAGCTCGCAAACCACATAGGAGAGGTAACCTGCACTAGGCAAGCCTGGTGCGACGATCTCGACCCAGAAGGCAAACCCCTTGCTTTCGCTGGCTAGGGGTTTCGAATTTGAGACCTCCAACATGGAAGTCCCAAGCTCAAACCACCGGGCCCCCCCGAAGGGTAAGGACGGAACCATCTGTGCTTTGTTGCTTCCATATACTAAATACCAACTGTGTTTGGTGCCTCCGAGAGTGTCTGTAAGAAAGCAATTGAGAATCTGTTTCAACTTCTGAGTTTGGATTCTCTTCTTTCAAGTCTCCCCTGCATTGTGCCACAAAATGGTGTATCATCTACTATCTCACAAATTAGCTATATTGGGAATTCGCTAATTTATTGGCCACTGTTGAGTCTGTTTCTGATCTTTCAGAACCCGTTTTTTTTCCCGGTGGGGTTGGATGGTAGCATTGCAGGATTTAGCTTTTTACTGCTTAATCGATATCTGCCTTTTTGGGCAGACTTTTGAAGAAGCTGATACCAAACATGATGGAAAGATTGATAAGGAAGAGTGGAGAAATTTGGTCATGCGACATCCTTCACTTCTGAAGAATATGACCCTTCAGTATCTCAAGTAAGTGGCACGCTGTATAGTGACATCACTTCGTTTAAGATCATGTTATGTAGATTGTGATTCTGTCGGCAACATATTCATGGCATAGATTGACCAAAATGGTGTCTCTTCACTTAAACAGGGACATTACAACTACATTCCCAAGTTTTGTCTTTCACTCAAGAGTTCCGGATACTTGATATGGATTTGCTAAGCAGAACTGCCCACAGAAGTAGTCTTTCAAGAGTTCCCGGATACCTAAAATGGAATTGCTAAGCAGAATTCTACCTGATATGAGAGTTGCAAGTTCAACGAAGAATTTGTAGTAGTAGTAGTATTTTGCTCATCTATTTTATGTTTCGACGTTTTCATGATTTGTTATTCTTTATTAGAGCAGTGTGGCTGTGTATTCTTGTTACCTCTGAAAAAATGCTAAGTTTCCTTGTTGATGCTGCTCATTATTTGGTGTCCTTCTGACTAATTTTTTGATATGGGATTTCTATCTGTTGGATTATGTTAGTTTATTCCTGTAATTTCCTTTCTGGTAATGAAAATGTTTCATAAACACTCTGAAAATGAATGTAACATACTATGAAGTATATTACATCATGGTTTTCTCCCCTAAAAAATTTCCCCTTTGCTTAGATAATCAAACCATCAATAATAGTAACGTATATATGAAACAGTAAGCAAACGAGATCAAGTGAATTTTATTGAATAGTCTTTGGCAAAATTGTTATCGGGAAAGAAAGAACTTGAGTGCGTGTGTACAGTTGTGAGTGTGTAGTATAATATCTACTAGTGAGGCGAAAGAGATGAATTTATATTCTAATCCTAAGTAACATCTTCCGTGTTGCACTCCCTTCATAATGATCAGTAGACTTTGGTTCGTAGAGTAGAGGCCCCCTGAAGACTACTTAAATGTTGTTTCCTAGATTAGATTAACTTGGAAGAAGGGTAGAGAGTACACATACCTTTTCCCTACCTCGAGGAGGTAGGAGCCGAGGTAGAAAAAGGTTGTCTCCAACTACATGGTATGAAGCTGCAAATAGAAACTTAGAACTACCTCTGCATTTTTCTGAACACTAGCATATCCTTTTTATGTTTACTATGCTTCATCTAACATAATCTTTTGTCCCAATTTATATGACTCACTTTCCTTTTTAGTCAGTCCAAAAAAGAATGACACATTTCTATATAAAGTAACAATCTAACTATAAAATATCTATTTTACCCTTAATGAAATGATTTACAGCCACACAAATTTCTATCATTCATTTTGGACCACAAGTTTTAAAAGTTTTCCTTTCTTTCTTAAACTCTGTGCCGAGTCAAAGTACCTCATATAAAATGGGACGGAGGGAGTAATATATGTTTGCCTTTTTGTCCTTTGTTGCAGTGATGTAAAGGAATGTAGTCAAGAGTGAAAGAAGCAAAGGAACTGTACCTATTTGCCTTCAAGAGTGAAAGAAGAGAAGGAACTGTACTGAAGGGGATATATCTTTTGCTAGCACACATCATTTACGTCTCTCCCCCAAGGAAGTGCAGCTCCAATTTCTAGGATATGAAACAAAAATGGTTAGTTATACTAATATGCACGCATCCGCCGTCTAGTTATAGTTATACTGACTGAATTGCCTTCCAGGCTGCAGCAACCTTCTCGGTCTAAAAAAACAAAGCAGTAATGAAGAAAATTTTAATAAAAGCAACATGAAGTACTCGTTTTCTTCAGTTCACAAGCAAACTTTCTCATATTGATGATAGGCAAAAGAAGTTCGTTCACAAAAAAAAAATAAACAGAGGGAAGACGGAACTTCAATAACCCCGCCAAACCAAGATAATCTATTGAATTGGGACTACTGTCAAAAACGGCACATAAAGCGTCATATTTTCTTGGCACGGTAAAAGAAAATGGAACTTCTATAGAAAAATATTAAATGTACTGATACAGACTAAAAACTTAATCGACTTCTTCCATTTTGCTACCCTCGGCATCTGCTTCAGGATCCTCAAGTGCTGGCATATCGACATCAACATCACTGGCATCCTCGTCAATGCTGAGCCCAAGTTTCAGCATTCTGTGAATTCTATTGCCGAAGGTGTTGGGATCATCGAGGCTGAAACCTGAGGTGAGAAGAGCAGTCTCAAACAGCAACATTACTAAATCCTTGACGGACTTGTCATTCTTGTCTGCATCAGCCCTCTTCCTGAGCTCATCCATGATGGCATTCTCTGGGTTTATCTCCATGGTCTTCTTGCTAGACATGTATCCAGCCATGCTAGAATCCCTGAGTGCTTGTGCTTTCATGATTCTCTCCATGTTGGCAGTCCAGCCATACTCACCAGTAACCAAACAGCAGGGAGAGTCCACAACACGGTCTGAAACGACGACCTTTTCAACCTTGTCACCAAGCACATCCTTGATCACCTTGCAAAGGCCCTCAAACTTCTCCTTCAATTCTTCTTTCTTTTTCTTCTCATCCTCACTTTCATCGAGTTTGAGACCTTCCTTGGTAGCAGAAACAAGCTTTTTACCCTCAAATTCCTTCAGCTGACCGATACAGTACTCATCAATAGCATCAACCATGTAAAGAACCTCATAGCCCTTCTTCTTCAGCTTCTCAAGGAAGGGTGAGTTCTCAACAGCCTTCTTGCTCTCACCAGTAATGTAGAATATATCATTCTGGCCTTCCTTCATCCTAGTCACATAGTCCTTCAAGCTGGTCATTTCATCACCACTCTTCGTGGAATGGTACCTCAGCAACTCAGCAATCTTGGTCCTGTTCTGTGAATCTTCATGGATACCAAGCTTGAGATTCTTTGAGAAAGCCTCGTAAAACTTGTCATAGTCTTCCTTGTTCTCGGCAATTTCAAAGAATAGCTCAATGCACTTCTTAACCAAGTTCTTGCGAATAACCTTCAAGATCTTGTTCTGCTGTAACGTCTCTCTAGAGATGTTAAGAGGAAGGTCCTCAGAATCCACAATACCCTTCACAAAACTCAGAAATTCAGGAATTAACTCTTCACAGTTATCCATGATGAACACACGACGAACATACAACTTGATGTTGTTTTGTTTCTTTTTTGTGTCAAAAAGGTCAAAAGGAGCCCTTTTTGGAACAAAAAGAACAGCTTTAAACTCCAACTGGCCCTCAACAGAGAAGTGCTTCACAGCCAAATGTTCCTCCCAGTCATTGGTCAGACTCTTGTAGAATGCAGCATATTCTTCCTTTGAGATCTCCTCTGGCTTCCTCATCCAAATAGGCTTCTGTTTGTTCACCAATGACCACTCATTAGTTACTTCCTTAATTTTCTTCTTTTTCTTCTCATCCTTCTCTTTTTCCTCATCAACCTCCTCTACCTTTCCTTCCTCATCTTTCTTCTCCTCTTCATCCTCATCATCAGAGATCTCCTTTTCAATGGTCTTCTCAACCCAAAGAGAGATTGGGTAACTGATGAACTCTGAGTGCTTCTTAATCAGATCCTTGAGCCTGCGCTCTTCGAGATATTCAAGCTGATCCTCCTTGAGATACAGGATCATTTTTGTACCCCTACCAAGGCTCTCACCAGAAGTGTCCCTGGCGACAGTGAATGAACCACCAGCTTGAGACTCCCACACATACTGTTCATCATCATTGTGCTTTGTAGTCACAATAACCTTCTCAGCCACCAAGTAAGCTGAATAGAAACCAACACCAAATTGCCCAATCATGCTAACATCTGCACCGGCTGCTATAGCTTCCATGAATTCCTTGGTCCCTGACCTTGCAATTGTACCAAGGTTGTTCACAAGATCTGCAATAATACAAATGATATGAGTATTATTGCAATGCAATGCAAATTCAGCACCAAATAATTCTACAAATGATTCAACTTACCAGCCTTTGTCATCCCAATACCACTGTCAATGATGGTCAAGGTATTGTTGGTCTTGTCAGGAATAATGTGGATAAAAAGTTCAGGTTGAGCATCTAGCTTGCTCTTGTCTGTCAAGCTCTCAAAGCGAATCTTGTCCAAAGCCTTCAATATATAACCAAAGCATAATCAGGCATTTCGCATATTTGAAACACTACGCATGCGTGATTAGCCCATATCATACAATAACATATTACAGACAAAGTCTTCAACAAATATAATACTGATTTGTAAGACACTCCAACACACCCACAATATTGGTTCACATAGGGAACACACAGAAAGTTAAAGCTATACTAATGTATATCAATGAACAGAATCCTCTTCAGCTCGGTCAATCAGGTACAAGCAAATGACAGCTACTAGGATTTTAAACATTCCATGGAAACGGAAACATCTAGTAGGCATTTGGACATGAATTGGTTGATACTTGAAAAAAAAATTGAATTCAAGTTTAAAAAAGATATTTGGAAGTTTAGTTGTGTTGGAACATGAAAACACAGTTGGAATTTTTGAGTAAAACTTGGAAGGGTTAAAATAATGGGCCAATTGAAAAAACAAACACCTTCCGAAATAACAGGTCAAGCAAAATTATAAACAGAGAGGGATATCATGATAATATCTCTGCCTATGAAAAATGCCATCTTCAGAAACAACAGAAAACACAGTTGTATGGATTTGCAACCAATTCATGCTATGAACGAGACTGGCTTTGTGATATTATCTCAAACAAAACAAAAATAACTTAATTCGTCAAAAACAACCTTATGCAGCAGACAATATAGTTTACTGAGTAGAACAATGACTCAACAACCCAAGTAATAGCTAATAGCCCCTAACTAACATCAATTGAGCCCGATGTTATTGTTTCTTCAAACAACTAACAGTAATCCCCGGTCAAATAACATTAAAATCTCAACCAATCATGTATCTAACATAAATAAAATCAACTATAAAGAGCATCCACGATCAAACATCATCACATCACAAATAATCAACATATGAGCAAAACCAACTATACACAATGTCCCCAGTCAAACTACTATCGTTAATTCACAAACTATCACAATCTATTATATGAGCAAAATCAATTATAGAAAGCTTCTGCGACCAAACAAACAACATCAAATCACAGACAATCATGCATCTGTTATAAACCAGCTACCACTAAAACATCTTCCGCGCACAATTCTCGAGGCAATGAAAAACATCACAACCACGAATGCAAAATTTCAAATAAAAAAGAGAGATAGAGGGAGAAATCAACTCACATCGGAAGCATTGCTAATGAGTTCCCGAAGAAAGATCTCCTTGTTACTGTAGAACGTATTGATGATTAAACTCAAAAGCTGGTTAATCTCAGCCTGAAAAGCAAACGTCTCCGTATCCGCCATTACAGATCTGCGATGCTGCTGCTAAACTTCAACGACGATAGAAGAAATCGAGCAAATAGGGTTAGCAAAACTCAGAGAGCAAAAAGTGAAGAATATGATCTTGTTGAAGGAGTTAAGGTGTTTATATTGGGTTTGTTTGGGGTTTCTAGAATGTTCTTATTTTGATTAGTTTCAAATATTTTAGGAGTTTTAAAAATTAAAATTCAAGTGGGCGGGCTGTTTTTGCGTCACCATGCTGATGCTGCTCTTTCGTTTTATTTGTGATTTTGGACGGTGCAATTTAATCAAATTTATTAAATTATGGGTCGGAACAGAGAAAATGTACGAATGTATAATTGTGACTAGGTATAAACTATTTAAGTAAAGGTACAAGTAGTAGAACAAAGAAGTATTTGGTGGGATGATTAAATAGGGCATGTCGTAATTTTAATTTATCGAGGACATGATCATAGATAAGAGATTGCGGAGGATATAAATTTAGGTAGATTGTGAGTAAGTAACAATATGTTTTCTTGTGTCTATACTAGTAGTCGTGGTATTGTTTTTATAGTTGTTTGTCCGCTAATTTTATCTTATCGTTGGTTGTTTATGATATTATTTTGTTGTAGGCATCGTTCTGTTTGTTACTAATTGTCGTTTCTTGTACTTTCGTTATTTTTTTATGAATTATTTTTCTTCGAGCTAATGGTCTATAAGAAACCATCTCTCTATCTTTGAGGTTGATGTAAGATGTGTATACGCCGATCTTACTTGTGGAATCATAAAGTTGGGATCCGGCTCCTCGCCATTTTCTTTGTCTGCATTTTCCTCAAGTTCTAGCCTTGATTAATGACATGTGGCATAAGTTAGATTTAATGGCTAAGATTTAATTAATTAAAATATATCTCTAACCATGATTTAGATATTAAATATATTATTATATCAATTAAAAAAGAACCTGACGATGATAGTTAGTTTAAATCCAGCAAAAAAAAGGCTCTGCGTCTTGTTCTCTGTTTTTTTCTTCTGCCTTGTGTTCTTTCTATTGATTTTCAGAAATTTGATTTTCCTGCTCAAAATATGAAAGATATCTTGTGCATCCATAATTTTTGGTGTTGCAAAACGACAACAAAGAAATTTTTGGAGGGAATAGGGAGAAAAGAGAGAAACAATCGGACTTGGAGGGAATAAGGACTAAAGGGGAGAAATAATATGACTATTTTTAATTGATATAAGAATATATTTATTATCTAAATCATGGTTAGAGATATATTTTAATTAATTAAATCTTAGCAATTAAATCTAATCTATGCCACATGTCATTAATCAAGGCAAGAACTTAGGGAAAATGGAGAGGAGTCGGATCCAAAAAATTGCATCCTTGGTCTTAAGAGCACATGTGACACTTGACAATTTATACAACCTTGCACAATTTACTTACGATATTGCTTGAATTATTTGCATTTCACAGATAAACTGTCCCTCTACCTAAGGACTAATATGCAAATAATTGTTGTTTTTCAAATTCTTCAAAATTATATAAGTTGAAATTCAAATTTTTATGACAAAATGTGATTTTTTTAAATGATCAAACATCTCCTTGATCTCATTCATATGCAAGCCTTCTTAATGGATAACTTTGTGCTAAGTAACGTATAAGTGTCGTGATGACCCTGTGGATCATCTCACTATATTGATTACTGGATATGTTGTTGTTGTTGCATATTAATTGAAAGAGGAGTTTTAAAAATATATAAGTTTTTCATTTCAATTTGTTTGTCTTGCCAGATTAATGAACATATTGATGCACTTTTTTTTTTTTTTAAAAATATCTCAGTATTTGATACCTGCATTAGAGCCCAACTAAATTTGAATTCGCATCGAAATATCCCACGGGGATAAAATGCTCCTTAACATACGAGACTTTGTGTCCAAGGATATTCAAACTCGAGACCTCTAATTAAGAATGAAAGAGCATTTACCACAATCCTTGTTGGTCATTCTACCTATCTTTAATTTAAATTTATCAAAAGTAATTTTTTATCTTTATCGAATATTGAATAAACTATGATGATTCATTGATTTGATTTATGAAAATTGAGAAAAAAATTTAAACGAGAAGTCACATTTGAAGATGCAATATATATAATTTTTTTTGTTATTCTTAATCATTTTATGGTGCTTTGTATAGCTTTTGAGGTGCAATTTCTAATATATTTTTTTTGTCTACTTTTATGTGTTACACTTTTTGATATTGTCAATTTTAAAATTTGACGAGACTTTCATGATATTTTTTGTTAGCATTAACAAATAGAATTTGTTTGATGACCAAAAATACACATCTTAACAAAGTTAAGGAACCAAAACTACTCGAAAGTATGTTTAGGGACTAATTTTACACCAAACCAAACTTAAGTTACCATTTTTGTCATTATCTCTTCTTCTTCACGCATTTCCCACCATTTCTTTCATTTCCCTCTTATTTTTAGCAAAAAATACCCCACCACTTTTAGCTGTTCAATTGGCGGTAACCTTCATCGGCAACAATGGCAGCTTCTCAATTTCAAACCAGTTTCCGATCCCGATGTTTCTTCGCTTCTCAACGCCAATGGTAACAAGTATTTCATTTCTATCTGATTTCGATTACCTTAATAAGTGTTTTTTTTTCTGTTTTTTTTAGTTGATTTAGTTGCTCATTACCAGAAATGGTTAGTTTCAAGTGTTAGATTTATGTTTATGTCAAAATTGCATCTGTTATCAGATAGGAGTAGTGGTTAAAAGCAGGATTTGAAGTTTGTGGTTCTGAATTTGTCACTTGAGCGAGCATATTTGATGAATTTCTTAATTAATCTAAGCAAAATCTATTGGGCTGGTTTGAATCGGTACTGAATACTGTAGCTATACCCCTAGTTAAAAGACTGTATGCACAGACTTGGTAGGCGTTTGATCGTAGTCCGTAGATTCCAAATATTTTTCACTTTGTTTGTAATTAATGGAGTTGCAAGTTGTGCGTGGTTATATTTTTTGCAAAGAATATTTGAAATAATGGTCATGCTTGAATGTATTGAATTTGAAATACAGATTCAAGTTGGATTTTGAATTTTTGTGTCTAAACGCTAATTTTCAAATAAAGTGAAAAAACATTTCAGAAAAAAGTGAATAATTTTTATGGCCAAAACCGGTCCAATCCTAAATCTTCTCTGGTTTGTGGTGGTCCTATGTTCATAGAAAGGTTTACTTATTGCTTGTACAGCTTGTTGGTTATGCTCCGTGTCATGATTAATTTTCTCGAATGATTTGCATATACAAAATTATGTTATTTATCAATGGTTAGAACCTAGATTTTTATAAACTTGATGCAAAATGGTCTGGTTTATGGGATGTAACTGCAACACTTTCTTACTGTTGGTTGTCTTAACATCAATAATACATTCCATGTCTTGCTAGATCACATACATGTCTTTCGATGAGGACATAGAAGAAGCATCTAACTACCTCATGTATGCTCCAGTTGGCTCTGGGATATAGCTCAGCTAGTAGAGCTCCACTCAATTCTAATAATATATAGCCTTGTTCCTATTTTAATAATTTTCTTTTGGGAGTGTTAGCCCAGAATAGCAAAGGTGAACTTGCAAATTCACTCAGTCACATTGAATAAGCATACAATCGAATTGGTCAATTGCATGCTGCAAACGAATTGAGTGTGATAGTGTGAGACAACCTACTTCGACTCATTTTTATAGTTTGTATTATGCTTCATACTGTCTATTACCATTAAGAGAAGATGGTCTGGTTTATGCCTTTACGGATGAGTGAAAATTTTGATGATAGAGAGAAAATGCAGAATATGACAAAGAAAGAAGAAGATTAGAGGTGTCATCTGCATCATCATACTTGTAACTTGTTTATGCAAACAGTTTTAGAAACACCGAGCAATGTTAGAAATCAAAATTACATCTACTACCGGAAAGGAGGAGTGGTTATAGATACTATGTGCACTGACTTGAATTCCGCCTCTGTTTTTTGTGGCGGTCTCATGTTCATAAAGGCTATTGTTTTAGTTATTGCTTGAACAGCTTGCTAGTTATGCTTGTCTTCGTCAAGATTTTTTTATTTTATTTTTCTGATGGAATGATTTGAATAGACAAATAGCCTTGATTTTATAAACTTGATGCAAGATTGTCCAGCTTATGAATGAATGGAATTTTTTATGTTAGAGAGAAAAAACAGAAGATCACAAAGAAAAAAGAAGAAGATTAGAACTGTAATCTGCTTAATCAACAACAACAACTATGCCCGAAATTGTCATCTGCTTAATCCTACTTGTAATTTGTATCTTTTTTGTGCAAACAGCTTTAAAGACTCTGAACATTGTAAGATTGCTGTGCCTAAAAGCTTAGATGAAAGGATGCCATCCCTAAATGTCAAAAAGTTGCTGAGGAGGTCAGTTCTTCAATTTGTTGGATTGAGTCCCATCTTCATAAGTATTCGTCCTGTCTTATCTGCACCAATGCAGGAGATGAGAGAACCTGATGTTATCCGGTAAATGTTGTTTCCATTTATTTTCTTCTTTTCATTTGGTTGCTTACCTCCACAATTCAATTGTTTATCTGGCCTAGATAAACACTGTCATTATTTTGATTCTCTTGTTAATTTGGATTTGAAGCATTCAGGACCCTAAAGCTTGATAGTGGAGTGAGGCTACAAGGTATAACCCCTTTTAAGGTTACACAATAAATATATTCAACCTGTTCTCCAAATCGAGATTCTTAATTCTTTTTACTTAGAGCTATAACAACCCTCGCCATAGCCGTGCTCATTGCTATTTGACTAATTAATGGATAGTTTAGCTAAACCTCGAGCTTAGTTGGATTGTTTGAGACAACATCATCAACTTCTCAAATCCTAATTTGGAGGGAACATTCAAACTAAATTCTACAAGCAAATCAAATCTGTCAAAGTTCCAAGCTGATTCTAGGGAGGCATAATACATAAACATGACCCTTAACTTGACGTCAGTTGACAACTATGACCTTTAACTTTGGGTCTGCACAAGTAGGCACTTAAACCTGTATAAATTAAACAAATAGACACATTCGTCCTACATGACACCCTACATGGAAATTGTGTCCTACGTGGCGTCCGACATGTATTATGTCATGTAGGACACGTGTGTCTACTTGTTCAATTTTATACAAGTTTAAGTGTCTACTTGTGCACACTCAAAGTTTTTTACGAGCTTGATTTGGTTAATATCAAAGTAAATTGTCTGGTCTGTGTTTCTTTGTTGGAAAAACAAGTCAGGGTTGATTTTACACGAGTCCAGTTGAGCTTTCTTCACGGCTCTTTCGAACATTTTACAGCTTAAGCTCAAGTTGTTATAATTCAATGAAATGTGATCACCCGCTTCCATGTTTGGCATGCAGTGGTTTCATGTGTTCAATATTTGGTGCATGCATGATGCATACAACATACAGGATACAAAATTGTAGATTTTAACCCAATGAAAAAGTTCCGAGGAAAAACAGCTTATGTTTAAAATAACAGTTTAATGATCTTCTTAACAGTTTTATGTTCCATTTTGTCATTGATGTCATGACAAGCATAATAACATTATGCTTGGAAGGGGGCATATCAAGCCCTCCATGTCATTCTTGTTTCATTTCCGAATATTAACCATTTGTTGGGTCTTCTAAAGATGTTGTTGAAGGGGAAGGACCAGAGGCTCGTGAAGGGGATATCGTTGAAATTAATTATGTCTGCCGACGATCAAATGGATATTTTGTCCACAGGTACTGTTTTAAATAAAGATCAACTTAAGAAAGTAAGAAAATTATACGACTGCTGGTTGAGAAATATAGAATAGAGAAAGAGCGTCAGCTTATGTTCTGCTCCTCCAGATACTTCTTCATCAGTAAATCCACATCATACTTTCTTCTGTTCTATGGAATGTACATTGAACTTTTTCATTTTGCTTCAATGTAGTACGGTGGACCAGTTCAGCGGAGAGAGTGCCCCTGTCATACTTCCTCTGGATGATAAACAGGTCATGGTATTTGCTAGCTTTGGGCTTAAAATAGAAATTTTAAAGGTCAGACAGCAACCTTCTGACTTCCATCTAGAAGGTCTTTTGTATATCAATGCCATTTGTGCCTATAAAATGGGAGATATATAGTGCTTGTGGTCCAATAGTGCCACCGGCCACGTAGTTCATCAAACAAGGTTAATAGTATTGTATATAAGTTTTGTTAATGAGATAAAAAATGTATTGTAGTTCCTACCTTTCTTCTTACATTTTCTCCTCTCTGTAGAAGCAACATGCTAGAGAAGTCTTGGTACATACTTGGTCCTCCCCCCC
>NW_006239072.1:521186-528641 GCF_000226075.1 Solanum tuberosum | reverse complement strand
CCCTCCCCCCCAAACACACACACAAAAGGGAAACTTAGTAATAAGCTAAACTAGTAATAAGAAGAATAACTGCCAGGAGAAGCTGTTGATAATTAACTGATTTTGTTTGTCTTAAAAGTCTCCATGAATATTTGCAGATAATAGAAGGTCTGAAGGAAGTCCTTATTGGAATGAAGCCCGGAGGTTGTTCCTACTCCCTTGAGAAAATATTTTCCGTTCTTCAAAGTATACAGTTCTAGGTATTTGAACTGTAAGGTCTGTACTGCAGGAAAACGAAGAGCACTGATACCACCTTCCGTTGGATACATCAGTGAAAACCTAAAACCAGTACCTGAAGAGGTATGTGTTTCACGGATATTATCATTTAACCTACTAGTAGTCATAGCATTAATCTTGTAGTTTCTTGTTCTTCGATTTCTGTTACTATTTATTGTTTTTTGTTCTTCGATTATAGTATTATTGTGTGATAGATACTGTATCTTCTTTTCAGAATGTTTGTCATGCTATCTTTAGTATTTTGTCGTAACTTCTTCATTTTTGTTATTTCTTATCTGAATTGCTTTGTTATGTTTTTCCTTGAGGCGAGGATCTATTAGAAATAACCTCTCTACCTCCCAAGGTAGTGGTAAAGTCTGCGTGCACACTACCCTCCCTAGATGCCACTGTGTGATTACACTGGGTATGCTGTTGCTACTTTTGATAGCTGTTACCCTACACTAGTCTCCCAACTAACTGATTTTATGAGTAATTCTTTGGATATAGTTTTGGCTGGTTAATTGTAAAGTCGATTATGCAAGGAATTCATGTTCCTCACATGTTTTTATAGTCAATGTTATTGGTTTATCAGCAGATAATGTTTTCTTGCAGTTTGGACCAAAGCGAAGCCTTATGTCTCACATGAAGGAGCCTCTAATTTTTGAAGTGCAGCTATTGAAAGTTTTATCATGAGTACCATATCTATTATTAGTGATAAACTATCCTATGTAAGTAATTTAACCAATTAACTTCCATTATTATGAAAGAAAATCTTTCCTTGGTGTACCTGTTTTGAGGATTTAGCTTCCAGAAATTTGGTCAAGCAGGATTGTTCCATAACTGGTTTATCCTGGTTTTGTTTCCATTTTAGAGGAAGTTCTATCTAAGACAATGTAATCGCTAAAAGATATTGATAGTCGTGAAAGGCCTACAATCTCTTGGAATCCATGCAGACCTAGTAAAATTTGGTACAACAGAAGAAAATGATCTATGTAGGCGATATTGAGAAAATGTTATAGTCATGTTAGTACGTTTACTTTACGTCCTATATTTAGAGCCTTTTAGTCATGTAAAAGATTCATGTATTTTCTAGTGCCTTTTTTTTTGTATAATATTAGCTGAGATGAGCTTATATGGAGTGGCATTGCAATGAGGATTTCTATGTTCCAACTTAATTGTGGTTTAGACATTATTCATTAGAATGTAAGGATTTTGCTTCAAGTATGGTTCAGTGGTTGGAATTTGGAAATGGAAGTATACTAACAATCCAGAGATTTTAGGTTCGAATCCAGCTTTAACACTCAAGCGTGCAAGTCCATTTCCTCGTGAGCATATTTACTTGATGTTTGTATTTCTACCATAGGTCGTCCAATGAGTTAGTGAAAGTGTGTGCAAATTGATCACAAATTGGACATTTTCCCCAACAAGAAAGTGTAGAACTTGAAACTTCTGCTTTATTTATTTTTTCATTATCAGTCCATTATTTGATATTTTGTATTGAGGTCTAATTAAATTTAAATTTACGCAATAGAAGATTTATATTTTAGGACAATACCTCAAACATGATTTTATCCACTTTAAAGGGTTCGAACTCAACTTCTATTCATGGCGGAAGAATTCCAACCAAAGAAAGTCTAGTACAAGCCTCCATTTTTTTAATTTTATTTTTGGGTACATTCAGAAAAACTAAATTTAAGAAAAAATAATATATATGACTCAAGTCTGTCGGCATCTCCCTGGATTAGCAAGTACTCCCTCCGTCCCTATTTAGTTGTTCACTTTAGAAATGACACACAGATTAAGACAATAATGATTAGTATAATCTTTATATTACAATTTACAATTCCAAAATAAATTAACTCAAAGATAACTAATTAATGTTGGGAAGTTCATAAGTTTATTTACTTTATTTATGATAACTTTATTTAAATAAGGGTATAATAGGAAAAAATTTGTTGTCCTTTCTTGATTTGTCAAAATAAACAACTAAATAGGGACAATTAAAAGAGGAAATATGGACAACTAAATAGGGATGGAGGGAGTAGTACCTATCTACCCATTAATTTACTATAGTTTATACTTTACAAAAATAGTAAGTTGATCCCACATGTCTGACAAATTGTAACGAAAAGTGTGTTGGATTCTGAGCCATTTCTATACTGCTTCCGTTCCATTTTATGTGGCAACATTTGACTGGATACGAAATTTAAGAAATAAATGAAGACTTTGAAATGTTTATCAAATTGCCCCTTCAAAAAATAGTCATATTAAAAAGTAGACTTCCTTTTCTCTCTCTTCATAAATGTATTGGAGTACTATCTAAAGTGAGACCAACAAGGGTAAAAGAGGAATTATACCTTTAAATATTTATCATATAAGAAAATGTGACATTCTTTTTGAGACTGACCAAAAAAGAAATCGTGCCACATAAAATGGGACGGAGGGAGTATTTATAAAGAAATATAGAAATTTGGATTAATCGAATAAGTAAAGTATAAATATTTAATGGTTGATCAAATATTTCGAATTTAAAATTTATAAAAAAAAGAAAGAAGATTGAAATCGAAAAATGAAAAGCTTCTTAAAAGGAGTGTCTTTACTATTTTAGCGAGTCTATGAGAAATACAAATTTTGAGCAAATTTGTCCTTGTAATATGCAGTAAATTTGCCCTCAAAGTATGCACATAAGACCAAATATGTCTTTCATAATCTCTTAAAAGTATGACACTGATTTTATAGATTAATTAATTTTATAATTAAATTGTGAGGTTATTTTTGAAAAAGACATTTGAACCAAATATCTAATGATAAGAACATAAATAAATTAAAATATTAGCGTACGATAAATTTATTCAATTTCACATAGTATTAGAATATATCGGACTTTAGTTAAATAAAAGGAAAAAAAGGGGTAGATTAGTAGATTTACCCAACTTTTTTGTCCATATCAATAAGACAATGGACCCTACATCTGATTCGACGCTGACGTGTAAATTGTAACGGTTTCACCTTTTATCATTGTTCCAGTTTCCGTACTATAATTTTATTATATAAATTGTAAAATAAAATAAGTGCAAATTACAAAGTCTTACAGTTCTTATCCTAAAAGTAAATTTCATATCCGATTGAAATTTCTTCGTTCTTAATTAGTGGTTTTAAATTGAGCTATAAAATTGAAGTTAAATAAATCGGTTATTGTCTAACAATGAATTTAAACGATATGAACTATGAATAACAATCAAAACAAACGTTGTATTTAAGCAAACAATATAATACAATGAATAACAACCATCCAAAAAAAAGTGTTAGTATTACTTCTTTTAACGAGCTATATATATATGACGAATCTAAATTAATCGAGTCCAAGACAACATAACGGATGAGCCCAAACCAAAACAAAAGTTTTTTTCACCTTGTCTAGAAAATCTAGTGTAAAACCTTGGCGTCACTGTAAAATTCACAAAAAAATATCAAGACAATAATACATAAAAACGCTCCTTCTACGAACTTTCCCCACTATAAATTCACCAAAATTGTTTAAAGACTCATATATACTGCATAAAGATAATATCTTTTTGCTTTTATCTCTCTTTTTTTCTAGTGAAAGATCTTTTTTTTAAGCTCAATCTACTTGAATCGAGCTATAAAAGGTATATTCAAGAATCTAATTTTGCATTCACATTATCAGGTTGCTTTATTTATGCTGTTCAATTTTTATCTGATTTCCTGTTGCAGATATGGATCCCCTTTTAGTTAAAAAGCTTATATCTTTTATTTGTTGGACTATATGTTAAAGATTTTGATTTGGGTTGATTTCTTTTTTTTTTGTGATAAAGTGATGATTTTTTGTTATGTTGAGTGTTATAGTAGTCCAGTGTTGGTTACATTTCTTTTTAAGGTAGAGGTAATGTTTGCGTACGTCCTACCTTTATAGACCCCACTTGCGAGATTACACTTATGTTGTCGTAAGTGCTGTAGTAGTTAAGCAGGTAGAATCTTTATTGCTATTTCTTAATTCTTCTGGTCCCCTCCCTCTCATACTCTTAAGGGCTTCACAAGGGGTTGATTTGGTTGTAGAAAAGGAGCAATCTTTTTCGTACTTTTTAGCTGTTGAGATGAACATAATTAAATTTTCAGCGTTCTGGGTGATCAATTTGAGGACGTTTGTGTTGAAGAGTCTCACATTGGATGAAAAAGGAATGGATGGTCACTTTATATGACCTTGGACAATCCTCCCCCCTCGTGAGCTAGTCCAAAATACATTGTTTTACAGTTTGAACTAGGATAAAGCATAGTTGTGAATATGCAGTAGTGAGGATATGGAGAGCTTCTTTTATCAAATCACGAGGACATGTACGGATTTGTGAAACCTTGATTTGGTTGCAGCAAAGGAGCAATCCTTTTTCGTACCTTTTAGCTGCCGAAATGCACTGAATTATATTTTCAAGATTCTGGGTGATCATTTGGGACTAAGGTGCAATTGTTGTTGTTCTAGGTGATCATTTGTACTCAATTGAGGATGTGTGAACTGGGATACAGCAGAGTCATGAACACACAGTAGTTAGGATTTAGGGAGATTTATCTATCAATAACTAGGACATATAGGAATTAAGGTGCTACTAAATTTTTTTTTGTTGGACGGTGGAGATCTAAGTAGATGATTCTGATCACTTAAATGGGGTATTTCTTTAATGTAGTAAGGCACATTGAGAGGCTGTTGAGACCTGAAGCTATTGCTTTCAAGATTCAAACTGGTTACTTGTCAGTTTACTGGAAGTTTTGTGTTTGAGTTGCAATCCTGTTTGGATCAGATTGTGTTGTGATTAATGAATCAAATAATCAAACGTGATGATTAGCATTCTAAGAGATCGAAACTTTGTGTTTGGGAAATTTGTGAAAAAATAAAAGGGAGTGGTGCCTCCTTTATTAGTTGATACTTCATTGGGACTTGAAGAACCAAACTAGAGTCATGAAGCATCAATTACAAAATTACTTCCCAATGGTCCGTTTTGAGTTAATTTAGACCCAATTCTAATTACACTTGAGGAAATATCCAACGTAGTTTTATACATATACTTGACATTGCCAAGAGTCAAAATTGAAGCAAGTCTTTAGGCGAAAAATAATAAATAGAAAAAAGGAGGATGCAAAAGTGATTTTTCTTTTTTGAATATAGTTGCCATGTTCAAGATGATATTAACAGATGAGTTAAACTACTTTTGGCTATGGCTAGATTGTGTTTTGCTTTATCTGGACATAATACTTTTGACTTATGACTTTTCTACTGTGGTTGACTACTAATTTTGGTCAATTTTCACAAACCAAATGTTCTTGGATCTCTGTGAACATTAATGCTGAAGCATGCTCATTATATCAAGAAATAATGAACTGTTTTTAAAGACTAGTAAGTATGTATTTTATTCATCCAAAGTGGCATGAATATGTACAAGCAAAAGCTCAGTAGCCCTTTGTAAATTTGGGAACCGAGGAATACAAGAAATGTGACAGTATCGTAGACATTTAGCATCTTAAAGAAAAGTGCCACAAAGTATAAACATCTGTATCTGAGTCAAAGGAATCATGAATTATGGACCTTACTGTTTTGACCTTTCAAAAAGAAAAAAAGGAATTATGTGTGGACAAGATCTCACTTGAAAGGAAAGGTTTTTTGTAAGTATGTCAGTTACCATCTGGATGACTATTTTATGTTGGTGGCACAATCTTCTGTACGCAATTGTTCCATTAGCTGATAGTTACGTAAATGCAGAGCCTACAATTAATAAATGGGTTCAAAAGCAGTTGAAGATTTGATACAGGCGTCATCCGGAGTACATTATTCTGGATTCCATTTAGAAGAGCCACATACTTCAGAGATTGGGCAACCAACAACTTCTATAGATGAACGTGTTAAGCAACCCTTTGTCATAGGTATGTCGAGGCAGTGATATATCTCTTGCTGTTGCTTGAGCTTTTTCTCAACTAACTGTACCTTAGAGGCTATCATGCTTTGTTTAATCATAGAAGGAGATAAATCATCGAATTGTTCTTCGCGTGCTTATGTTTGATGAATTTCAGTGTACACGATACTTTTTGCTTCCGAAACTAAGGACAACTACTCAGTCTTTTTATCACAAATATATGCAGAACAATTCATTTCAGTCATCATTCAAATCATTTTGGATGGATGCTAATGGCTCTTTGCATATTTCAAACTTAGTAAAGCTATGCATGCATATGCCTGATCACATTAGATGAGAAACTTATGATGTTGAATTTGGCGATGGAAAAATTATTCATTTAGTTGTTTGATGTAGAAGTCCAGACCAAGTTTTATCTGACTAAGGCCTGGGTTTGTTTTTGTGCTTGATCCTTATCTTGCCTGCTGCATTGAATTTGTATCTCGTCTTAGTGGAGTTAGTTGAGCATTTATTGGAAGCATATGCCACGAGCTTCTCTTCTCTGAGTTTGTTGTCTGATGTTTGGTCAAAAGAGCAGTTTGTTGCTTCGGTAGGAGGAGATCTCTTGGGATTATGGTCAAAGATGGGAACAGTTTATGTCACTTGGTTACAGTTCTGAAACTTAATCTTTTAACTGATTGAATTTCCATTCTGTTCAAGGCTATAAATGCAAATTCTGTTTGCATATATCATGATTGTTATCTGTTTGAATCATTCTAGCTCTCTTAGTGTTCTCTTAATCCATGCTCATATTACATATAAACTGTTTTCCCTGCAGGAGTTGCTGGAGGTGCTGCGTCAGGCAAGACTACAGTTTGTGATTTGATTATTGATCAGCTTCATGATCAGCGTGTTGTCTTAGTTAACCAGGTGGGTTTTCATCAGAGTAAAAAAAGGAACACCTTTCATCACTCTCAATTTTACTGACAGCATAATCTTTTCCTATGCGTTCTTTTTTCTAAAAATATTATACCCTTAGGACCAACCACAACCTTTGAAACTTGGGGATGATGGACGCAACCCTCTGCCCTTCTCCGATTAAATACCAGGCTTGGTTCGTTTGACGTAGGGCTCGAACCCTTGACCTTAGCCACAAAGTCCCTCAACCTTGCCAAGTGAGCTAAACCATGGGGCAGATATAATTGATAAACATTCACTCTTCGCTTATTACAGCCACGTTACCTTCTTCTTGATGAGGTATAGGCTAGCTGGGGTCCTATTCCATATTATCCTTTGGGAGGTG
>NW_006239072.1:504400-520436 GCF_000226075.1 Solanum tuberosum | reverse complement strand
GGGGGGAGGGGGGGTAGGTCTCCAACTTTCTAGTTTTATAAGAAAATGTAATTGATCAAGCTATTACTATATAATCTAATTATTCATAAGCACGCTATCCAATTCTTTTTGCTGAGAATTTGGTGTTTTATGGCTATTCCATGTACTAGTTCTATCACGCCCCCGACTTTTATGACAATAAAAGTACATTTTGAGGGGAGCTTAACTTTCATTTTAATACATTCAATCTGAAAGTTCATAGTTGTCTTCTGCATTTTGCGGCAAAATGAGTTTCAAGATATTGATATTTATCTTGGCTTTTACGTGTGAAAATCAATAAAAAAGACTATAGGGCACGGCTAAGGCTTCATCTGAGATGTTTCATTGCTGAAGTTGTGGTCAGAAAAAACATAGGGTTTAGATATTTGTCTGTCTTGCACTACTTTTCAGTGTCCTCTTGCATCATATATGTATTAGCCTACCAAAACTTGAACACTGATTTATCTGACTTGTGTTTCAATTGGCAGGATTCTTTTTATCACAATTTGACTCCAGAAGAACTCACAAAAGTTCACGAGTATAACTTTGACCATCCTGGTTAGTCTAGTTCTTTATACTCA
Organism: Solanum tuberosum; assembly: GCF_000226075.1. Lineage (NCBI taxonomy): Eukaryota > Viridiplantae > Streptophyta > Magnoliopsida > Solanales > Solanaceae > Solanum > Solanum tuberosum. Next base: position 519,837 of record NW_006239072.1, on the reverse strand, counting down.
ATTATCCATTTTATCATTCTCACAGTCGCCTATAGACCACTAGTAATAGGATGCCATGAACTACAAGTTTTGTGACTTGGAACACATGTGCTATTGTGGTTAAGCTATCAAGGCCTTAAACGCCTTAATCTTATCAGAAGTTCCTATAAACAATTTCAAAAATAAAATAAAATAATATAGTAGTAGCTACCTCAGTGTCAACTCCATGAAATCAGCTAATAAGGATTTGAACAATTAGTATTGTTTTATATGTGCTCAGTTTCATAAATATTAAAAAGTCACTTTTATGTTCTAGAATAATGTCTGCTCTAAGTTGTGTGTTTTACTCAGATGCATTTGACACCGAGCAATTGCTGTGTGTGATGGAGAAATTGAAGCATGGGCAAGCTGTAGATATTCCAAAGTATGATTTTAAGAGTAACAAAAATGACGTATTCCCTCTTCGAAGGGTAATGTCTTATAGCATAGCGTTTTCCTCTTCTTTTTTTTTGTTTCACTTCAGCTTGTACTGTTGCATGGACATCAATCTAATTTCTTTTAAGAGTGTCAATTTATGTCATCCATCTGTTTGAACATTTTTTGTCTATGATCCAAACATGCCTCAAAGAGAAAACAAGGAAGAAAAACGAGAAAGATTAACATTCAAATGATTTGAAACATAGATACTCTTCCTGAAAGAGGGTTAGGTTAGACGTGTGGACAAGCTACTGCCTGTGGCTAATTTTATTTTTTGGATGCTGAATTATCTAATGTCACTAAACTATTTGACTTAAAATACTTGGTAGGTCAATCCTTCAGATGTTACAATTTTGGAAGGCATACTCATTTTTCATGATCCTCGTGTCCGAGATCTGATGAGTATGAAGATATTTGTAGATACAGGTTCTTTCCTCTCCTTTCTTTGATATATCTTTATGTTTCTTGTATTAGATTACTGCTTCTCATTATCTCATCCGGATTTTTTTATTACATGCATCTTCTTCTTTGCAATTGTTTCACCTAAAAATGATAAAACCAAATTTCAAACACTAATTGAATTTTTTGTTGCAGACCTTTATTTGTCTTGACCACATTAGATTTCTCGCGAAGAAAAAAAGAATCTAGTAGGAATAGTAGTATGCTACATGGATGTATGTGTAGAAGCACCAAATCTATATTGAGTCGGATTATTCGAGTTATTTTACTTATTTTTTTCACAGGGTTTCTTTTTCCAATTGTTGTCAGCTCTTCCTATTGTTCGATTTGCCGATTAGTCTTAATCACGAGGATATAGCTTCTTCTTCTTGTTCCATTCCATTTCTACAGACATCTATGGTGAATCTTCTACTTTTGTGGCTTCATAATTTGAAATTCAGTGCAGATGCTGATGTACGCCTTGCAAGGAGAATAAGACGCGATACTGTTGAAAAGAATAGAGATATTGCTACAATATTAGATCAGGTTAGCTGAGCTTTATATGATTATTGAAAGAATTTGTGAGCTTACTTTGCCGTTTTGTATGTTCCTATCTCTTTTACTTTTTGCTGTTATTGGTAGATCTGTTGTCAAGGTATCAAATTTTTTTTTGTATTCCCAACGTCCAACAAAATGCCATTTGTTATTAGAAAGAACAGATTGATGAATAATTTTCTTTGTCCTGTTTCTTTTCTCACTTCATGTCTGTGCATGCACCTTGATGTTGTTCTCGATGGAAGGTTCTAACATGACCTTTTCGAAACTGACAAGTTGCCCAAAATTTAGCATAATTCTTTTTGTAACTTTCTTTCTTTTCAAGAATAACGTAATGTAATATTTGTGCAGTATTCCAAGTTTGTCAAACCGGCTTTTGATGACTTCATTCTTCCAACAAAGAAGTATGCTGACGTTATCATTCCCCGGGGTGGAGACAACCATGTTGCAATCGATTTGATTGTGCAACATATTAGGACGAAACTTGGTCAACATGATCTTTGTAAAATATACCCTAACTTATATGTTATTCAATCCACTTTCCAGGTGCTATTTCCATCTTGTTCCTAGATATGTTCTAGTCCCATCTGTTTAAGCTTCATCGTGAAGTCATTTTCGTGTTCTTCAAGATCAAACTTTTATTTTCTTCTAAAAATTGTTATTTGTTTCATTTAGATACGTGGCATGCATACACTTATCCGTGATGCGCAGACGACTAAGCATGATTTCATATTTTATGCTGATAGATTGATTCGTTTGGTAAGTTTTTCTTTCTTACATGGTAATCAAGTTAAGTTTTTGACACGAGAAAGCCAAATCTTTGTTTCCCCTTATGTATGCCTCACTATGTCAGGTTGTTGAACATGGACTAGGACATCTGCCATTTACAGAAAAACAGGTGATCACTCCAACTGGTAAGTGCTATCCCCATGATGCAATACTCATGCCTTGTACTCAGAAGTATTTTGATTTCTTCGTTTATTGTAGCCTATTTGGTAAGGTCTGCTTATATAAGGCGTACGGGCCAGGCTAAGTGCTATTGTTGTCTCATTACAGTTACACGTGGAATTTTTTTCCAACTCTTCATATAGCATGTTGTGCTATCACTCACTACAAGACTGATATGCCATGATTGATGTGGAACAAGGCCCTCATGGACTAAAGCCAATATCATCATTTGATTCAGTTTTTTTTTAAAATCATGTTTATTCATAGACTTAACTATTCTTCATATCCAAGTTAGCCGTTTTCGAGCATGAAAAATATACTTAAATAAACCCACGTCTGTTGACCGCAGGATCTGTATACAGTGGTGTAGATTTCTGCAAGAGGTTATGTGGTGTCTCTGTAATTAGAAGGTAATTATTGTTTGTCTCGCTTGATATTTCTTCAATACAAGATTTCTATTCTTGTGTCTGCATATATCCTTAAATTGATGCATCATTTATGCGCTATTACTGAGAATAATTAAGCATAAGAAACGAGAGACTCTTAGTTTCTGAGAAACTTGTTTGTTTGACATTGGATGTGCAAAGCTTCATTCTCGAATTCTCAAGATGAATACATGTTAACCACTGAGAAGATCAAGATTTATAATGCTTAGAGTAAATGTCAGCTAAAAAGGTTTATATCAATGGGGATTCCTTTTTCTTTCTAGTGTGGGAAATCAATATGCAAAATATTTACATGTTTTGCAATCTAGACAATATTTAAATTTGACGTGTTAATCTTTTAAAATTAAATAAAAATATGTATTGTCAGGTCAGTCGAATTACATTTCAAGTAATTGGTGACAGTCGTAATTCATTCCGAATCAGCTGGTTTGATGTTGTTGAATGTATATGTTGTTTACCTAATCATCTTCCTTCGGTGTGTTGAAGCGTTTTTCTTTAATACCTTAGAAGTGACCATGGTTGCTTCTTTTCTGCCTTCAAAAGTAGATTTCGTGATTGCTATGTTCTCTAAGAATTTCTAATTATGCGCAGTGGAGAGAGCATGGAGAATGCCTTGCGTGCATGTTGTAAAGGTATCAAGATAGGCAAGATTCTTATCCACAGAGAGGGCGACAATGGCCAGCAGGTTAGCGATCTCTTTGTCCTTCCGAATCATTACATTGACATTTGTGTTCTTTCATTTTTTAATTTCTAATGCATTTTCTCATTAATGGCATGAACAATGTACAGCTGATATATGAAAAACTGCCAGAAGATATTGCACAAAGGCATGTCCTTTTGTTGGATCCTATCCTTGGCACAGGTTAGTCTATGGGGTTTGAATTAGCTCCTCCTGATCGTATTTCTCCCGAGATGAAAGAGAAGTTTGGCAATTTGTCTTTTCAGAGCTATCGTCCCAATTAAAAAACTCTTCTTGTGGTAGGCATGTCCCTGATAAAAAAAAATATAGTGAAATAACCTCCCCTATACTTTCCTCGAACCCTGCTACTATGAAGAATTTTCACTTCTTAAAATATCCTATAACGCCCTCGACATCACCATAACTTACGTGCACAAAAAAATTATATGCACTACATCATCCAGATTGTTAATTTTTTTCTTGACGAACGATTGCATAACTAAGCCTATTATGTAACAATCTGCAGGGAATTCAGCAGTTCAAGCTATTTCTTTACTGCTAAAAAAGGGAGTCCCAGAGTCCAACATTTTATTCCTTAATCTTATCTCAGTAAGCTTACTGGTTCATCCAATTTTTGGGTTTGATTCTCTTTAAATCCACCTTTCTACAAATATTCGATTGTTATAGTGCGTAAACAAGTAACAGCTTCTATTGCAACATAATTCTGAAATCATAACTAGTATTGTTCTTAAACTAGGCACCCCAAGGAGTACATGTGGTCTGTAAGCGTTTTCCAAGAATAAAGATTGTGACATCTGAGATAGAAATTGGTTTGAACGATGAATATCGTGTTATCCCTGGAATGGGGGAGTTTGGTGACAGGTATTTCGGCACAGATGATGACTGAACATTAATTGGTGGTCGCGTTCCATCTCTCAATCGCGAGAGAGGGATCATGATGTAGAGAAGGGAGTCAGTTGAGCATGATTGATCAATAATGTGTTCAAGCTTTTGTACATTTTAAACTTGTATTCAACTACAGTTACCCTGGAAATGCAATCTTCAAACTTATTGTATATTTGAGTAGCACTCAATTCAGTTCCATTATCCGGGAACGAGGTTACAACCCTGAAAGGTACAATCTCTTTTGGCCAACCATCAATAACGTTTTCAATGAAATTTCACAAGTGGAATCTGAGGAGGGTAGGATATACACAGAAAAACTGTAATCAAAGCAGGATAGAAATTGGTTTGGATTACGACTTCCACTGTCATTCATAATTCAGATGCATAAATTGAGAACTAGCCAACTCCTTCACAGTAGAAAGCTAAAATTGGGAAGGAGAAGGAAAAAAAGAAACTATGAAAATAATTGGAAAAAGAAGTGTATCTAATGGAAATATGTGTGTGATTAAAAAAAATTACATACTTGGAAGTAATATAATGAAAAATTGAAGTGCAGGTAAACTTGAAAATAAAACAAATTTCCTTTCATGCATCAAGTCTAAATTAACATCCAACCAACCATAGAACCAAATAATTCACCTTGAATTCCACTCCCTGAGCAAATCCATCAGCAGGAAAGCAAGGTTAATTTTGTGTCCAACAATATAATTAATTTCAAAGACAAATTTGAATGCCCAAAAAAATGTTTTGAGTATACAAATTAAGCCACAGATCTTAATTCTATGACAAAAAAGGGATAATAATCAACCCCCAAATAGATATCCGGCAGCTTGTTCTTCGTTGCCATCGAAAAACTTGAGAGCTTGTACTACTGCCTCCCTTCCAAAGCCTAACTCAACAAGCTTTGCAACTTTGGCCTCAAATTCAGGTCCCTGTAGATAAAATATCGACTCCAGATTTGAAATAGCACAGAAAATTTATGCAGACTGCCAAGGAACAAATGAATCTTATAATTTTACCTGTGTTAAGTTCCCACCAGCACTTCCTGTGGATTAAGACAAGGTTGAAACTATATGAAAATGCAATTCAGAAGAGAATAAAAATAGCTGAAGAAACAACCAAAAGTAAGAAGAAAGAGAATGAATGTCATGTTAACATGACTCTTCCTAGATCATATGAAGTAAATTATCTTAAAGAATCTTTGAATCCTTGGGTGCGGAGAAACAGTTCATATCACAGACAAAAAGTTGAAATGATCTAGGTGGAATATCAGAAATATATTTGGATATTGAAGCTAACCAGAAGGACTTCCTTTTGTAGGATCAGTCTTCTCCGTTGCTCCAGATGTTGCCTGATACAGCAAGGAAAAGAACCAAGTTCAGCACTGCTGCCTCGTTAAAAAAAATAATCAAGGAAACAGCACTGCTCACAGAAGGTCAAAAATTCTGATTTAAATATTTAGAGGAAAATGAACTATAACAAATTATGAAAGGGCTGCACAACCTTAAAGATATAGAAAGTGCATTGCACCATCTTAGAGCAAACTGGCTCAAACAACCCCAGGAGAAAAAAGAAAATTTTCTCCAGAATGTCATAATCATAAAAGGAAAGAGGCCACCCAAATCATTTTATCAACGATTTTCCATTAGTTTCATAATCAACTTTATCTTTTATGGCATAGAGTGCATATCACCACAAGTGCACTCAATTTGTACAACAATAGCTCTTGAAATAGGTTAAATTTTTTGATTATTTACTGCTCACATTAAACTACATGCAGCAACATGTAGAGCCCTACTCTCAATAAAGACACTTATTGTTGAGCCCTACTTCAACTTTTTTGATTATCTACTACTCACATTAAAGACACTAATGTTGAGTCCGGGAAAAAACATTGTATTAGAAACAAAACAAAAATGCCTTTACCTGAGCTCCTGAGCTCGAAGCCTCCTTGGTGTCCCTCTCATCGAGAAAATGACTGGGAATATCCTTCTCTGAAATTTGAAGTACACAAAACTTAGTAAAAGCTCAAAGGTAGTAGTATCCAGTACCAAAGTAACCAGACGCATCACCAACCATGTAGAAATGGTACAGCAACCTCCCCTCCGCCAACTCTCAGAACATTGTCCTTGAGATCAATCATGCACTGCAAAAGCTCATTACCATTAGCTTATAAGATGTATTGAAAAGAATGAAAAATGGAAAAGAGAAAGATGTTGCAAGCAGTGCAAGAAAGTAAACCTGGTGCTTGCGAAGCATATCAAGTCCGAAGAGAAATTCCATATTGGGAGAATCCAGCACCACAAAAGAACAAGGGTAGAATATTTTTCCAATCTGCCATAGTTAACAGTAGCAAATTAAAGTGAAACATGTTAGCAGGGCATCTCCTAGGAACTTATTATTAATTTGAAGGCAGCATATCCACGCAGCTTCTCATTTATTTGAAAGCTTTCATTTACTAAAATAAACGCCATGTGTCTGGTTGGTACAACTTAATCCTTATGTATTATGAGTAGAACAAGCAATCATCACCAGCTGATTACTGGGACAAGTCATCAGAGAAACTGATTTAAAGCAAAAAAGCAATAAGCTCAAACTACTTACAAGTTGCAACTGACGGATTATTAATTATTTGACTATTATGTATAGCTATATGTTACGCATAAAGGTTAGTGTGTACTGTGTAGCTTATTTAAAATTTAGACTGCTAGCCATCAAAAGGATAGTTAGCATCAGGCATCCAGATCATAAAATTGAACACTACTAAGACATAATGCACTACAGTAATAGAGAAACTGGAAGAATAGAACATGGAAAGCATTTGACAGCAGCCAAATGTAGTCATCCAGCAATCTATTTAATTTCTAGGCAGCAAGAGAAAATAGAAAGGACTCATTGGTAGAACAGCTACATCAATTATTTATGGTAAGGAATAGCTGCATCTGTTGTATACTCTCAATGCACTTGAAGTACAGACACAAGACTGAAGTAGCACATAAGCTCCAAGGACGTAACAAACCTTGATTGGAGCAACATGAATACGACCTAGTATCTCTGTTTGACCAACTCCACGAGCAATGCCCTTGTAGCGTGTGTCTAATAACCTCAACAATCTGCAAGGGAAGGGGTCAGCAGTTAGTTCACTAACCAGGGCTAGCTTATCCCTGGAATTTGGAAAAGAATAAGCAAGCAACAAACACTTGTTACATTTATTGCACATTATTCTACAGTAAATAAAACCAAAACCCTCAATGTCAAAGTGACTCATGTATTAGCCTATAAACTTCTACTGTTTGATAACCAAGAAATCCCCTAGGGTGAGGCACACGGTTTAAAACTCGGTGGATGATGGGTCCACCCATATACCCTAGACTTTTACTTATTAGTTATTCACTCAACCCTGCCATCAAGCTAATGAATACCTACTGGCTTATTAAGAAATTTTGAAGAGAGTTCTGAAATCTTATAAATTAGAAAATGGATATGAAAAAGTAACACTATAGTATAGGTGTGTAGTGTGTTCCATACTATAAGAGAGCTAATATGATTTTCAGAACTAAAAAAATCCAGAATAGCCTTGAGGCACCATAGCATGTCGATGAAAAGCATGCAGTCTTAGTGCCAGACAGTCTACAGCAGGAGTTGAAGATTTTGCATGCTGTGCTTCTATAATGCATGTTGAATTTTTAATTTGTCTATTATTATTCTTCTGTCATTCTAGAATATGAATTTTTGAACAACATAACTCAATTAAAAATTCAAAAAAAAGTAAAAACAAGAGGAACTCGTCTCTTCTCATCTCCCTGACTTTTTTCTGTAAGGTAAAAATTTATCTCTGACTAAAACTACTCATCAATTTATGAGTTCGCAATTTTTTTTTATTTTTTATAAAGAAAGGTATTATGCTTGTGTTATAATAATCATTTGGGCTAACAAAATATTACAAGGATCAAACAAGTTACTATCAACAACAGAGCACAGCCTAATAAGTCATACCCACAACGTTCTGCACAGCTTTTAGATATAATTGTTGACTGAGCTCCACTATCCACGAAAGCCTAAACCAAAAAGAAACAAAAAATCCCACTGAACCAAATGTAACAAGATGTATCAAAAGGATGGAACACATTCAAATCATAATCGCTACCTTTAGAGGATGACCATTTACTTCCATGTCAACATATAACATAACCTGAATAAGCCAAAAAGTTAACACAACTGCCATTAAAACTACAGAGAGAATCAATATGTGAAAGGCATAAGGTAGTTTTTCATACCACAGTTCCAAAAGCTTCAGGATTGTGTTCTAATGCAGCTTCCCAGTTTTCTTCAATTCCTTTCTGGAAAATAAGCAAAACATGGAAAATCTCTATCATAAATAGACCCAACTTCCATTACATATTGGAAATTTTTGCACTAATTGTAAAGACCTCACGGAATAAAGAGAAAACTACTTATAAGGCAGACGGAAAAATATTTGGCAAGACTTTATGATTATGCCATTTCACTGCAATAGACTAGGCGCAGAGAGTAATGATGATCCAGGAGGACTCCACAGACTCCAGCAATCAATCAATCAACTAGGTCCAGTCCCAAATTAGTTGGGATCAAACGATCGGCTGCACAAATCTTGACTATGTGAATCTTCTACATATGTTTTTTTTAGATGGGTGAATATTCTATATGTATAAATCAATCAAATCAACTACAAGTTCCACAGACAACAACAAGAAGTTCCTCAGACTGTCAAAAATTCAAAAAAAAGGCTACTGATGATTAGGTTGGTCGAATGATGATCCAACCAATATATCAATATTCAGCATACCAGAGCTGTTGGAAGAGATGCTCATAAGAAGGGGTTCAGTACTTGTTTAACGGCATTAGTTCATAATTAGAGTGACTCAGTATAAAAGCTACTTTAACATAGTCAAATCAATATTTGATCGAATAACAAATGTCCCAGTGAAGAAGTTAACCGCTTTACAGATATTTGTCTTTACATTTATCTATTACAGTGGTAGATCATGCTTAAATAGGAGCTAATTGTTTTTCCAGAAAAAACAGGGAAAGAGAAAAAGCACGGTTGTTTATGGTCCATTCAAGTTAAAATAACCATACTAAAATTAAAGATTGTAAATAAAGGAACTACGGATGCTAATAACTTGAAACAGCCTCATAAACACTGGCCAGTACACTTCAGTTTCAAAAAATTGTAACAATAAGGACGACATCAGATTGATGTGCCAACTAACCTGGCGAATTTGAGCTTCAATTTTCCTTTGTGCCTCGACATCGAATGGATCAGCATACAGCAGTGCCTATGATTCAACATGACATATATTAATCAATGAATATCAATCAACACTATGCCTCATTCCCAAATTAGTTGGGTCGGCTATATGAAACTTCTTTAGCTAGCCCGCTTAAAATGCGTACCTGTGTGGGCATGACCCACCCAAGGAAACAGAAATTTTACCAATCAAATATGGATAGAAAGTTAAACTTAGAAAAATAAGATCAAATGGTTGAAAAATATTGAGCAACCCTGCCTATGTAGTATAAGCCAGGGGCAAAGCTTCAGCTGGCAAAAACATAGGTGTAAAAACTGACCATATAGCTTTGGATAACACCTTCAAAGACTCTCCTAATGTCACATTCTTAGTAAATATTGCATGATAACCATGAATAGAATAAATGCTTACAGTTTGCGGCATAAAGGAATTTCAAAATTATACTCTTCTTTACAACCAATCACTAGCATTTAGTTCCTAGGCATCTTTTAGCAAGAAGTTATAAAGCAATCAACAATGGGACTTTAAAAAATGTGGATGACAAGTACATTAAAGTAAACAGAACAAAAGATGGCAAAATTAGCAATAGAAGCTCCTGACCATCTCCTCTTCTTGACGACGCCGTAGCTCTGATTTATGCTGATGACGCAAACGTAGAAGCTCTTGCAGTTTATTTAGGTCATTCCCAAGGACAGCTTGTGCTAACTGAGGATCATTCTGCAAGTTCAAACATCACAAACTCACGGGACCTATGCTATGAATTGATCTCAAACCAACCACAAGGTATATCGGAGGAGAACAAAGTAGATAGCATTCATGTTCACACCAGATTGATCCAAAAAAGTAACACAGTATAAGAGGAATCCATCAGAAAGCATATGATCCCTCTCAGAATCTGACTATCCTTCACTTTGCATGTAAGATCACAATGAAGTCATAATTAGCAATCATTTTTTTTCGATAAGGAAAAATAAATAATTACAATCATGTTAAAATCAGACTGATCCCACAAAATTACAAAGTACAATAGAAATCTACCAAATAAATATGAAACTTCCTTTCAAGTAAAACTAATCCCTCATTGGACCTATAAGATCGGGATGAAGTCATATAAAAGGGTAGTTTTTCTATTAATAATGCATCACATTGGAAATGTACAGATGTGAACAAGTTCAAAATCTCTGAGCAGGTACATGTGTTGGAAATAGCAATCTTGCACAAATGTAATATGCTTTTGGAACTGTATCTCTTTCTTAAACTGTTTTAGCAAAAGAAAATTGAAAGGAAATGGCAAACTTGCTCCACCTGAAAAAGTTGGGCCATCAAATTTGAATCATTTCGCAAGTGTTGTTGGAAAGCTGAAGGATTTACTGCAGATCCATCTTGTTTGAAGCTCAAGTCATTTGCAGGTGTACTGTTTGCATTTAATTAATTGTTAGCAGAAGATGAAGGAGAAGATGTATTTGCAGGATGAGGTAGAGTAAAGGGGAAAGCGTAACAACATGGGACACTAAACAGCCAATAGAATAACGAAACATAACTTAAGTGACATGAGCAGAAAACACACCTAGACTGGGATGCTGCACTAGACACCATCATCACCAAATCACCATCACCAACGCCTACAGCGCTCAGTTTGTCAGAATTCCTCATTTCCTTCCCATTGTACAGAAGCTGCTGCTGTTGCAGAGGCACTTGTGTCTGATCGTTCAACACACAAACACAAACCAATTATAAAAACTAGTGCTAACTGTGCCTCCATCACAATATATATCACAACTAAAACTTCATATATTTGAAGCGGAGCCTTGGCGCAACACTTAAAGTTGCTGACTGTGTCACCAAGGTCACAGTCACAGGCAGAAGAAACAACCTTTACAAAAATGCAAGGTAAAGGTTGCATAGCTACGACCCAATATGGTCCTGCCCTTCTCCGGACCCTACACATAGCAAGGGCTTAGTGAACCGAGCTGTCCAAAGTTTAAACTTTACATAATCCAATATTCCAAATTGTTTGACACCATTCCATTAACTATATTATACTACACAACTTTCACAACTTTGGAGAGCTCAAACTGCTTATATACTCATATTTTGAACTTTGACATAATGTTCAACTAACTTCAACTGTTCAAGCAAAAATTGAACTTTCAAGCACAAGCATAATCAGCATCTAATGTGTAAGTGAGACAACGAAGAATTCCAACTAACCTCAACTTCCAGCAAAGCTTTCAGGTTCTCTACCTGTCGTGCACATTGTCACAAACATATAGCAAGAAAAAATTTGAGATCCAAAAACACATATAGGGTTTTAAGTCAGCCATAAACAAATAGTTAAAAGGAATAAAAAGAAAGAGCTCAATGAGTGAATTACAGATTCGTCACGATCCACATCAAGAGTGACGATTTGTTCGTCAGTTGTCATTACAGTGATCTTCATCTTCCACAATTTCAACTAAAACCTGATTCGTTTATCGCGATGCTGATGAACAGATAGTTGAACGGAATTCGATGTCAATATCTCCGGCGAAATTCCTCCCTGCCGTTTCGTTTCTTATTGCCGAATTGAATTGCGGACTCCGACGAAGTCACCGGAGGAAGGACTTCTGAATCTTCCGGTGTCCGACGACTTTGGTTTACCGACGGCGACGAGAGACGATGTGAGAAGTGTTTGAATTTGGATGGTAATAATATTATCCGATTAACTTTTGGACTTCTTTACCAAGAAGCTTATAAGCTGATGTTATGTGTTGTTTAGTCTAAAATACAACTCTCAATATAATTAGGATTTAAATATTAAATAATTAATGTAATTTATTTTTTAATAACATCGAGTTTATAAAAAAATATTATTAATTATTAAAAAAATATATATGAAGATTAAGAATGATATTGACTAATGGTGGACGGGTGGTATTATAAGTAGTAGCTTATGATGATAAAAATTGTTTGTATTTGGTACTGATTGATGATGGTAGCTGAACGAAGATTGCTAGTTATGGTGAATGATGGTAATACATCATCGTGATGGTGAATAATGAAGGTGGTTGACGATATATAGTGATGACTGATAATGGTAATTGTTTGTACTTATTGGTGATTGTGGTAGTTGATGATGATGATTGTAAGACAAATGACAATGAATGAGAGTTATGAGGATTGTGGGTGAGAACGATGGTTGTGAGATGCCCACACATTTACTTGAGCAATTGCATCTATGTTACATCCGTCTTATGAACGTGGACATTCTCAACTTAGTTAGCACTTTGTTTTGTAGAATAATGTTGAACTAATTATTACTCCGTATAATTATATTTCAAGGTTTGGCTACACGTTTTTACAACATAATACCCTAGACGCAAACCTTAATTCCTCCCCTCCAAATACGATATGCAACATTCTCGTAAATTTTCTCATATTTTTGGATTATGAACACAAGATACTTGTAGCTTCATCTTTTGGGTATTTCTACTGTCTCATTTTTTATTTAAGCCTCGCATCATATGTTATTATACTTATCTTCCATTCGAGATACTCTTTTTAGTCTTACTTAACCTGTAACCTTCATATTTTTTAGGGTCATTATTTAAACTTGTAGACTGTCGTTAACTCCACCATGCGTCTCATCCATCAATACTATGTTTGTAAATGTGATTTGCAATTCATAATGTTTTTATGAGAAAATTTCAATAAATATACAATTAGCTAACTTACCTCACAAAAATTTAGTTAGAAAAGTTACATTACAAATCTTTCACCCAAAATACAATCCAATATTCAATATTATACATCCAATATACAAAATATTACAAAACTTTCATATGTATTTTTTTGCAAAAATATAACCATGTTTTATTTACATAAAGACAACCAAAAGTCAAATGAAGTATATACCAAAAGTAATAGAAAGTATACACTGACTATACAATATTGCAATGCCTATACATGAAATATTACTGAATATACATTATGATATACTTCAAATGACTTAACTATATGTGAAGTATACATTGACTATTCAATCTCGAAATTACCTCTAATCATTCCTAAATTTTAGATATGAAATTCTCTCGATATTTCAAAATATTTTAATATATAATTCGCTCGAAACGATTTACGTTTGTGGTATGTACGTTAATTTACGTAAACAACTCATTTGGTATAATCATATACTAATCTTATTTATTTATTTTTCATTTTATCTTTTATATATTATTTACTTTTTTTATAATTTAACTTTTGAGCAATTTTATTGAGGAATCACTCCCCTCTATATAGACAAGCAAAATGCAAACACAGATACTGATTGATCTCTTCTAAACCCCATCCATCGGAACCCTAGATCTTCCCCGTCCATAAATCACTGTATCCCAATCCCATTTTCCAGCTCTATATTTGCTCTAGCTTTGGGGAAAAAATGGTGTCATTGCTGAATTCGAAGTATTGGAGTAGATAGATCCTCAATAGAAGAATCCGTAATACCCAATTTTTTAATTTTTTTGTTGATGTATTAGTGAAAATATTTGATTTTTTGAACACCCATTATGGCCGATGGTAAGTTGGTTAAGCGTGCCAAGTACAAAACTTCAGTCAAGGTTCCTGGCGTCCCTGGCGTTTTGAAATTGGTATTTTCCTTTCCACCTCATTTGATTATTGGCATGTTACGTTATGATTGAGATGTATGATTGTTTCATATGCCCAAATTTGAAGAAAAAAACAGCAATAACAATGTAACAAACCTAGTGTAGTCTAGGTTTGGGGAGGGTAGAGCGTAGCTTGAGCCTGTTTGAAAAAAAAAAAAGCAATAACAATAACATTGATTATTAGTTTAGGCGAGCACAAGCTGGCCTGGACATTATGTTTATTAAAAAATAGATCCGAATTGATATAGACTATTATAGAGGATTCATATGACTGACATAAACTGTTCTGGGATTGGTACATAGTTGAGTGATTGAACAAATCACATAATATCAATGCAACTGATATGCCGAGCTGGTAGGAAGAGGTGGAAAAAGAGAGAACATCAACTGGTCTGTTAATTGATTGTAAACAAGTTTATAGGTAACGAGTACTTAGTGTTGGTGGGAGGTAGTAGGTACCCATTTAATTAGCTGAGGTGAACGAACTGGTTTGCCACAATGGTTCTAAAGGAAAATAGAGCCAAACTGATATAGAGGATTCATATGACTGACATCAGCTGGTTTGGGCTTGAGACATAGTTGATTGATTGAACAAATAACAATTACGGTGTTGCAAGTGATATGCTGAGCTCGTAGGAAGAGGTGGAAAAAGAGAGAACATCAAATGGTCTGTTTATTGACTGGTAAACAAGTTTAAAGAAGTATGTGAGATAAGTGAATCTTTTAGCAAAAGAGTATCTATTTATTCTACCCAGCAGAAGACTACTGCTTAAAACAGATGGTGTCCCGCATTTTATGTATCAGCATAATCTCCTTTACTAGTTCACAAATGGAGTAGAATGGATATTAAACATTCATAGAGTTGACCTCCATCACTACCAGTGTGCACTGAGGCATTATTGTTATTTTTGTTTGCATTAACGAAATGCAGTTTCGACAATAACAACTGTGCACATCCAATCTTAAGGATGGGGGTATGCATCACCAATGGATCAAAAGTGGAAAAGGGAACTGTTGGGCAACTGGTTAGGGGTTTTTTTTTCGGGGGGGGGGGGGGGGCTTGCTTCTAAAAAAA
>NW_006239072.1:430207-504082 GCF_000226075.1 Solanum tuberosum | reverse complement strand
GGGTGGGTTGGGGTGGGGGGGGGGGGGGGGGGGGATTAATCTGAAAAAAGAAGCAACACAATTTCTGATCAGGTTATGGATTCAACAATAAAGATTCCTCTTTAAGATGGTATGAACTATGAATTTAAGATTCTGTATGGTAGATTCTACTACAGTTGTTATGCAACCAACTGTTGATTTTCTAATTTGTCTTTTTAATTGTGTGTAGACCAAGGAACGGTTTTATTTTATGCCGAATGACCCAACATTAACGACAAAGCTTAATGTGGAGTTCAAGTTGATTAAAGGTGCTTTTGTCTGTCCTTTTTCCCTTCACGACACTTAGCTTCTCTCTCCCGCCGTTCTCACTCTGACTCTCTCTCCTCTCTTTTTTCAGGCCACAAGTCTTCCAAGGAGTGTTCAAGTAAGCAGGCTCTACTTAATCTTACACAAGCTCAGGTTCGGGTTTATGTTTGGAAAAGCATTCTACTTGTGAGCCCTTTATTATGAGAGTGACCGTTTTCTTTCTATGTCTGGTCAAGTCTAGAAACAGTAGACTGATCCCAGTGTTGGTGAAGTCTACAAACTGCTAACTTATCTGAGTACTGCTACTAAATCCATTTTCTACTATTTTCAGGGTGGAAATTATCTTTTTGAATTTGATAGCTTCCCTGACCGTGACCAGTGTCGGGACTTTGTTGGTTAGTCTTTATGACATTCATTGACTCATCCATCAGTTTCATCACCCAGCTACAAGTGGACCATTCTGCTTCAAATATGTGAAAACTTGAAATATACTGGACTTCATTACATTTACGTGTCTCATTGTTGATTCCGTCTTGTGGTGTGTGATCAAATCCGTTTGCCCTTTGTTTTCATGTATTAGCTGTATGGGGTTGTACTTGAATATTCTGAATTGTTAGTCAAACATGTTGACATTCGTGTAAGTTAGACTTTGAGTTTGTTTTTACCTATTTTACCGATGGCCTTCGCTTTTGGACCCAGAAATATCGAATTGGAGCTCAATGAAGTCATTGGTCGTTTAGTAGATTTTTGTTTAAAGGAGGAGGCAAGACAATACATAAAATGGTAGGGAAGGGTTGAGACCAGCCTTCTCGTAGTATTGAGTAACACTTTCCTCCATGCTTCTCTTGCTCCTGTGTGCAAGTGTGGAATTGGCTTGGTGCTGAACTTGAGCATTTTGAGCAGGGCAGAATATAAGATATTGCTGCCTAAATGCTCCATTCCATGTGTATATAATTGACATTAATTATTTCAAGTACAGTTTGATTTTTCGGAAATTTTAACGAGTTAAGACTTTGTTTTCTGTCTAATGATCTTTTTTGCCCAACTGGCATTGCTGTCTATAGGTTAAGATAACAAAATCAGAGAATAGCCTCTTAAAAGGTTTAATGTTTTTTTTCACTGTTTTATATTACTAGTTCAACACCAGCTAGCTCGTTAAAGTGTATGCAGTTACTATATGATTACCCTGCACTGGACATTCCAAGTTGATATTTTAAAATTGTGGTTTTGTTTACAAATCTGTTTTCCCTTGAACAGCCTCAGCAATTGCAGCTTGTGGGGAAATAGGGAAAGCTACTTCCGAAAAACCTGCTGTTCCACATGATGAGCAACTTAGTGCAACAGAAATGGGGCGTCGGATTAAGTTACTGCAGGAGAACAGGTGAATGGAACTTTTTTCTGGTTCAATTTTGCAGGCAGGGGGCCTCTTCTAAATCTCTTTTTGTTATGCTAACTAGTGTTGTAAATGTGTCTTGTAAATGTTACAGTTTTACTTGAAATCTGCAGTTATTGTTGCAAATTTTCTTTCCAAAATTGGCATTTCATCTTCTCCTTTTTATTTCTCGTCTTGTTCATATCACTAAAAAGTGTAAGTGGTTGCAGTGAGTTGCAGAAACTTCACAGGCAATTGGTCATTGGAGGTATTCTATCAGAGGCTGAATTTTGGGCTGCTAGGAAGGTTAGTAGGTAGAAAAACCTTTAAATAGATTATTTTTCATAAACATAGTAAATCACTGTGTTCGCTAAAAGTTTTGAGCTATACCTGGAATCCTTCCTAAGCAGTTGGTGGCTGCTTTCTGTAGACATAACAGTATTTTATCTTGTCAATGTATTACAGAAGCTGCTGGAACAGAGTGAAAATAAGAAGCCAAAACAGCGGGTAGCTTTAAAAAATGACATGTGGAGTGTAAAACCATTATCTGATGGCCAGGTAAGAGGGAGATCTTCTCTCTGTGGTCTGTTTGTCACCATACTTGCATGTATACATGACTTACATTTTTTCTGATAGGGTGCTGTGTTTACTTCTCCAAGATATGTCTAAGCAATAGTGATTTTCTCAAATTCTAATCAGATTCTATTTCTCTTAATTCTGAAGGTGCTTAGTATTGTGATAAACTTGTCTCCTCTTTGTATTGAGTAATGGAATTACCACTTTAGATGTACGGATAAACTTGTGGCTCCTTTTACAAATAAATTACTAGAAGCAGATGAAAATGCAAATATTTTGGCTTTAAACCACCTTGTATTGGAAACAATGTGGTCTGCAGTCTCGTCTCTCCCTCTCCCCTTCCAATTGCTGACCTGGGCTTGACTATCTGTTGTTTTCATTGTTGTTTCAGACGAACAGAGTTACATTTAACTTGACTCCAGAGGTTATTCATCAGGTAACATTTTTTGTTTTATGAAGTGGTTAAATTGAGTCTAATGAAACAGTATGAAGCATAAATTTAGCTCAAACAAGGTCACTATAAGTTGTTCTTGTTAACAGTAGAGATGATGTAGGTCAAGGATGGATGCTTCCTTGTTTTAGTCATTATGAAAAATGGCTAGTAGGTTTGATTAAAGGAGATTTAATGGTGAAAAAATAAGGGAACTATCGAGCTAGAAGCCTCAGTCAGGAGCATCAATATAGCAAGAAAAAAGTTGTTGTATACTGAGCTGGGTGCTGCAAACTGTATTTGACTACTGTGAGTGGAGGTAGGATTGGGATTATGGAAAGTGAGATAGCAAGAAAAAAGTTGTTGTATACTGAGCTGGGTGCTGCAAACTGTATGTTACTACTGAAAGTTGAAGTAGGATTGGGATTATGGAAAGTGAGATTTGGTTTTGGTTTAATTTTTGAAGAAATGATTCTAGGAATGTGTTTGAGCAAGGAAGGCAACAATTGTGTGGTAGGATTTGCTTGGATTATGCTGTTTCGAAACAGAAATGGTTAAATTTGATTACTTTTTGGAAACAAAATTAGATCATGATGTGTGACCTAGTGGTCAATGAAGTGGTTGTGAACCATGAGGTCTCAGGTTCAGTTCTCAGTTCTCAGCAGATACCAAAACACTAGGTGATTCTTCCCATCTGTCCTAACCTTGGTGAACAGAGTTACCTGGTGGGAGATGGTAGGTATCCCGTGGAATTAGTCGAGGTGCGAGAAAGTTGGCCCGGACACCACAGTCATAAAAAAAAATAGAATTAGATCATCTCACACTTTCCAGAAACAAAAATATTTATGAGGGAGATAGGTGTTTTGATTCTTTTTGGTAAACCCTCGATACTTTTGATGTAATTACTACAGGAGTTCACCAATGGTGTACTTCTATGTTTATAATACCAGTTAACTTTCTCAAAACAAAAGAAACAAAAATATTTAGCTTCAGAAATAATCAAGAAATGCTTCGAAGCTCATTTCGAAACCAATCCTTCAAAAAACTAAACCAAAGCCAAATCCAACATGTTAAGTTGCTTGTTTGTTCTTAGACCAAAATAAATGTTTCACAAAAGAACTGGTACAGTTTTTTAACCAACTAAGTTTGGTTTCTGCATTTATAAATGTTTTCCAAAAACATTTGGGAACCGAGTACCATTTCAGATGCAATTGAATTGTTGATTTGAAGTGGTAAACTTGCATAGAATAAAAATGAATAGGTAAAAGAGAACTTCCGGGCATCAGCTGTTGGGGTTAGAATTGTATTGGACGATTCAGGTGTAATCACAATTGCTAAAGTTGTCTACTGATGGGATTTTCAAAGCATTACTGTAGATAGAGTTTCTCCAACTTGTTTTGCAATCCGAACAGGATTGCAAAACCATTGAGGAGCTAGCTTTCTAGGCTGTTCCTTGATTCTTATTATTGAAATCCATAACTTGACCACAAGAAGAAGGGAAAGAATCTGAGGTTCCAAAATTTTATGTAAAGCACAGAAATCTGGAAAACTATGAAGACAACACATCAACTTAAAACTTTGAGTAAATGCTTTGACCCAGATAATTAGAGAAAGAAACTTAAATAATACACTAAGTCAGTTTCCAGGGTTTGCACGTTGAAGTTGAGGAAGCTCTAAGATTTTTTTATTTTTATTTTTATTTTTTTTATGACATGGGAAACCAGCAGCCGCTACCCTTTGGGTGCGCACAGGGTTCGTACTTGAGACCTCCAGCATGGAAGTCCCAAGCCCAAACCACTGGGCCACCCCGAAGGGTAAAGCTCTAAGAATTTGGCGTTTGGTCTAGTGGTAAGATCACACACATGATGTGTTTATCGTGAGGTACACGTCATGAGTTCGAACACTGGTATTAAGTGGAGAAGGTAGAGGGTCAGACCCATTACCCGCTGGGTTTCAAACCGTGCTACTGGTCCTTGCAGATTTCTCTGTTATCGAAAAAATATTTTCTGAAATTTACATCAGAAATGTACTATGCTTTTACCTACAAAACTTAATTAATAATCTTCTTTTATTTAGCGCTAAAATTATTTGAATCATTTTTACGGCTAGTGCGATATTTGCAGCTCTTTCTGATCTACAGAGCCCACTACCCCCACAACTTATTGGATCTAGGATGTAGTTGGACTCTTCGCTCTTTTTTTTTAATAGTCGGACTCTCGTTCAGTAATCAAAATCTAACACACAGGAGAGTTGGATGAAAAAAAAACTTCATATTTGGGTCTTTTTATGCCTCACTCTCGTCTGTAAGTTGTTGGATTTCTAATTCTTCTAGTTCTGATGTTCTTCCCTCAGTTCTTTAAAGTATTATTCTAGGCTAGTGTATGAAATTAAACGACAAAAGTGACAATTGAGCTTTTTCAAGGTTCTGTATATTGTAATGAAGTAGTATTGGTAGCTGTATATGTAACATTGCTTTGTTTGTAAATCTCGTCTAATATGGTGAATCCTGTTTCAGATATTTGCAGAGAAACCAGCTGTCCGCCAAGCATATTTGAAGTTTGTTCCTGGCAAGGTAAAAATATAGTCAGCAAGCAGTATATACATTTTCTTGGATTTCAATCCGTTTATCTTGTGAGCTTTTTATGCACAAAAGCATGCTGAGATAGATATGCATGCTTAACTTGTCACCAAAATCGGACTAATTTAAGAACATTGAAGCATCTTTCATTGAAGCTTTAGGTAAACCCTTTCCAATTACAATTGAATATAGGAGTGGTACAGGCCTTTGCTCCCTTAGTGTAATTCATCTTCAGGTTTCCATCTTAATTGCTATACTAAGTGGTAACAATCTCTCAAAGCCACCTATTACAGCAATGATGTTATGTGAGAATTAATTATGCTACAGTTTTATCTTCAAATCAAACTTTTGAATTCTGGATCTTTATAGTTGCATGTTACATCTCTTGCTTCTGTTCTCTATCTCAGATGTCAGAAAAAGAATTCTGGACTAAATATTCAAGAGCTGAATACCTCCACAGTACAAAAAACATTGTTGCAGCTGCTGCGGAGGCTGCTGAAGATGAGGAGCTTGCAGTTTTTTTGAAGCAAGATGATATGTTAGTATCTGAAGCTCGGAGGAAGGTATTCCACCAGATATTTACTATTTCATTGTTTTCTAACAAATTCCATCCTAAAAGAACTTCCACTGAGTATTCTTGTTTCCCTCTTCTCTCTCTCTCTCTCTATGTCTTCCCTTGAGAGGGGTTGAATGGAGAAGAACTTCCAGAAGTCTTTACATTTTATTCTTTTCAGATCAGAAGAGTGGATCCAACTCTGGACATGGAAGCAGATGAAGGTGATGATTATATGCATCTCCCGGTACATCAGCGAAGCTTTATTCTGCAATGCAATTTAATCATTTATTTTCGATAGGACCTGCTGTTCTTGTATATTCTTTGATCTAACCCCTTCAAAGAGAATTGGAGCTAACCTATTTTTCATATGTCATGGTAAAAATAGGATCATGGGCTACCTCAGGGTGAAACTAAGGAGATTCTAGAACCACAGTATGAACCATTCAAAAGGTCTTTCTCGCAATACCTCAATCAGCATGCAGCAGTGGTTCTTCGAGGAAGAGTTATAGGTAAGCTTCTCTTAACAAACTCTATCAATAGCACCATTCCACTGTAACGAGTAAGTTCCTTTAAATTTCTTTCTCATCTGAGACAAATTGTGAAGCAGACTGAAGTTGTCTCTATGACGGCACCTTTGTGCAAAATGATAATGATTTTGTATGTACACTACTGATTCTTTGTTATGCATTATTAATGTGTCTTCTATGTGGATGTCCTTGATGTCTATTGCTTAGGGTTGGGAGAGGGAGACGGGTTAGGAGAACCTTCCATGATGTATTAGTGGTTCTGGCTGCCTTTGTTTGAGTTGGTTTTGTTTCATATTTGACTTGATATTTTTCCTTCTTATTGTCTCATCAATCTGGGAAGATGTTGAGCTGGGTGACACAAGATCTGTTGCTGAAGCATTCACCAGGACATATCAGGGTAAAAAGCATTTACTACTCATACAGTTGTCCATTTATCTCATTCTGGTTCCAAGCCCGGAAAAAGCTTATACAACTCATTGCATTTGGTGGAGCAGCTGAACAAGCTACTGAAGTGTCTGATGAGAATGCATATAGAGAACGCGTAAAAAAAGTTTCTCGAGTAGCTGAGATTGAGGATCTTCAGGGACCTCAAGACCCACCAGTTGCATTGCTAAGTATCAAGGTGTGGCGTTCATCAATTCTGTTTTTGTTCTGCTCACATCAACCATGATTTTCATTAGATTATCTAATATATAATTGTTTCCTAAATCAGGATCCCCGAGACTACTTTGATTCTCAGCAAGCAAATGCAATAAAGGCTTTGGGAGATGCTGAAACAGGGATAAGACAGTTGAAATTTAGTGTGAGCAAAGAAGAAGCCTTTTGCTCCTTGAAGGACTCCATCTCTGAGATAAATTCTCAAGGATTGATTGAACCAATAATTAGTCCCGAAGTAGCTCTCAAGGTATTTTTACTTTTTTTTGAAGTTAGGATATTGTCATCCAATGATATCATATTGTAATGGAGAAGTTGAACTATATATCATTGATTACAGGTTTTCAACGGGCTAAGTCAGAATATCTCAAGTACAAAATATTATCTGGGAAAGAATCCCCATGAGAGTGTGTTAGATCAGTTGCCTAGTGCAACGAAAAATGAGCTATTACTTGTGAGTTGTTTTACAGGGTGATTTTGTTCAGAAGTTTATTCTGAATCTAAAATCTTTGTCCAGACTTTATTACAGCTCTTAAATTCTGTTAACCATGACAAATGATAATTTTCATTGTACTTCTAGCATTGGACATCAATTCAGGAATTATTGAAGCACTTCTGGTCATCTTATCCAATAACGACAAAATATTTCTACGCCAAGGTAATATTTTGAATATCAATGTTGTATTAGGCCTTATAAAAGGGTAAAAATTGTATTAGGCTACTTCTTTTGTCACCAGCAAAATTATGTTGCATGGTCCGAAAGAAAGATTTAGTGTTTAGGCAGTTTTACTTATTTTAATTGTCTGGTATTTTCAAAATTTGGGTGCATCTTATTTATTAACTATGCATACTATCTGAATTTAATTTGATCTTGTGATAACATGACATTTTTGTAAATTTTTCGTTGTTTTTTCCTTCTTATATTGAATCAATAATCCCTCAAGTGTTTCTAATCCTCATCATTTGATAGGTGACTAGGTTAAAG
Source organism: Solanum tuberosum (assembly GCF_000226075.1). NCBI lineage: Eukaryota > Viridiplantae > Streptophyta > Magnoliopsida > Solanales > Solanaceae > Solanum > Solanum tuberosum. The sequence continues at coordinate 496,119 of NW_006239072.1, read as the reverse complement.
GATGCAATGTCTCAGATATATCCCAAGTTGCAGGTATTGATCTTTTGGAAATGGATAAATATGCACTTGTGGACCTTTTTTCCCCTTTTACAGTTTCATTGCAGATTCTTTATGTTTTTCCTTTTTTTCCTTTTTGTATTTTTGAAATCTATAATGCACCAAACAAAGCATGGCCTGTGTTGGAAATTTGTTATGCGACTTTTTTCGATTCCATCTTTGGGTACAAATTTCTGAATAATGTGGAGCAGAAGATAAACCAACAGTGGTATTTAGACTAGCTTGGTTTGGTATAGATACAATGTTTAGGTGATTTGGGAAACAAAATAGTTCATGATAGAACAATGTCATTTGTAACAATAAGAAAACATCAACAGTTTGGAGATTTTAGTTAAACACTCCATAAATCTTTGAATATGACTTTTTTTTCTTTTGAAGTTCTCAGGAAACCATTTCATCAAGATACTAATGATCTCTCGTTACTTTTTTATTTTGAGAGAAGATTGATGTAGTAATAATAGGAAAATTTTGAATTACGAAGAACAAATCAAGTAGGGGTCTAAGGGTGAACAATGAAGTAAAATAATAAAAGACATCGGAAACCAAACCAGGTGCTTGCTGGTCGGCAATTTTTGGTGGTAGGGCTGATGCAGTGGAAATCAAATTGCTTCCCTGCCCAGCCACCCTTTGTGTGCAGTTTGATAATGTTTATTTCTTGCTATCTTTAGTCATATTAGACTTGAGGAGTTTTTTCTTGTGTGATGTTAAGTTCTGATATTTTCAGTTGATGTTCCAGGAGATCAAGGAATCTGTGCAATCAGATGTCAGACACCAAGTTTCCCTTCTTGTACAGCCAATGCTTCAGGTTAACTTCTGACTTCACGACACTAATAGTAGAGTTCGAGAATGCTCTAGCAGCAGGAAAGTTACATGAATATTCGCGGTCCTGCTTATTCTCAAAACCATGTTACACAGACATTTTATGTTCTCTAAAGTTCTTACTGTTGGAGTTGTTCTATTAATTTTGAATCTCATGGAAACATATGTTTTTTCCGCAGGCTTTGGATGCTGCCTTTGCCCATTACGACGCAGATATACAGAAGAGATCTGCCAAAAGTGGTGAGAGACCAAATGGATTTGTTTAGGCAATCTTAAAGGCCTTTATTTTTCTGGGGGTTACCATACACATATGTACATCTAACAAAATTTTGTTTGATTGTGTTATTACCATAATTTATATCTTGACAGTTTCTATTGTGTAACTGCCTGAGGAAATTGTACATCTAATGGAACTTTATTGAGTTATTCTAAAAAAATGTTTCTTTTTCCCTTCCTTCTTTGTTGGCTGGCTGATCTATTGAAATTTTGTTAAGAATGACATTAGAATTTATTGATTTTTCTAAAATTCATGGGAAGAGAAGAAAGTAGATAGAAAAATTCTTTTTCATCCGATCTTCCTGAAGTGAGTGAATTACATATAGAGATCCATAGGGATTATAGTTTAACTGGTTGAAATGTACTGTTCATAACGGTGATAATGTAGGTTTGAACCCTACTATGCCTACCGCTCCCTTCTTCTCACTAATACGAGGCATTCGAAGTACCCCCTACTCTGCAGATCTGTCAATGTAGAACCACATTGTTGTTGTTGCCTTTTGAGCACACCTCCTACGCTTATCACTCACCTACGCTTTGGCAACTTGTCCCCTTCAGTCAAGTAACTTAGCCCTTGTGATTTACGCCATCTATAACATAGCCGGTTTAGTCAGTATTGACGAATTTCAGATGGGTTATTGTTAATAGCAAACACTTGCATGTTTTTTGTATATATACATATATATTCTTTGATGAATTTTTGGGTTATTTATATATCAACTACAATAGATAAAACAATTATAAAGCACTCTAAGAAATCAAACTTGAAAACCTAAAACTCACCTACCTACCAAGTCCAAATTAATCAACCAAACATTAAAATTGTTAATCACATAACTTTCCAAAAGTATATAACACCTTACATTATCAAATTAACAACAGAATTCTTATACATTGATGAAAACAATGTTATGTCAATTAATCTTTGTTCAAAAAACAAAGAAAGAAAAAAAATAAATTAAATGTTGCTAATAATATGGTGGAGTAGAATGGTAACCCATGAAGGGCCTTCCTTCATCAACATGAACTGTGTGTTTCAATTTGTGATATCCATCTTTGAAAACTCCAAATCCAAACAACAAACCAATTGTAACCACCACTACAAATAAGCATATGCATAACATGCAAATCCTACCAGATAACAATAGACACATCAGGACCCTCTTTTTTTTTGAAAAAAAATTAATTGTTTTTTTTCGTTTTGTTTGTTCGATGGATCAAGATATGTTGTCTGGCTGTCATGCCAAAGGTGTTATCAGTTTGAATGGTGGGAAGAAGGTGTGGATATATATAGTTGAGAAATGGGAGAAGTAGTTATAAGTCTATGGAAGGGAGAAAAAGAGTCTATGGTTGATAAAGAGTAGAAGGATGAACCTATTATCTAAGAAAATATTTAAAAATTTATGTCATTTATTAGATAATTACAAGTAAATTTCTTGATGAACATTAATTGACAATCTAATAAAAACGATAATTGGATACTGTATACAACTTACCTTCTAAAAAATAAAAAAGCTTATTAATGTAATCCATTGGATAATAATAAGTAACATGAATGATCACAAATGTTTACTTAACATTTCCTTTAAGAGTGGATGTATTGCCTTTTCAATGGCCAAAATGCCTGTTATCAGCATTTTTCTATAGCAGATACAAAATATCCAGACAAACGACGTTGAGTCAATGATTGTTGTTGAGCACATATATTACCTCTTAGAAATGAGGTTTGACAGTAGCACAAAAGAGAATCCGAACACTGTTTCTTCTAAACAAAATCATGCACAATTTTACAACTCCAAACATGAAGCACTCTGATAATTGGAAAGTCATGTTTCATTTCAGATGACAATAAAAGAACAGATCAAAAATCTGTATGCCGATTCGACTTTTTCTAGATGAGAACGTATAATGTAACATAAGATGAAAGATAATGATATGCCTAACAAAACCAAAGAGTGAGACGGCAAGTAAAAACTCACAGTACTATCTCACTACTGATTGATTATACATAGGAAGGAAGGATAAAGTCCGCTGGTACTTCTGGATTCAAAAGGTACGGGAAGAAGAAAACTGTTTGCTGCTCAAACTGCAGCAGCAAACACTATCCGTACAGCAGTGGATCAAGGTATGCAACGAGCAGAAGTGCTTTGGACTTGAAGATGCATCCTTTTTGGAACTCCAACTGTGAATAATGTGGTTCTAAAAGCGGCTACTCCAGCAACTAGAGATCCGGTGGTTTTTGCAAATCACTGGTAGCAAGAAATGAGAAGCACAGGCAAATGAATATAGCATTCCTATGCGAAAACTAGTTGGGTAATACGAAAACCATATGCATTGACTATACATGTAATGTAACACACACCAAAGCAATTCAGTTTGACAAAAATGACTCATGACTAAAAAGCAAACAAAAAGGAACTGATGTTGCTCCATAAAGCAATTTGTATCTGAACATAGAATCTGATTTAGACTAAAATTACCATATATAGAAAAAAGACCAGTAGTTCTTCATGCACAAGCACAGGTTGGCACCCAACAGCTTAATAGCAGCAAAATCCGTATGGGTTTATAAAAGAAAACAACCTACTAGCAGTAGAGAAAAAAAGACTAGCAACAGCGAGACAGCCAACATCATCACAAACTCATCAAAAAGGGCCAACAATTCAAGAGCCGCATCAGAAAGCACCAGCAGAAGATTAACAAAACCAGCATTAGAAGAAAAAAATCAACTTCCACAGAATCACAACAAAATAATGGAGTACTCAAGCTTCAGCTAGAAATACAATTTTCAAAAACTCATGTAAGAAAAACCGATAAACTTACTAATGAAGTTTGCCAGCATTTGTACTTGATGTTTTCTTCCCACTACTATGCCCAATTTGATGGCATATTTTGCAAGTGCAATGAATTGCTCTCTTTTTGGCTGGTTGTTCATCTAGTTCTCTTCTCCATTTAATTGGTTATCTACCTCTCCTCTTCTCCATTTCCTTATTAGGATGCACAACAGTGTGATCTACAACTGGCCATTGCTCTCTTCCGGTACTGGATTGATCTTTCTAGAATACGTCTTCATATAGCATTCTTCATTGAGTAGGGGATGAACAAATTTGGTAGGATCTTCTCTAATATGAGTCATGCAGCATTAGAGCATGTCGGCATGGCACTCTACATTGACATGACATTTGCTTCAAATCCACCACATAATTTTTCAAGCCATGCACTTGAAACAGGTGTTGAGTAACTCTTTCTTCCCTCCTCCTGATTTTAAGTAACTCTTTCTCTTACTTTTGGTGGAATCGGAGTATCCAAAGCAGAAGCTATTTCATACCTCTGTTAAAATCTAGTCATAGTTTTTCTTCTAATCTATTCCAAGAATTTAGAACTATTTCTCTCTAACTTTTACCACAAAAGCATTGAAAGACTCAGTCATGTAGAAGAAACAAAATGATTTTCACCCTATATTAATTAAAAGAAAAAAGAAAACTTAACTTCCTTGACATATTCACATAAAGCATAAAATATAGAGGGCTATCGTCTATGATAGGATACAATGGAGAAAAGACTTGAGACAATGGTGGAGGGAGTTTACAAGGTACGTCAAAAGCCCTATGCCGGGCACCCAATCCAAAGTGGATATACGCCTTCCCAAAGACCAAAAATACTCTTTCTGTCTTTTTTCTGAATTAAAGATATGACCACATACAATACGCTAAAGTTTGGATAATTCAAGTGGTTCTGCTGTTTTCTACAGCAAGGATTGTTCTTTTGTCTGAAACAACCCTTTCCATCATTCTATTAGCTGATTGCTTGTTCTTGCTGCTGGTACTAGTTCTACTATTTCCTTCAACAGTTCGTTGCAATATACGGACTGGTATTCCACCCAAGTCAAAGTCTTCCTTCAAAGATCTAGTTAGGAACCTCAAATCTGTATCTGAGAGCTGGGTTTTTCCACTCATAAATGCAATAAAAGTTGGAGGTCTAGCTTTCACCTGAGTGAAATACTTGATCTTGGGTTGAGCTGCCTGATCTTTCCATGAATGTCTGCTCATTACCTTACATAGCCAACGGTTAAGACGAGCTGTTGGCAATCTCAAACACCACTTTTCATATGTTTCGATGACCTGATTCATTACAGCTATCTGGCTCTTTCCTTCTAGAGCTGAAACAAATACAACAGGTATCCCTGTGACCTGGGGAATAACTGTCTGAATTTCTTGGGGGACAGCTTCAGTTACGCTCTTGTACAATTTGTAATTTTCTTTCCCTCTTAGAAGATCCATCTTATTTACAATCACAACAAGACCACGTCCTTCCTCAACCGCTCGCCTTGCTATAACTACTTCAACATGCTTCATGCTTCGCCTAGTGTTTGCAATCTCTTCTGCATCGAGGACCAAAACAATTACATGTGCTCTCATAAGGTGTTTCCTTGATTGCATAATACTTAAAGATGCAGGGCCCTTCTCCTGTTGTTTTGTCCTCTCCAACCAGCCTGCTGTGTCAACCAAATAAATGGTTCTTCCTTCGTACTGAAATTCAGCGCGGATGGAATCTCTAGTCAAACCAGCCTCAGGGCCAACTAAAACACGATCTTCTTGCAAGATTGTGTTCAACAAGGTTGACTTTCCAACATTGGGCCGTCCAACAATTGCCAACTGCAATGGCAATTTACACTCCATATCTTCAGAGGAGGAGTCATTATCCTGTACCTCCTCATCAGCACATAAGTTGTTTTGGAGCACATATTCTTCAAGTAATGGTCTAAGAGTCTCATGAAGTTCAGCCATTCCAAGTCCAGTCTCAGCAGATAAAGCAATGGGATCCCCAAATCCTAATCTATAAGCCTCACCAGCAGCAGATGCAAGTGTACCATCACAATCATCCAGCGATTCAGCTTTATTCATCACCACAATAGTTTTCATTCCAGGTGCATTCTTCCTCAACCACTTTCCAACATCCAAATCCATAGGCAACACTCCATCTCTTGCATCAACTAACAAGAGTGCCAATTGAGTTTTCGACAACACATTTCCAGTCATTTCTGCAGTTCTACTAAGAACAGAACCAGAAGAAGCCTCTGCTTCTATACCAGCAGAATCCAACACCTTAAACCTCAAATTCCCCAATTTTGCAATACCTTCTCGTATATCCCGAGTAACATGATCAGTAGGAGTGTTGTACACAAGCGCCTCCCTCCTTCGTATCAATCGGTTAAACAATGCTGATTTCCCTACATTAGGGCGTCCCATGATTAAAACCCTTGGCAGCTTGTTAATATGAATCTGTGTAAAATCAACCATCTCTCTAGTAGTATATTTCGCTTCCTTTCCTCTATCACTACTACTAGTAGCAGCAGCATTATCTAACAATTCATCTGCCTTCTCTTGACCTAACAAAGTACAGAATTCCGCAACATTATGAAAGAAATAAGGATTTCGAGAATTACTTGATGACAATCCAATCATCTCATTGCAGCTTGAAGTAGAGCTCCAAAAAGTTCTGCGGCAGCATATTTCGTTAAATTCTGAAGTGATTTGGTCCGGTAAAGTAGTTGCTCTAGAGAGGATACCGAAGCTATAATGGCTTTTCCGCCTGAAAAAAGGCTTCAAATTTCTTAGCAACAACATGATTAGAAACAAGACCACCCTACCCGTAGAGCCTCGCGACTCAATAGAACTCCATTATCGCGTCGTCCGAATGGGGAAACTGGACAACGAGCTGCGGTGATGGAAAGATGAATCTGAACGGCGACAAATGACAATGGTGGTGCTACACGGTGGTTAACGCGGAAGAGTTTAAAGGCGGCGGAAGATAGAGTGTTTGTGACCTAGTATAGTACTACTATTCATTTAACAAAAAATTGGCTAAAATTGGTCCATATGACCCGCTCAATCTTTTTAAATTTGGCGGTTATATATTAGTTTAGCTCATTTTGGTTCAATTTATTTTAGGAAAAACTAAGCAAATACCTCATAAAATCAAAATAATTACAAACATATACCCTTTTATATTTATACTCCATTAAATAATTACAATATATACTCTCAACTAATTTCGTTTAACTAATACTAAATAAGTATCATATACTATATTGGTGTTATAAGGCTGATAATTTCGCTTAATTGATAATAAATCAATTTATATTGTATTGGTATCATTAAGGTTTCTTGTTCAGAAGTTACTCATTAGTCAATGATACTACATGAGTATACATAATCTCTTATAGTATCATTGACTAATGAGTAATTTCTGAACAAGAAAACTTAATGATTACACTCTTATAGTATCATTGACAATGAGTAATCTCTGAACAAGAAACTTTAATGATACCACAACAATATACATATACTCTTATAGTATTATTGACTAATGAGTAATTTCTGAACAAGAAACCTTAATGATACCAATACAATATAAATTGATTTATTATCAATTAAGCGAAATTATCAGCCTTATAACACCAATATAGTATATGATACTTATTTAGTATTAGTTAAACGAAATTAGTTGAGAGTATATATTGTAATTATTTAATGGAGTATAAATATAAAAGGGTATATGTTTGTGAACAAGAAACCTTAATGATATCATAACAAGATACATATACTCTTATAGTATCATTGACTAATGAGTAGTTTCTAAACAAAAAAACATTAATGATACCATAACAAGATACATATACTCTTATAGTATCGTTGACTAATGAGTAATTTATGAACAAGAAACCTCAATGATATCAATATTGTATATATGTACTGATTTAGTATTAGTTAAACAAAAATTATCAGTCTTAATGATATCAATACAATATAAGATACTGATTTAATATTAGTTAAACGAATATTATCAACCTTAATGAAAGAAGGAATGACCTGTAATTTTTTTATGAGAGAATGTGTATTTCTTGAATTACTTTGAGTTGGATATGGACATGTAATTATTTTAGGTCTAATGGTCAATTTATGTAGTTTTTTTCTTTATTTTAGAGAATCGATAGTTAGTCTAGTGAAATTGTATGTGTCGATGCAATTAGTTTAAACGAAAAAATATTTTGTATCAAACGAATAAATATAATGAATTTGAGCAACAAATACAACGACAAAATAATAATTATGAATCATAATTAGGTAACCTATAGTTACTAATAATAATTTTACTTCAAACTATAGTAATTCATAAAAAATTCTCTATTAAAAAGAAATAAATACATGAAGTGATAGGTGAAAAAAATACTCAAACTTCTTTTATATTGTTTGATTTATTATTCAAATATAAAATACTATTAAAAAGTAGTCTAAGGGTCAAACCCAAAATATCTCAGGTTTTTCATCGTCTCTTCTCATTTTTTCTCTATCCCACGCTTATAATACCTCGTACCTTCAGACTATGAATTAAATCGTTCGTCGCTCAAATATCACTTTGAAAAGGAATCATGTGGTAAAATGCAAGGAGATGTCTCGCATATCACGTAACAATGATTTTTGTCAGACGTCATGTTATGAGTTTGTGCATGTTCATGCGGTTACATCAAAGGTGATTCAGACGGTATACTTCCAATGCATGCTAGAGTTATTGACAATGACCCATCATGGAGTTGCGATGGGCTCATGTGATTCACATCTCGTGAGATGCGAATCGTAACAACCATCACAAATTACTATGTTTTCATCAAAACTAAAACGTATGGATCTAAATGCACATTAGAATATTATGATGAACATTAAGATTTAGAGGTTTGAATTTGAACATACTAAATATTAAGACGTTGCATTAAGATCTAGATCTTAAAATTAAGACTATTGTCTTAACATTTGAATGTATTAAAAAAAATGTAAAATTCAAATAAAATACTAAACTACTACTCCCTCCATGTTATATTTGTAGATGTAATTTGACTTTGTATGGAATTTAAAAAAAAAGACTTTTGAAACTTGTAGTCTAAAATAAGTAATAGATGTTTGTATGGCTATATATCCTTTTATAATGGGTAAAATAGACATTTTAAAATTAAATTATTACTAAATATAAAATTGTATTTTTTTTAACTGACAAAAAAAGCGAGTCTTATAAATTGGGACAAAGAAAGTATAATATTATATTAATAAGGTATTTAAAGAAAATTATATGGCAATTGATGATGGTGACTAACTTGTGAATCGATTTGAGATGATGTTGACGGTTGATGATGATTGTGGGTAGTAGCTTATGATATATTAATTGATAGTACTGATTAACCATGGTGGTTAGTGATTGAGAATGTTAATTAAGTGGAATAATATTGATTAATGGCGATAATTATTAGTGAATATAATAGTGATTGGTGGTGCAATTGTAAATGATTGCTAATGGTGATAACGATTAATTTTGGTGACTGACAAAAGTGGTGGTGGTGGTTGGATTGAGAATGATTGTTGTGAATTGTACGTGGTGGTTATTGATGGTGATGGTAATTGTGGTTGAAATGGTGGTATGGGTGACGAGTGAAAGTAGATGGAGCACCGATACATTGCCATCTTTGTAAAAAAAAACTTAAATAAACATCTCAATGATATGAAGACTTCGTTATAGATCGCAATCATTCAGATCCATTAAGTGGTTATTACATAAGGAAAATAAACACATTTACTGATTAAGATTTGAACAATTAAGATTACTTAATGATTGAAATTTGAATAGTTAAAATTAAGATATTTATTAAGTGCAAACAGATGAAACCTTATAATGTTTTAATATGTTTAGTGTAATGTATGCTAGAGGCCTTGTTCCGACATACAATTTTAATTATGTTTGAGACTTCATCAACAGTTAGTAGCATGTTGTCATGGCATGTATATTTATTATTGACATTCATGTCATTTTATATATTTTAATACTATGATATATGAAAAATTTCTTCTACGAAACTTATTTTCCTCCAATGCTCTTAAATCACGTTTCCACTCATCTTAAAATTATGTTCAATGTTTCATGCCATATTATGAATATATATCTGGATCAAGAATTATATCAGATATTGATCCCGCCTAAAGTGTAGGTTCGAAATATAACAGATCCTACCCCCTATTAGTCTTTTTATGCAAATCGCCAACGATCATCGTCACATGCCACTTCTCATAATCTTCTATTTTCTATTGTTCTCATTTGTTGTTCCTCGTCATGTTTCTCCTTTTCATTCGTCATTTTTTTTATCAAAGTTTAGATGTAATTTTTTTTTTCTTTTGATTAACGTTTTTCGATATGTATTCGACAATGGTAGTTATAATTTCTTCACTGACTATTCATATTTAAATTCTCAATTACATGACATTTTATATTTTAAGAAAAGAATAAAAACGAGAAAAAAGACAATCGCAAGGTGCTTGGTAGCTGATTTGAGTTTGAGAAAATTATACAAATATTAAATTCTGCATAAGAGATAAGTTAATATTTGATTTTAATGTTAAAATCACATAACTAATAATCTAATATATGTAACGAGAGAATTCATATATTATTTTTATTCAAAATAAAAGATGAAATAATAATACATGCTTACTTTGTTCAACTACCAAACCATTCACTGTGACATGTGATAAAAATAATAATTTCTCATTAGATCCCCAATTTAATAAAATAATATTTTTCTCATCCATCTTCTTCCCATAATAGCATTACTCCCCCCAAAAGGTCCCAATCTATTCATCACTCACTCTCAACAGAGTCACACTACTCAATCTTGCACTTAATCCGATCTCTGTCTCCAAATCCTTCATTCAATCATCGATATTCATCTTCTTCATCAAATCTCTCTTCATATACTCGTTAATTGATTCCCCAAGTATTGTATTTTTGTAGTATTATTTAAGGTATTTATGGCTGCCGCCGGAAATCCAAACCAGTCCGGTGGAACACCGTTTGATATGCATACTTTCTTCAAGCCTTCAACTCCAGTTTCAACAAACCTGAATACCCAGAACCCCATTAACCCGAATTTGATTTCTTCACAATTTATGCTTCCTTCAGCTTCTTATCCTCCGCCTACTGCCGGCGGCGCCGGTGGTGGTACAGGAGGAGGTGCCGGAGGACTTTACTACCCACCCCAGACAACCCCTTTTCACAATATCCCTCAATTCAATCACAATACTCCTCCACAGTATAACAACCATCAACCTCAACATGATGGATATATGCATCCGCAAAGATCTATGTCTTTCCCTGCTCCACCACTTCAACCACCACCCACCCCTACTAGTCCTCACCAGTTCTTGAATCCTGGAAATAACCCGAATCCTAACCCTGGGGCTCGACTTATGGCTTTGTTAAGTGCGCCACCTTCAACTCCTGAAGTTCTTCAGCAACCCACTGTGCAACTTCTTCCTTTACAGCCTACAACTTCTGGGTCTGAGCTTTCTGATTTTTCTGCTTCACCAAATGTTGGTATTGCTCATTCAGGGAGTAGCCCGTTGCGAATGCCGAGTAGGAAGTTACCTAAAGGGAGACATTTGAATGGGGATCATGTTGTTTATGATATAGATGATAGGTTGCCTGGTGAAGTGCAGCCTCAGCTGGAGGTTACTCCCATTACCAAGTATGGTTCGGATCCGGGACTTGTTTTAGGCAGGCAAATTGCAGTTAACAAAAGCTATATATGTTATGGACTCAAATTGGGAGCTATTCGTGTGCTTAACATTAACACCGCGTTGAGGTCATTGCTTAAAGGTCTTGCACAGGTTGGCCTTTTCCGCAAGCTTACATTTTTTGTTGTAATGGTTCTGTTAATCTATTGGATCTTTTCATTGATGTACCTAGATACATTAGATGTGAATTTCATACTCTTTTGTTATGTGAACTGTTTATGAACATTATAAATACTTGTGCTAGTTGGTATGCATAAAATACTAGTGATGGTAAAATTGTAGAGATTGTACTGCACTCCTATTCGATTCGGAAATAACTTGCCATGCACCACACCATGTTACCATGATTAAGCCATAAATTGAGGTAAGGCAATATATTAGTTAACTTATTTTTTGTTATTTAAGTCATATTAATTATCCGTTGTTCAAGTGTTGAATTTTGTACAAAAGACACATTTTATGCAATTATGCATATACCAGGTTCTAGTAAGTATTTCTCAATTGTGATGTGCTTGTAACAATTGTCTTGTCAAGTTGAATATTTTGTGGATAGGGCCGGATGATGAAAAGTCATCATATTTTGTGGGATTTCCCAAAGTAGAGGGGTTTTATGGAGAAGCTCTAATTTTTGGTACTGTTCATTGAAGTCATGATATTCACTTTTCCACTTATATCCTAGGTGCATGTGAAATTGAAACGTGCATGATTTTTTCATGGGATATTGGAATGTGTCTCTTATTTTTGAAATGTGTGGCATTTGATTTCACACTTTGTTGTCATACTCTGCTGTCACATGTCATGCAGAAGTATGCAACATATGTTTGGTTCTCTAGACATGGCTCTGAAATAAACTTCATACTGGGTGTGTTGTTGTACTTTCAAGTAAAGGCCATCTTCCTCTTGTTGTTTTTAGAAAAGGGACCATATCTACATGTTTAGAGCTGCTATTACTCTTTGGCCTTGACTTCTTGGCATGTGCTTATTTTGGATTGTTGAACCGACTACCGAGTACAATTATACTGGTTGTGGTAATGTATAAAACCATTACAGACTAGGCTTATTCTGTAAATAAAGATCAGTAAAATTGTCTTGTTTGGTTTAGTAAGGCAAAAGAAGATCTGTATTTTGTAAAACTTAGTAATTGGAACTTTATCATATGTTTTAACCATTCTTTTGGAGTATGGCATTATTGTATTAATCTAAGTCATGAAATTTCTTTCAGAGGGTCACAGACATGGCTTTCTTTGCTGAGGATGTTCACCTTTTGGCTAGGTAGTGCTCTTCTCTTTTATTCATATCAGGTATTATGTAAGTGATCTATCTAACTTTCCGGTTTTTTCAGTGCAAGTGTCGATGGGCGTGTTTATATATGGAAAATTACTGAAGGACCAGATGAGGAAGATAAGCCCCAAATTACAGGGAGGATTGTCACTGCTATTCAAATAGTTGGTGAGGGGGAATCTCTTCATCCCCGAGTTTGTTGGCATTGTCACAAACAAGTACCATAAATCCTTCTCTCCTTTTTTTGTGGAACTCTTTTCTAGCATAGTTATTGTACTGGATTTCTTCTTAACTATTACTACGCTCTCTTCAACAGGAAATTCTTGTGGTCGGGATCGGAAGACATGTTTTAAAAATTGATACCACAAAATTTGGAAAAGCTGACGTTTTTTCAGCAGATGAACCCCTCAGGTGTCCTGTTGACAGGTTGGTTGATGGGGTACAACTTGTTGGTACTCATGATGGAGAAGTGACTGATTTGTCAATGTGCCAGTGGATGACCACTCGATTGGTATCTGCATCAGTGGATGGCACGGTTCGTGAAAGTTTTGCTTATTGTCTGTTAAACGGTTTGCATTTATATTTGCTGTCCTTGCTCTATATAGCAGCCATATCATTCAATGCATTTTCATTTGTAAAATGATGATTCATCAACAAGTCCCACAAGGCATTGTTTTGTTTTTCATGAGATGGCATCCCATGCATTTTGGAATAACCAACTAACAATTGACATGGGAATGTTTGGTAAGAATATCATGTAAAATATAGTGCTAAAAATAAATATGTTATTATATAAAAACAATATCTAGTTTGTATAGATTCCAGTGTTCTCTTGAACCGACAGCAAATAATGTCCCAGAATGTGTGCAGTCCTTTGTTACTTATGAGGAAATGGGCAATGTCATACTGTAACTGATGGTTTCTTCTTTAGTACTTGCACAGTTTTAGGTTTATGCATCCTTCACCCTTGTATTTTGTTAATGTGTTAAGTTCTGAAGTCAAAACAAAACAAAAAGAAAAAAAGGATGTGGTTGTGTCCTGTGAAAGGGAAAAAATGATCTGATGATGAACTATGGATTATCTTCTGGTTTGATAACTAAGGTTGGTTGCTTCATGACTCATGCATGTGGTTTGTATCTTGTTTTACAGATAAAGATTTGGGAAGACCGGAAGCCTCAACCAATTGCAATTCTCAGGCCTCATGATGGTAATCCTGTTCATTCAGCCACCTTCCTGTCTGCTCCAGACCGCCCAGATCACATCATACTCATCACTGGGGTACGTGCTAATGTAGTTTATAGCAAGCATCTTTTGACAGAAACAAACGTCTTCTTTGACGAATAAGCTGTGTTTTCCTAAAGCGATCATGTTTTAGGAGACTAATTGCTACACATTCAGAAGTTGATCTTGATTTTATTTTATTTTTCTCTATAAGTTTGTGTCTTGGTTGTTTCTAGCGTTTTGTTCTTCACATATAACCAGTCAAAAGCATACAGGGTTTACTTAATCGGGAAATGAAGATATGGGTATCAGCAAGTAAGGAAGGCTGGTTACTTCCTAGTGATGCTGAATCATGGCACTGTATACAAACATTGGAATTGAAGAGTTCTGCTGAAGCTCGTGCTGAAGAGACATTTTTTAACCAAGTTGTAGCGTTGTCTCAAGCAGGTCTGCTCTTATTAGCGAATGCAAAAAAGAATGCCATATATGTTGTTCATCTAGAGTATGGCCTGAACCCAATGGCAACCCATATGGATTACATAGCTGAATTTACAGTTACAATGCCAATTTTGAGTTTCACTGGAACAAGTGATTTACTGCCTCATGGTGAACAGATTGTTCAGGTGTACTGTGTACAGACGCAGGCTATTCAGCAGTATGCTTTGGACTTATCCCAATGCTTGCCACCTCTGATGGAGAATGGTGTGGGCTTCGAAAGGACGGAATCTAATGTTTCACGTGATGCTGCTAGTATTGAAGGATATGTTCCTGTTGATCTTCCTGGTAGTAAACAAATGGAGTTCCCTTTAACTAGTGCTGCACCTAAAACTTTAGTGAATGAGAGTGCCACAGAGATTGTAGCTACAGCTAGACCTCTTATGACTGATGCACGCACTGCATTGGCCACCTCTGTGGAATTTGCTTCTTCTATTGCAGAATCTAAATCATCTAGTTTACCCAGTATTACTACTGATACTGATATTGCTCCCTTTACATCACCACCACCTTTGAGTCCTGAGTTGGCTAGAAAACTTTCTGGTTTCAGAAGCATATCAAACAGCTCTGAGCCTGGTCCCTCTGTCAATGACCATTTTGGGGATCCTAAAGCTGTTGAATATTCAGTTGACAGGCAAATGGATGCCATTCATCCAAACTTGACTGGCCTTACTTCGTCAGATGGTGACCCAATGAAAAATGAAGATGACGTGTCCCGTGATGATGGTTCTTCGTGTATTAGTAATACAGTTAAATTCAAGCACCCTACTCATCTAGTGACTCCTTCAGAGATATTGATGGCTAACTCATCTTCTGAGGTAAACCATGTTAATGAACATAAAAGCGAGGGACAATCAAGTATCCAGGATGTTGTAATCAACAAGGAAGCCCGCGATGTGGAGGTGGAAGTTAAGAATGTTGGTGAAACAAGATTCAGTCAAAAAACTGATATTGGCTCTCAAGAAGAACTTCATACTTTTGTGTCAGATAACAAGGAGAAACCCTTTTGCTCTCAGGCATCTGATCTTGGAATAGAAATGGCTCGAGAATGTCGTGCCTTATCGCCTGAAACTTGTATTGTCGAGGAATCTAGGCAGTTTGATGGGGTTTCTGGAACTGAGCAGCTGATCCAAGCATCAACAGCCCCTGAAGAAGATCGTGACTCTGCAAAGGAGATCTCTGGAAATAATTTAGACTCAAATGTGCAAGTTTCTGCTCATCAACCTCCAGCTTCTAGTGCCAAAGGGAAAAAGCAAAAGGCAAAGAACACTCAAGGATTTGAACCAGCTTCACCCTCACCTGGTTCTTTCAAGTCATCTGATTCCAATGAGGGTGGTGTCAGCTCAAGTAACACCTCTATGGAAGCTGCAGTCTCACAAATTTTGTCTATGCGTGAGAAGCTAAATCAGGTGCCTGCTTTGACTACAGGACTGTGCATAAATATGCTAAACTTTCCTTTCTCAAAAAAAAAATGTTAAACTTTAATGATCTTAATATTCTTGTTATTATTTTGATTTATCATGCTTTTAGTCAGTTAGTATTTCAAATTACAGGTTTTCGTCACTACTTTAATCATATATTTAGATGGTTGCCATTACTTTGAAGTTTCACTACTACTTTTCTTATACAGATGGTGATCCATTTTCCCTTAATATGCCACTTGCGGCTGCTTTTTTTCTGCACCCCATTGCGATTTTTTCTATCTGTTAATTGGTCCTTGTCCTGATCGATTTCCCTCCTAGAATTTGCCCCTAGTTTAGTGGTAAGAGCGCAGCACATGATGTGTCGGTTAGGCATATGTCACAAGCTCAAATGCTGGTTTTAGTGGAGAAGGGTAGAGGGGTGCGGGTCCATTATCCACTTGAGTTTCAAACTATGCGCCATTGGCCCTCAGGGATTTCTCTCCCGAAATTTATTGCACTATTGTCAGTCAAGTTCCGTCATCTAGGTCTCTTTCACGTCTAATTGTTCGTAAAATTACTTTCAGAGAATTCTCTTCTTGGAACATTCAAACTTCTCAAGTGACGGAAGCTGATTCTTATACATATATTTATTATGTGAGAGGACTCTTTGTCCAACCGTTTTTTGTATTGCATTGATGAAACATTAAAGCATGCCGGAAATTGCGCTTCCTGCAGTTTTATCATCCTAGTTACCTTATCGTTTTGTTTTGCTTCTATGCTATTCTTACTTGTTATCATTTTCTCTCAATGCTGTGCCTTCATAGGTTCTTAATATGCAAAAAGAAACGCAAAAGCAGATGGGTATGATGGTTGCTGTTCCAGTTACCAAAGAAGGAAGAAGACTTGAGGCTGCCTTGGGACAGAGCATGGAGAAGGCTGTCAAGGCCAATTCCGATGCTTTATGGGTCCGTTACCAAGAAGATAGTGCTAAACAAGAGAAATTACTTCGTGATCGTACTCAACAAATAACCAATTTGATATCTAACTGCTTTAACAAGGACATGCCAGGGCTAATTGAAAAAATAATGAAGAAAGAACTGGCAGCTGTTGGACAAGCCGTCACACGCAGTATTGTCCCTATCATTGAGAAAACTGTATCAACTGCTATTTCAGAAGCCTTCCAGGTTAATATTATGAAAATCTGGATATTTAAAAAAAAATGAATTTGTTCGTCAATGACGGAATGTGAATGGTGCAGAAAGGAGTTAGTGACAAGGCAGTAAACCAACTGGAGAAAACAGTTAGCTCTAAACTTGAAGCTTCTGTTGCTAGGCAAATTCAAGCACAATTCCAGACCTCTGGCAAGCAGGCTCTTCAGGTGAGGAGCATGAGCAGACAATTCTTTATTTAGTTAATGCCACTCAATGTGGGTACAAATCTCAACCTTGTCTATTCACTTATGTTTTGTGGCTCCACTGCAACGCTTGATTGCTAGATTTCCTTCTAACAAGCATAGTAGCTCCTTGAATTTGCTTCCTGAACATCTCAACCTGCTATTTTTCTTTTCTGCTGTCTTCATAGTGCTCCTTCTCCTGGATGCTTTGGTTTTCAAAATTAATGTTGGATGCTACGTACCCAATAACATTCTAACTGTCCTGCAGGAAACTGTGAAATCTACAATGGAAGGTTCGGTGATCCCTGCCTTTGAGATGTCATGCAAGGCAATGTTTGAGCAAGTAGATTTAACGTTTCAGAAAGGATTTGCTGAACACACTGGTTTCGCTCTACAGCAATTTGAGTCCATGCATTCACCGTTAGTACATGCTTTAAGGGTATGGCTTCTGAGCAGTGGTTTTATTATTACCCTTCTGTTTTCTTGCTAATTTCGGGTAGGACAATTCCTTCCTTTTTCAATATATCTAACTTACATTATTTATCTAACTTACATTATATTATGCTCTGGAATGGAGAGTTATTGGTGGCCAATGATGTACTCCTTCCACAACCTATGTGGATTTTTTTTTTATGCTGATTATCAATTATTTTGTTGCACCATCAACCTAGCTACTTTCTTATTCCTTCCTATTAGACCATCCTTTCTACTCCTTTCGTTCCATTTTGTTTGGCACTTTTTCCTTATTAGTCCATTCCAAAAGGAATGACACATTTCTATAATTCCTTAATTAATACTAACAACTTCTATAGGTATAACTACACAAATGTTATGGCATGTTTGAGACCACAAGTTTCTAAGGTGTTATAGGCTTATAGCTACACAAATGTTACGACATGTTTAAGACAACAAGTTTTTAAAATTTTTCTTTCTTTGTTAAACTTTGTGGCGAGTCAAACAAAGTTTAATAGAGGGAGTATTAGTTTTCTAATTAAAGAAGACAAAATGGAATAATGGAATCTACCTGAAGCTCGGGGTAGTAGCTGTTTAATTCATGCTGTGTTCTATAGGCATGTTAACAAAATCCAGGTTCTTCAAGTTAACTATTTTCTCTAGGAAAAATGATATATATATATATATATATATATATATATCTGTGTTTGTTGATATATCATGTTTTTTTAAAATAAGAAAGTTGATATTCATTCTTTTTCACAAGTTGATATTCATGCTTCCACATCACTAAAATAGAGCGCAAACGACAACATTTATCCTTGTAATAGCTGTTTAATTGGAAAGCAGAGGTGAATATTTGTATTCTCTATATAAGGGTCTGGAAGCAGGTTTGCATATGCTCTTATTGAATACATGAACGTAGCATCACAATGAACATTCCCCACTGTCTCCACTCTCCTAGGGGATACTTGGGTTTGGGGTGGGGGCTAATCTCTTGACTATATATAAGGGGGACTTAGGCATGTGTTGGGTCGGAAATTGTGTTATTGCTTTCAAGGTTACTGAGTGATACATGTTGATCTCGTTTGTCTAGAGATTTAGTGACTAACTCTTTTAGTGTAGATGTCATGAGATTGTGTGTGGTAATCTTCTTTTGGTTGTTACTTCCATTTTAGATTTGAAAGCTGTAGTTACTTGGAAAAGGAGATTTTACCTTTGGTATATGTTTATGGAGGTTTCACTGGGTGAATGTAACTCTCAACATTTCTCTGGTGATATAATTGAATGGATAATTCATTGTACAACAGCAACATACCCAGTGTAATCCCACACGTGGGGTCTGGGGAGGGTGGTGTGTATGCAGCCTTGCCCCTACCTTGATTTGTTGTTCGCTAATAGAAAAAGAAATATGGATTTTACCTTTGGTATATGTTTATGGAGGTTTCACTGGGTGAATGTAACTCTTGACATTTCTCTGGTGATAGAATTGAATGGATAATTTGTTGTACAACAATAACATACCCAGTGTAATCCCACACGTGGGGTCTGGGGAGGGTGGTGTGTACGTAACCTTACCCTTACCTTGTGAAAGTAGAGAGGTTGTTTCCATTGTATGTATGAAAAGTTGTTGCAATGAGTGTCAGTTAACTTTTCTTGGATATACTTGTTATCATTGATAATGGCCAAGTTTATACTCTCTTTGGAATAGCATATGCATTTGACTTTTCTTATCTTTAAATAAGAACTCACACTTGAGTTAATTTTCAGGATGCCATTAATTCCGCATCATCGATGACTCAAACATTGAGCGGAGAGCTAGCTGATGGTCAAAAGAAGTTGCTTACGCTTGCAGTTTCTGGAGCAAATTCCAAGTCATCGAATCCACTGGTTAGCCACATGAGTAATGGACCATTACTGCATGAGAAGGTTCTTTCTATTCCCTTAAATTACTTTTTACTAGATAGAATAATTGATAGCTACTTGTATTCTGCTTTCAGACTTGAATCCTTATTGTTCTATTTCAAACTTTTATCTTCTTTAATAGCTTGAGGCTCCTGTTGATCCAATCAAAGAGTTATCTAGATTGTTGGCGGAGCGCAAGTACGAGGAGGCATTCACTACAGCCTTGCACAGAACTGATGTGTCTATTGTATCGTGGTTATGTTTGCAGGTATACTGTTTGCTCTTTATCACTTGTTTATGGACAATTAAAATATCGGGTAGTTTAGTACTGCTGTTGAATGCTATTCCTTGTACTAGGCAAATGTTTCACCTCCTATCTTTCGAGCTGATAGAAGGATGGACTCCAAACCATCCAAATGATGAAGTTGGAAAATGCAAATTGACTAGTAACTAACCTTATTCAATTAAAAAGTTCTTGTATCTAAATGGATCATTTCAAATTTTGGTGTCTTGATTTCGTAGTTTATTACTTCCTCCAGTTCAATTTGTTTGTATGGTTTTGACTTGACACGGAGTTTAAGGAAGTAAAGAAGATTTATGAATCTTGTGGTTTTAAACTAAAGAGATGTAGAATGTACCAAAATGACTTTACACGTAGTTTACTTAAAGAGGATTTTGTAATCATTTTCAAAGAGTTTGAGCAACATAACTTTTGTCACTGCCAGGATTTGAACCTTGGCCGTTCTTGCTTCATTGGCGACTAGGCCACACTTTTGGTGCATCCTTGAAGTAATTTTCTTTTCCTGATCCATCTTAATGGTTTCCCTGTGCCTTTTACCAGGTTGATCTGTCGGGTATCTTATCAATGAATCCTCTCCCGTTGAGTCAAGGAGTACTTCTTTCACTTCTTCAGCAGGTGGCGTGTGATATTACCAACGAGACATCTCGAAAATTATCCTGGATGAGGGATGTGGTATCAGCCATAAATCCAACTGACCCGGTGATTGTACTGCACGTGCGGCCTATTTTTGAGCAAGTATATCAGAAACTAAACCATCATCGGACTCTCCCTACCACAACCCCCGCGGAACTTTCAAGCATTCGTCTGATAATGCATGTTATCAACTCCATGCTCCATGCTCCATGCTAATGACCTGTAAATGATTTTTCAAGAACAACACACGATTACGCCTGGTGGGATATTAAAGTTTGTACAAATTATTCTGGATTAGACAAAAAGTACTATAGAGTTGAAGCCTTCACCTACCTTTTATGTTGATTTCTATTGTTATTTTTTTTTTCTAAGGTAAAATCTTATAGTTGGGTTGGTTGGATTTTCGGGTTTGTTGAGTATTAGTCTTTTTTTTGGGTGGAAGTATTGTGTATACAAATTTTTGTGCTTTGTACATTGTTATCTTTACTGCAATTTCAAGTGGAAGGTTAAATGGTTTCTCTCATGACCTTATAATGCGTGAGACTATCTCCAACCCAACACCAAATTTTACGCCAAATTCTTATTTAGTGTTTTGGAGCTCCAATCCAACACCAAATTTTACGTCATTTTGGTGTGTGAATAGTGTTACACCAAACACTATTCATCACACTAATTCACTTTATTGAATATTTTAATATTATTTCATTATACAAAACTTTTTATTAAATATTATATAAATTGTGTGTTTTAATTAAATCTCTTGTATATTTAATTATTTTTTATGTAATATTTTTATAATATTAATTTTAGATATAAAAGTTAGCTTTTTTTTATACATTAATTTTTCTATATATGACTTTTTTTTAAAATTAAATTTGTGTTAATTCTACTATAAATTATAATTGGATATAACTACAACTAACTTTCACAAAAATTAAAAAGAAATGCTACATGATATATTAACTTCATGTATAATGCACAACATGATAATTGAGGATGAGCGTGATCTTAATGCACCAATTCAAGATGCGTTGGAAGGTCCAACTCCGACGGCAGAAATGGCAATAGATGAAAATTATCGATTCCAACAATTTCTAGCTCGACATAAAAAAATAAATGACAAAGAAGCTCATTTTGAACTACGTAATGCATTAATAGAGCATTTATGGGAGCACTGTAGTGATCTTGAAAGTTGAATATTTATATAGAATTTAAAATAATTTTTTCAATTATGTAATGTTTATTTAATTGTATTTCATTAATGATTTCACTTTTATTTGTATTATCCATTATTATGTATAATATTTGTTAGCAATTTATATTATTTAAAAAATTATGGTATAAAATAATTTTATATTAAAACAACTATAAAATAAAATAATATGAATTATATATGGCGAATGTTTTAGAAAGAATTTGTTTTATGAAGTAAGAAAATATAAATGAAATAAGAAATAATAATGTAATAATGAAGAGAGAAAAAAATATTCCTTTTTGATGTAAAATTTGATGCAGTGGATTGGAGTTGATTTATATTAAAATAGTGTTGACACCAAATTTGGTGTAAAAATTTGATGTTTGGGTTGGAGATGCCCTAAGGAGTGTTTGATTGACGGTATTAATATGCCCAGATTGAGTTATGCATTTATACAATGTTTGGTTAACGGTATTAAGAACGCCCGGATCTAGTTATGCCTTTATACAATATTTGGTTGATGGTATTAATATTCCCGGATCAAGTTATGTAGGAACATATTATGTTAATATAAGATAGCGTGTGTAGGAAAAATCTTCATGTATTTGCAATGTAGATGTAAAAGTAGCTAAAGACAATGCTCTTGGAGTGTTGACTCATTTGGTAATATACTAATATTGTATAAATTTAAGAGGGAATTTTGATAATTTTCTCAACTTGTGAAATTTTTATGTTTAGTGAAAAAATGCAACTTGAGAAATTCGAATTGCATGTTCAAACGAAATTTTGATGTCGTATTAATCTGATTTTAAATCACGGTTTCATATCATATGTGACTTTGAATCAATCATGATTTCATATCATATGTCAAACGAATTTTTAAATTGGGGCAAAGAAAATACTATGTCAAAACGAGCCTTTAAATTAGGGCAAAGAGAACACTATTTACAGAGTTTTTTTTGATGAAATTGAAAGAGTTCTTAACACAAATTATAGCCCAATTGAAAAAATATAGCTTATTAATAATGGAAATAACTGTGGATTTGAATAAAACTAATTCCAAACTAAAATACGAATAGAATAGTACTAATTCCACATGATTTGTTATATAGAATTCAAATTATAAATACATTATCTTCCCTCTAGTTGATTATTAGTTTCGTTTCCAATTTCATTAATTTTCATCTAAAAAAATAGTGATAATTTATGTCTCATTTATTAATCAACAACGTAGTTATCATTTTTCCGTTATCAGGAACAATACTGAAAGTTTGTCGTGTTTGATCAAAACCTTGATAGAGCAATGCATGTTGTGCGTGAAAGCAAATGTGGTTCAATAAAAATAGTTGTCTAAATTCGATATTTAATAATAATAAGAAGTAATGTTAGTAGTTAATTCAAGTTAATAAAATCTTAGCCATGTGTTTGCAGTATATTACATTAGATTTTATTGTAGGAAATTTTATTTATTAATATGAAGATTAATGAATAGTTTGATTCTAATTTGATGTTGTGTATATGTATAATTTAATTTTTTTATTTTATTTTAGGTATTAATAAATCATAAAAGAAGAAGTAAAAACTAAAAGCTAAAATTTAGCAAGAGTTGGATGAGCTAGGTTATGGATGCATTTTTGAGTTCAAGTAACCTTTGTGTGGGTTAATAATCATTTCATTTATTAACTAAATCAATTTCGATATATTCAAATTCAAACCGACCTTCCATTTGACATCCATGGTTTAAATAAGGCACGTGGAAGAACAAAGTGCCTCAAAAGGAAAACTTGACCATCTTTAAGATATAAGTTAGTTTTATTATAATTTATAATTGTATTTATATTATATTACAATTATTACAAGACCGTTACATTTTTAGAGAAAAAAAGTGTTACACGATATAATGACTATATGTATTCTACTACACCACATGATGATAAAAAATTAGCATGATCTTAATACACCAATTAAAGACAGAGGTGGATCTATAAGGACATGCACAATTAATATAAATATTTCTTTTCACTATCAAATCATCCAAATTTGAATTCTTAAATTACATTTCAACATATAATGATAACCTAATTGTATACCATTTTTTATGTTGACGTTATATGTAACTTGTACTCTTTCGAAATTTACCTAACTTTGATGGTAAAACAACATTGTATACCTACAATGCACCTAATTTAAACTCACAACATAATATGTAACGAATTCAAACTAATACAATGTCAATCAAATTTCAATTAAACAGAGAAATTACAACTAAAACAAACTAACATAAAATAAAAGTATATCTAAAACATGAAGAATATATAAATTCTTCTACATGAGCAAATAGAGAAAGACCATAACACCCCCAAGAGCAGTAACAAAACATGAAAAAACAGAAAGTACTGTGGTAGAATTAATCGCCGGTGGGCCCAAGAAATCCGAACCCCACCCATCTCCACCGTCACCCCCACCACCACCAACAGCCGGAGACGGTGAAATCTCCGGTGCAGACGCCGGCGAAGAAATTTCAGACGGGTGCATTACACGAATAATGATTCTTTGGCCAAATTTGCAATTATTTTTCTGGCCACTTATGAAATAGAAGAAGCCAGGATGGCTAATTTTGTAAATTGTCTCTCCATTTTCAAATTTGGAAATTGGGCTTGTTGTGTTGCAGTTGAGATAATTAGCCGGAGTTACTTCAAGTACTGAGTCGCCTTTGTATTTGAAATCTGTAAAAAAAAACCGATAAATTAACTTAAATAGCCGTTCACTCAAAAAAAAAAAAAAGAAGATATATAATATATACTACATATATTGATTAGTAACTGTAAATATTTTTGTCTAAACATGCAAATGTGTAACTTCCCCTTAAAAATGTGTAATTTTCAAGATATTCTAACAGGAACGTTACATGTGATATGTGTGAAATTTTTAATATTAGTTGAAAAAAGAGATAACTAAAGCTTACAAAGAGTATCTCCGATATGAAATCGATTTCTAGCAGCCCATTCATTATACGTTTCAGATTCATTACCAATCGGTTTAATCCAACCAATTTCACCACCAACTCGAAACTGAAAAGATGACACGAAGATATTCGAAACAAACATGAACGTAACAACAAGAGAGAGAACGAACACATTAAATCGAAGTGAAACTTCAAAATTAGTAGCCATAACTATGAAAATAATTTGAGCTTAATTGAGTATTTAAAAATCTAAGAATGAAATTAATTAGTAAGTGCTAAATAGTTCTCTGTTCGAGTGTAATTTTTTGTGTGTGTATATATAGTGGGATTAATTAGTTATATAATGACAGTTAATTAATTAGTGGATGGGAGAAGTGGTAATTAGTGGGTTTAGTCAGTTTTTTTAAAGGCTTAACAGTTAACATTACGTGACTTATTGGATGATTAATTAATTTTCATTACATGTGCATTATTAGTAATTGAGTAGATTCGACAATTATTAAGTTAAAATCCTGAATCCACTCCTAGTAAAGTACTATTCGTAATTGGAATTGCGATTGATAAGTATTTTATCATTTTTAGTTGTAAGCTATGACGTGAGTTCTTAAACTAAAGTTGTTTTCTTTTAAAAAAAAAAAGTTGAAATTATTTTTTTTAATACAAATTTGAATTAATTAAATTCAAAAACAGATGTTCTAGAAAAATAAATTTAGACAAAACATCATTACATTAGGATTTTCTGTTACACTGAATTCAAACAAAATCTGTACTTGACTTTGAATTCAAACAATTAATCGTTGACAAATTTGTTTGCCTAATGCTACAACTTTGACTAGGAAACTCATGAAATTAAGTGTTAATTAAAAGTGTACCGGCAAATACATATCATATATTTATTAATTTAATATAAATATCAATATAAATTTTACTATCATTTTTTCGCTCTTAAAAAACTTTTGCCCTTTTGATAAAGATTCAAGTAGCTAAATTTTAAAAGAATCGTTCGATTATAATTTATGAATTCAGTTGTCATAGGAAGAATAGACTAGACATAACACAATTTTAGCTTATCGATGATATGATTTTAGATAGGAGGGTATGAAAATCACATATCAAGATAGAAGATTAGTAGGTACATAGTTGAGCTTTGTCTCGCTTTTCGAGGATTGGACATAGTGGGACTTCGGTAGCATTGTGTATGTGGTAGTATTAGTCGTATACATGCATGCAATCTCTTGTTTTTTATATTTGTTATAATTTATTGTCTATTATGTTTCAATTACCATATTATTACATAATTGACATGTTTTCTTCACTATCGTAATTTTTTTTTTCATAACTACTTTGATTTGCTTCACTTGAGCTGAGGGTAGTCTTTTGACAATAGTCTCTCTATCTCCACGAGGTAAATATAAGATATTGTGTTACACTCTAATCTTTCCATACATCATTTGTGAATTACACTAAAATATGTTATTGTTGTTGTTAGCTATCACACAAAGCATTATTTAAAATATATATTTTTTAAGTTATAATTAAATCTATATTTAAACGTTTATTATATTAATCATGTCAATAAATTTCGAACAATATCCACTTTCGTAAAACCGTACAAACGAATGATTTGAGTGTGAACCGTGTGACTTGCTTGGAGCTTAATGCACACTTAGTGCTAATGTGTCAATGTCAATGTCAATGAGTGATGGCTTCAAGTCATTTGGCGGTAAATAATTCAGTGTAATCGTATATGTGAAGTTTGTAAAAATATAATTTACGTAGATATTATTTTTATTTTGAAACATAAAAATTATTTTTGATAGATTCTCGATATATTTTTTCTTCAGTCGCTACAATCACTAAATCAAAAGTAATTGCACAAAATATATATCACTTTTATAATTGAAAACAATTTAACTTTAAACTTTCTTTTACTTTTACTGAAATGATTATAGTTGCCGAATGATCAAGTATTCCCTCCATTTCCGTTTATATGTTATATCTTAACTTGACACGAAGCTCAGCAAAGTGAAGAATTCTTTTAAATTTTATGGTTTTAAATTAAAAATATGTCAATTGTCAAATGTACCAAAATGACATCTAATTTTGTGGTCAATAAAAACAAAATTAGAACAAACAAATTTAAATGAATGAAATAATATTTTATATCATAAGTTTCAAAAATATGCATTCCTTTTTCAAATTATATATCAAATCAAACGGTATCACATAAATTGAGACAAATGATATCCACGTTAATCACATAAATTGAGATAAATGATATTAACGTTAGTCACACAAATTGAGACAAATAATATTAAAGTTAATAACATAAATTGAGATAAATAATATCAACATTAATCACATAAATTGAGACGACGGACACATCTCATACCTTCATCGTGGCGGCTTTCGTAATGGAATGGTAACCCAAATGATGCAACCAACTAATTAATTGGCTTATTTGTTGGGAACATGTTAGTGGAATGCTCATCATTCATTTACGCATACGGCGCACACTAGTTTCTTCGTTGCTACAGTACGCTCCACCCCCGCCTATTTATATTCAGTATTCAATTCATTCCAATTTCACTTGCAGAGTTCTCGTTCTCAGCTGAAAACTCCATTTTCAAGGTAATTTTGAGCTTCTTCCTCAATATTTTATCAGTGAGTGTGAACATTATTGCTATGAATTTACAAATCTCCAGTTTTTTTTTTCAATTATGTATCAATTTTACTCTGTTTACTATAAATTTGTTTATACATTTTTCGTTTTTTCTAGATTTTACCTTGAAACTGCGTTAGTGATGTGGAGCAATTTTAATCAAACAGTTTGAGTTGAAATCTTGCTTTTCGTAATCGTATGAATCATATGTATCCATTATAATTTGTTTTTACGTTTTTCGTTCTTCTAGATTTTACCTCGAAAAAGCCGAGTTCAGTTTGTCTGCATAAGTGATTTAGAGCATTTCTTATCAAGCAGTTTGGGTACTTGGCGTGAAATTCTGCTTTTCGTAGTCGTATGAATTATATGTATCCATTTTACTCTATAATTTGTTTTTATATTTTTCATTCTTCGAGCTTCTACCTCAGAAAACTAGTTTAGCTTGTTAAGAAAATTTATTTCTCTGATTTGGAGCAATTTTTATCCAACTCCTTCACGTGAAATTCTGCTTCGAGTATTATCTCAATTTGTAATCGTATGAATCATATGTATCCATTTTACTCTTTTCATTATAATTTGTTTATATATTTTTCGTTCTTCTAGATTTTACCTCAGAAAACTAGTTTAGTTTGTTGAGAAAATGTATTTCTGTGATTTGGAGCAATTTTTATTGAATAGTTGGGTCCTTTGCGTGAAATTTTGCTTTGAGAATTATCTCAATACGTAATTGTATGAATCATATCTATCCATTTCACTCTATTCATTAGGATTTGTTAATCTTACTTGGACTGACTGTGAAAAAGCTTTTCATATAAGCAGAATTCGTTTTTATTACTTAACTCGGAAAACTAATTTAGTTTGTTACGGATGTATTTCTGTGATGGATGAAGTCATTTTCCTGCATCTGTGATGGTGAACAATTTTATTGAGCTTTTTGTGTGTTTAGCCATAGTTTTAGCTAATGCTGTACTAATTTGGAGTTGAGACATAGTTGATGATATGATCTCCATTTTTGTTAAATTAGAGGTGTATGTGTGGTTAGGACGCATGACAAGATATCCGATGTTAAGTTGGAATAAAACGAGCTATGGGTTCGTTGGCAAGTTCCGAACCTATAAACTTCAAATCCTGGTTTTACCTCTGCTTTATATTAATCCAGCGATTGTGTTTTTCAGGCGTCCAAGTAGAAAATTCTACTGCACAAATTTGGACTAAGTTGAGATCCTATATATGGAGAAACTAGTATTTCAAAATGGTGTCAAGAAGGATCAGTTGCTTTCTGCAGTAAATGATTATCATGGTGGAGTTATAGTGGAATTGAAGGAGCCTATGGACCCCAATGTCTTTCAAAACATGCTTAAAGCTTCATTATCCAAGTGGAGGTTGCAGGTATACTGCCTTTTTTCATAGTTATGAGTAAAGATGAGCATTATCTTGATGTTGACTGTCCACCTGTTTGTAGCTTCCCGCTGAATTATGGTTGAAAAGTAGAACCACCGGACACCACAATCGTATTTATTTATTCGTTATTTATGTTATTGTATGATGATGACCTGAGTTGAGCTTAAATGTGTTGAGAATTTAGTTATATAATAAAAGTGCGCTCTTTTTAATAGCTTAAGCTTTTAGATGATATGATCACACACTTTAACATGGTATCAGAGCAACAGAGAGGACCTAGATAGAGGTCCTGTGATCGAATCTCACCGCCACCCATATCAAAAAGAATTTCCACGTGCGCCCTTTCTAACAGCTTAAGCTTTTAGATGATATGATCACACACTTTAACATGGTATCAGAGCAACAGAGAGGACCTAGATAGAGGTCCTGTGATCGAATCTCACCGCCACCCATATCAAAAAGAATTTCCACGTGCGCCCTTTCTAACAGCTTAAGCTTTTAGATGATATGATCACACACTTTAACATGGTATCAGAGCAACAGAGAGGACCTAGATAGAGGTCCTGTGATCGAATCTCACCGCCACCCATATCAAAAAGAATTTCCACGTGCGCCCTTTCTAACAGCTTAAGCTTTTAGATGATATGATCACACACTTTAACATGGTATCAGAGCAACAGAGAGGACCTAGATAGAGGTCCTGTGATCGAATCTCACCGCCACCCATATCAAAAAGAATTTCCACGTGCGCCCTTTCTAACAGCTTAAGCTTTTAGATGATATGATCACACACTTTAACATGGTATCAGAGCAACAGAGAGGACCTAGATAGAGGTCCTGTGATCGAATCTCACCGCCACCCATATCAAAAAGAATTTCCACGTGCGCCCTTTCTAACAGCTTAAGCTTTTAGATGAGATGGTGTGTGTTACACCACATGTTTCCCCTTCCTTTAAACCAGGAAGAAAAGCACAGTATGAAGAATTAAGTGAATCTTCTTTTAAACCAGGAAGTTATGTTACCATTGTGTTTGTGGTTGATGTTGTATAGATGAGAAGCTTCCATTGACAGCAGTGGTGGTGAAAACTTAATTAGCTTTGGAATTTGACTCATCAGTTTTCCAGTTTGGCTGACAAGACTCTTGCAGTTTTCATAAGAACTAGGTTCCTGGTTTCTTTTATGGCTGTTGGACAGTCTTCAATTTGCATGATGTTATGACCTCTTACTATCAAAATGAGTTGTGTGGCCAGAATAACTTTCTAGTTTAGAGTTTATAATATTATATATTTTGCAGGGGAAGAAGGGTGTCTGGATTAAACTACCAATTGAGCTCGTAAATTTGGTTGAAACTGCAGTTAAGGTAATTTCACTTTACTTTTCCGAACTCGAATATGATAGCGTTCATGTTGACATAAGGAGGCTCACGGGATTCCATTTGTACACTTAAATGTGTCCTAGACTTGCTATTCTTACTAGAGACTTAAAATCTGTACCAAATGCAATATTTGAGTCAGACAATAAAAACTTAGCAATAGAAAAAGCCATTGTTTGATGACATTGCGATATATCATGCTGCTGTTTAAGATGTTGGAGGTTGAAGTTGGATATCACCCTTGTTACTGAATGTACGCCATTGAAATCTACTTTAAGAAACTATATAATAATATCGTTTCACGAACTCAAGTTCTTACATCATACTTTAGGTTGAGGAAAATATATCACTAGCTTTGCTATGAAATTGACCCAAATGTTTGACATTGACTTCAGGAAGGGTTTTGGTACCACCATGCGGAACCTCATTACCTGATGCTAGTGTATTGGATTCCTGAAACTGAGAATACCATCCCAGCAAATGCCTCACACCGAGTGGGTATTGGCGCTATAGTCTTGAATGACAAAAGAGAGGTAACTCAGATCTATTTTCATTGTATATAACTCTTTGCTCCTAATAATGTGTTCATCTGTGATTGTTCTGTTTTTCTCAGTATCTTACTCCCTGATTGAACGGTTACACTTATATTACTTTAATGTGGTATAAAAAGCATGCACTTATTTCTTGAAATGGCTTTTCCAGATGATTACATGTTGCAACTAATCGATTAGTGTCTGTCAATCATGCCCAAGCTTATTTTCATTTCATGCCTGTGAAAAAAGCTTCCCTACACTTCAAATCATTCTACTCAAATCTGGATTCTGCTTCACTTGTCAATTGTCGTTTGTTACGTACTGGTAGATTAACTGACCTATCAGAGATCTCTGTGCCTCAACTGTTTGATTGCACATTAATTTTGTGACGGAGGAAGCATATTTTGATCACTAGAAATATTTCATGTCTCGGACCACTATGCTTGAGCATCTTGGTGCTGATTTTCCAGTCTAAGTTTTGGAAATCTTTTGCTTTTAGTTGCTTGTTGTCCAAGAAAATAGCGGCAGATTAAAGGGAACTGCTGTATGGAAGATCCCTACTGGCATTGTCGAAGAGGTATGCACATTAGTTGGAGCTAAAGTCAGCTGCACAACTAGTCACATGCCCTCTAAACTGTATTTTGAGCTCTTATTCTGCAGGGCGAGGATATATTTGAAGGTGCAATAAGGGAAGTAAAAGAAGAAACAGGAGTAAGTTTATTGAATACTGAAAGCCACATAATCAAAATAAACCAACATATGCCATTTTCCTGCTGTACTGTGACTGTTATTGCTTCTCTAAGATTTGCCGGGTTCCATTTATTGCAGATTGATACTGAATTTATGGAAGTACTTGCATTCAGGTAGGGAAACTGTTGCCATGTTGTTTATGTGAGGAATAACTATATAATAAGCTACGATCACAAAGGATTATAGATTAGAGAAAATTGTATCTTATGTTTTATAGTGATCCCATAGCCTCCTTTTGCCACCTTACATTCCCTTGTTTGAATCAATGTAGACTTAGCTAACGGACACAATGGAAGAAAAATATTTATATAAGTGATATCTACTAGTTGGGAATAGGTTTTATACTTGTTAGAGAAATTCTAATGTTATCATTATTATTACTATAAAACTTATTTTTTTCCACTTATATTTTATTTGGTACACAATTTGAGTTGAGCTTAAATGAAGAAGTGAGGATTCACATAACCGATCCAAACTTGTTTTGGACTGAGGCACAGTTGTTATTAGTGAGGTCACTTATGCCATAGAGCTTGAAAAAGAAAGGTTCTAGTTTGATTTGAGGCACTTTCTCTATGCCCAACTATATACCATGACTGTTTTCTCCACCATGTTATTGCTTTAATTACTGTGATACATTATGGCTAAAGAAAAGGAGAACCGGTAAATATGCAAAAAATATCTGAAAAGATGATACTTCCTTTATTCCAAATTGAGTATTTTCTGAGAACAAGTGCAACTCAACTTATTCATGAGGGAAATCAGAAGTTGATTAGAGTGTGTGTTTGGAGAATACAATTGTATATCCCGAAATGAAGTATACATTTTGCGTATGTTATGGAAACGATTAGTTTCAAGCGCTACGTCTTTTAAAACTTTTTTGCTGATTAAATGGAACTATTGAGAAGGAGGAAATGTTATTTGGAAAAGGAAGTAACATCTTGAATGACCAGATGATTGTAGTGTAGAAGTTTCTTGTCATATTCTAGACCTATAAAATGCTCCCCATTGTCTGGATTTCTGCAGTAATAACATTTCTATTTTTACAGGCAAACACACAAGGTGTTGTTTGGCAAGTCAGATTTATTCTTCATTTGCATGATGCACCCTTTATCATTTGACATTCAAAAGCAAGATTTAGAAATTGAGGCAGCCCAGGTATGCCTTAGTTCAATTCTATAGATTTGTAACAGTATTCTCGAGTCAAGTGGCTGAGCTAAGCGTTCTAACAAGAGGATTTTAGTAAGTGTAAAAATGACACTTGAGAGTTGAGATCTTCCCCAGGGTTTAGCTCTCAATTGGCAAAGGTTGAGGGACTTGTGTGCTAGTCACAAGTTCGAGCTCTGGGCCAAGTGAACTAAGTCCAGTATTTAAGTAGAGAAAGGTAGAGGGTGGGCCCATCATCCCCTAGTTTCAAAGTTCGCGATTGGCCATAGAGTTGGCTCTAGATGATTTCTTCGGTCATAAAGAGAATGACACTTGAGATCCTTCCTCATATCAAGGGGATTCAACAACTTATGTGTATACAAAAATATTACTTTTATCCTATTTGCATAATGTAACTATCTGATAAAGGAATTCAATTAACCCTCTTCAATACACTTGGCTACGCCACTACTCGAGTCATAACAAATCTTAACATAGTGTTACTTCCTTTCAGTGGATGCCAATTGAAGAGTATGCAGCTCTACCTTTTGTCCAGAAACATGGCCTTTTCAAGTACATCAAAGATTTATGCTTGGTTAAGGCCGAAAGGAATTACCCAGGGTTTACTCCTGTGCCTATAACATCATTTTTCGATGCTAGCACGAGTTTCCTGTATTGCAACAAGGATGGTCTGGACCAAGAAAGCTCTGCAAGTTCATCTCTGAAGGAAGATTTGGAGATCGAAACTTGTAAGACTATCTTGATCTAATTTATAAGTTAATATTTTCTCTAGTAATTATTTCCATCCTCTATGATGAAATTATGTGTATTTTCAATTTTCTTTAGTCATGGTCTCACGTCATTTTATTTTCTTTTTGCCAATTAACCATCCCATGTTCAGAATCGATTGGTCCTATTAATCGGGATCCCATAGGACTCTAACTCGTTACTTCTAATCAAGGGTAGAGGAACCTTTAGCATTTCACCAAAAACCCTTTTGGTTAATGGCGAATCAATGTGGGAGGCATGATGAGTGCACATGCACCCATGCTTTCCTCCTTAGACCATGTATAATAATGTTATATCTCTTCATAAGTATTTGAATATACACCAATGCTTATACTAATGTATATCTCTTCATAAGTATTTGAATATACACCAATGCTTATACTAATGTTATATCTCTTCATAAGTATTTGAATATATACCAATGCTTATAATAATGTTATATCTCTTCATAAGTATTTGAATATATACCAATGCTTATACTAATGTTATATCTCTTCATAAGTATTTGAATATATACCAATGCTTATACTAATGTATATCTCTTCATAAGTATTTGAATATACACCAATGCTTATACTAATGTATATCTCTTCATAAGTATTTGAATATATACCAATGCTTATAATAATGTTATATCTCTTCATAAGTATTTGAATATACACCAATGCTTATACTAATGTATATCTCTTCATAAGTATTTGAATATACACCAATGCTTATACTAATGTATATCTCTTCATAAGTATTTGAATATATACCAATGCTTATACTAATGTATATCTCTTCATAAGTATTTGAATATATACCAATGCTTATAATAATGTTATATCTCTTCATAAGTATTTGAATATATACCAATGCTTATACTAATGTTATATCTCTTCATAAGTATTTGAATGTATACCAATGCTTAAAGATCATATGATGCAATTGTTATTGGATGCACCTCTATAAGTGATGTTCAAATCTCACGCTTATATTGTTGTTTTTTCCATTGTATTTTTTTGGTTAGAATTGGACCAACCAATGGGAGATGGATATGTCTGGTATCCTAACATTTCATGTTTTAAAATTGATCCCACATCATAATGACTGGTAGAGGCATTAGATGCACGATCTTAATGTCGGTACAGGTGAATTCAAAATTTAAACTTAATGGGTTCAATCTTTAGAATAGTTAATACTAAGCTTATTGAACCATTAAAGTCATGGGTTCGGATATAATATTTAATGAGATTTTAGTAATTCTATACTCTATATATAAAATTATGAGTTGATGAGTTATTACCTCGTAGTGGAAGATAGTGATATCTAGTGGAATAATGGAAGTGCGTGCAAGCTGACCCTGGTACCACTGTCATTGGAAAAAAAAGATGTCTTACACTACAAAATCACTAGTTTGGGACTTGTACGATATAGAATAAGGCATAGCTTAGTGGAAGGGAAAAGCTGGTGACATCCTTTGCCTATTTGCGAAGGCAAAGAATTGTGTTCTCGTGTTTTGGCTCATGTAGCAGGGAGCTACATAGAGGTTAAGAATCAAAGAATGAGATAAAGAACAAAAGTAACTTAGTATATTATTATTTTTATGATCTAGAAATTCGTTTGGAGATAATCCCTTGATTAACTATAGCATTCAAAACTCGAGAATGATGGGCTCTCTCTTCTCTATCCTTTCCAATTAAAGTACGAGAGTTGGGCCATTTGGTGCAATGACTCGAATATGAAATAACTTAGTTCTTCTTTTGTCTCAATTTAGGTAATGTAATTTTAGTGGATACAAAATTTAAAAAATATGAAAAGACTATACAATAGTACACCTTTGTGGACTTTTTTGCCAAATAAAAGATGCATCACTCTTTGGAACATAGGGATGAATATTTTTCTCCACTGATATGGTCTTTGGGGGCTGAAAAAGTAACTTATTGAGAACCAAATGATTAATTTAAGCCTATACTACAATTATTGAAGCTAGGCTGATGAATAATGTAACCAAAAATTAATAAAGCCAGCAGTCTTTCTGCTGCTTCATAAATACAAACTATATCTAGCGTCTTAAATTTCAATTAATTATAGTTGGTATACATATATGGATAAACAATTTAAAGGAAAAACATGTAAATGATTAAATTCGTTCTAACTCTCTTGATTATTATACAATAATATTGTGTAAAATTGCATTTTTTTTTAAAAGTGAAAAACATATAAAATGATTAAATTCGTCCAAAATTTCTGGATTACTATACAATAGTAGCATGTGTAAAAGTAAAATGCATCCATTAACTTCAACTTTAGGTTGGATTTTGACCAACCATACTTGTATTGAATTATTAGCTGTAAAGAGGATGAAAGTGACGATTAATAAGTTGTGATAGTGTGATCTAATGGTCGATAAGTTTTCAATTTATATTTCAATAAAGACAAATGATATTAGGTAACTTCTTTTAACGGTTAAGTTAATAAATTGCTATTAAAATGGGGCAACTACAAAATAACACGCAATAATACTGTAGAATAGAGAGATTTTTTTGCAAGAAGTGTTAAAACAATGAATCGTACAAGGGAAGAAACATGCATTTGCTCTACTAGAAAGCATATGAAGATTTCATTATGGGTAAAATACGAATATCTATATTGGATTAAAAATAGAAAATATTTGATAAAATTAATCGAACTACAAAATAAGTCACCATCTAATGCTGTAGACAACTATTTTCAGGACCACTAAAACATTGTCAGCTGTCAAAAACTCACAAGCAACGGTGCTTAAGCCATCTACCACTAACCACTCATGTGGTCCACTACAAAACCTAGAATGGAACACAAAGTTTTTAACTTTTTTTGGATTTAATGGAACAAAGTGGACTAATAAGGCCAAAATAAATAGGAAGGAGATCGTTTGGTTGGTGCGATAAAATAATTTTATGCAATACTATTCTAATTTTATTTTTCTTTATCTCACCGTTTTTCACTTATGATATCTCGCATCATTAATTAGGTGTTGTATTTCAATTTTTGCACTATTTGTTGGTTCATTATGTCGGTTGTTATATTTTCTACATTGTTTTTTTATTTTTTGTACTTGGATTCGCTACACTCGAGTTGAGAATCTTTCAGATTCAATCTATCTACCTTTACGAGATCATGATAAGGTCTACATACACATTACACTTCTCAGACCCCACTTATAAAATTTCATTAAATATATTGTTGTTGTTATCCCACCAATCTAACAACTCCTCATAATACTTACCATACAAGATGGGACAGCTTTGAATCTCTTAACAAGAAATTTTGAACTTTTTTTTGGCTCTACTCCATAGTGCTTTGAGGCTACATTAATTCAAATTTACAAAAAAAAAATAAAGTCTCATTTTGACCATAAAAGGTCTCCATTAGTTCAAATTTGCAATAAGAAAAGTCTCATTTTAAACAAAAAAAAGGTCTATAAACAAAAGCTAACGAAATACACATAAACTATGAATAACACATAAACCCTAATTTCCAAACTCTAACTTGACATTTGATTAAAAATGGAAGGATATTATATTATCCAACATATTTTTCGATTACAGGCAAATCTAAATTAGTTGAATTATTAAAATTTAACTACCATTTTTTTAGGAATAAAATAAATAAATGGATATAGATGACAGCGTGACTATTAAAAGTTTGAAACATGTAACAAGTCACAGCACAATATCCAAAAATATCACTCATAAATTAATAAACAAAATACACTATAGTCCAAGAAACAACAAAGAACAAAATAATAAAAAAAGAAAATAAAAAACACTCACAAAAACTCCTAGCTGTTCTATTACAAAAAGTACAAATAACAAATTGATAACATAAATAAACAATAATTATTTCACAATAAAAGCCCTATCAAATTTTAATCATATAAAAAAAAAAAAAACTCAAAGCAATAAAAAGAAAAACCACATACTCAAAACTCCGGCAACCACTGGTCCAGCACTGTAACTAAACGCACTGTTATCATCCGCCGTCGAATCTGCAAAATCGTCACTGGGACCATCCGCCGGTGAGTCCGCCGGAGTATCAGCTGCCGCCGGCGCCTTGTGTTTCTTCTTCTTCTTAGATGGTTCAGGTGAATCGGCATCCGGTGCCGGTGCCGGCGCCGGAGTATCTGCAGCAGCTGAAGCCTTGAATAGTTCCTTAGGCATTAGAACTTTATTAATCGTGAAAATAGCAATAGGTTGTTCATCAATAAGAGTTCCGGTGATCTTCGCCGTCACAATCTTCGTCTTCAAAGTCACAACATCGCCGTCATTTTGAACAACGAAGTCATACTTCTTAGCTCCATCAGTAGCTAAAGTGTTCATCACGCCATTGTTCGATTTCAAGCTCGCCATAGATTGATACACCGGAACCCCATGATACTCAAGCAACGATTGCTTCCCGTCGGCAGTCAGATTCTTAAACTTAGGCATAAAATTCTTCATCGCATCATCCCCGGGACAAAACACCGTTAACCCACCATCAGCATTCTCATCAAAAGTCTTCTCAGCAGGAGATTTCAACAAAGTTTCAGCAAAAACCCTACACCCATGAGCCGACATTAGCGAAGTCAGATTCATCTGACTCGGTTCCGGCGTCGGAGCTTCAGCTGAAGCAGACGGCAGCATCGTACTAATCTGAATAACAGATATATTATACGGTATCTCCTCAACAGATTTAACAAAAGTAGCTGGAAGAGTACCGTGATTCTCCGCCGGCCCAAATCCAACTTTCCCACCTTTCAGATCTGTAATGTTAACAAACCCAGTCGAACCGGGAGCTGAACCGGTTGCCTGAAACATAGTTGCGGCTAACGCAGTGCCATTAGTGATTTGATGAAGTTTCTTCGCACCGAAGTAATCTAAAAGTACGTGAAGAGAAATGACGTTTTTGATAGTGTAAATGGAGAGATGCTTAGAGAGAAGCTCCGCCATGCCGGCGTTGTCAACGGCGCAGACAGTGATGGTTTCCCGGCTGTTAATCTCGGCGGCGAGATGGGTTTCAGTTAAGTAATGGTTGAAAGTGGAAAATTGTGGGTATTTTGCTAAAATATGTGTAATATTGTGAGCTGAGGTTGTATGGGGTAAAAGCAAAAGAGCTAATGAAAGGACCACCGTGGCCACGGCGGCCATTGACCGGAGCTGCATTATTGCTAGAGAGAGAGAGAGAGAGAGAGAGTAAACACTGTGTGAAGAAGAGGGACAGTTGTGCAGTATAAAAATAAAGAAGGATGGGTTTGGGGATAAAGTAGATCTCAAGTGTGTTGTGAGGTGGGAACAAAGTTTGAAAATAGTGGGACGATTGAGATTACTTCATGTTTAATTAAGGTTTCGAGTTCAAGTTTTAAAATAAAATAAATTATGTTAAGAGTGTCGTGTTTAGAAATGAACCATTTGACGTGTAAAGTCGAATCTAATCAGTATCCAATTAGGATATTAATTACCAAAAGGTAATATATATATACTATATATATATATATATTAAACTCCACGATAATCTGTAGCCGCTATAATCTTTACCACATCATCTATCTAGTTGATTCAGAAGGCGTTGGGGGATCAATCCTTAAGATCATTTGCGTGGATTATTACCCTTAAAATTAACCGAGCTATTTTGAATAATATTTATATATTTTTAAAATACTTATCAAGATTCACTTTTAAAATGCAATTTAATTTAGCATGGATGAACTTAATCTCTAAGATTTTAAATTTTAATATTTAAAAATTATATAACAAATAGGCTTAAGTCATCTGCAGCCCCTTAAAATTGTCCGCATATTTCACTTAAACATCTGAACTATTAAACACAAAATGTTGATGTGGCAAAAGAAGTGTTTTACACTTTCGCTGAGCGAGAGAAAAACTTAAATAATATTTATTTTTATTTTTCCAAAAAAACTTAATACTTTTTCTTCTTTGAGTGCCACTTGGAATTTAAATAATTTAACTTTAACAAATATATATTTAAAAGTAATACTAATTCTTTAAAAGAAAAAAAAGAGCCCCCACCCCACCCCTGTAAGTCGTCTTCTCCATGAAGACCACTGCACTCCATTTTTTCTCTTTTCTTTTTCTATTCTATTTCTTTTCAACATTTATTAAAAAAATAAAAATTGAATTAGCTAATTAAATTTGGAGGAAAAAAAGAAGAAAGAACATCAGACTGAAAAAAGTTAGCCGATCGACGTCCATCTCGATCACCTTCGAACAAATATTACCATTCAAATTAAAATGTAAACCCACTAAAATTATCAAACATAATATCATATTGATTCAATAAAATTAATTTAGGTCCTCTCGACTTCTCTTTGTTATCGATCTCAAGACGATTGACAGTGTCTTTCTTCATCACTCTTGTATCAGTCTCTTTGAATATATCGATCTCACGTATTAGGAATAAAAAATAATTATGTAAGCAATTAACAAAGAATTGAATTTTGTCCTTTTTGAGAAATAAAATTTTGCTAGGAAGAAGATGAAGAAGAAAGGGGGATGGGGTAGAGTTGGGCTACTCATTTATTTTTATTTTTATAAAAAAAAAATAGATGGAAAATTTATTTGAAATAATTTTGGAAAATTGTTGGGGCCAACGCCACATGTTATGTTTTAATTAGTCATTTTGTCACATCACAGCAAGTGTATTACACACACTTCATTTTATTTACTTATTGTCGAAAAATGTCTAATAGAAACAAGTTTTAAATAAATAAAAGTGTTCAATAGGTACTAGTCCTGGTTGAGGTGTCTAAGTGAATTATGCGGACAATTTTAAGAGGCCGTAGATGACTTAAGCCTAACAAATATTATTAATTGTAATTCTATTCATACGAGTATGGTGGTATTATGCCCTTCGTCACATTTTAATGGTTGTTTAAACTATTTTCATATTTAGTAATAAAAATAATGATACAAAGTATTATTTAATATATTTTAGCCTTAATGACAATTAAAATGAGACATAAGTACAAAGTATACTCCAATAAATTTTAGCTTAAATGGCAATTAAAATGAGACATGATGAAGTGTATATTTAAAGCATAACTTTTGGAGAGCAAAATATGAATTAATATGGATCGTAGTGTGGTTGGGATTTTTTTTTCCAAGCTTAATGAAAGGTCTTAGTTTCAAACTTGATATGAAAACAATCCTTTTTTTAGCCCTAAAATGTGTGAATTTAAATTATTCAATAAGTATATCGAACATCAATTATATTAAAAATAACAACATATATATAGTATAATTTTATAAAATGGTGTATAAAGATGATAAAATATACTCAAATCTTACTCCAATATATTAATAGTACATAATATGATATAAGTATGATATGAAGGCTTGTTTGGTGGGAAAATAAGTTATTTCAGAATTAGTTATTCTAAAATTGTATATAAAATAAAAATAATGCTACAATTCTAAAATAAATTATCTCAAAATTTTATCTCAATTAAATATAAAATAAATTTATTTTAAAATTAAGTCCATAATTAATTATCCTCTATCTCTAGTAACAAATAAGCTCTATGGAGTATTGATGTGAGTATAAGGTATAATAATTTTGAGATAAAACATAGAATTATTATTTTATCATATGTTTGATTTGAGGTATTAAGTAATTCTTGAATTATTTTTCCCATAATTTATACTTTAATAATAAAATAAGTTATCTCATATATATGATGGGATAACTTAACTTATTACGAAATAGTTTATTCCCAGCCAAACGGCCCCTACGTAAATTAGGTTTTAATTTACAGAGTGGCCGTTAAAGTGGGGTATTGCTGTCTGATTCTTGTTTTCCTTTTTTTGGTTATATTTTGGTCCATTTCTGAAATTCGTGCTTCTTTTTTTAAAATTAATTAATTGCAAAGGAACTTTCGCAAATAGTCACGATATTAAATTTAGTTATGCTCCATAACTATAGTTTACATATTTACAGGTTGTAGCTATATGTTAAATTACCTCGTTTGTATGTTTCACGAGTACATTTGTATAATTCAATTATTTTTGTATAAACTCGAAATAACGAATTTATACAATTACAAACATCAGAAGTGTAAACAGTTATATAAATTTCGAATTATACAAAAGTTATATAAATTATATTATACAAATACCGAATTATATAAATGTGTGAATTATACAAAACTAAAAAGTAGAGCCATATAATTATAGCTAAAATTAGATCCCAAATTATAATTAAAGTAAATTATAGCTATGTTAAGTAATTAACTAGTATATATGTTTGCTTATACACGTAATTTTCCCTTAAAACATAAGTAAGTAGGGTGAATTTACAATATAAGAAAAATATGAGGGCCATTAAATGAATTCATGAAT
Organism: Solanum tuberosum; assembly: GCF_000226075.1. NCBI lineage: Eukaryota > Viridiplantae > Streptophyta > Magnoliopsida > Solanales > Solanaceae > Solanum > Solanum tuberosum. The sequence continues at coordinate 454,096 of NW_006239072.1, read as the reverse complement.
ATTAAAAACATATTATTGAATGACTAATATGGCCCCACCAAATCCAGCTGACATGTGGTGGCAATATAAAATCCACGTGTACATGACAGCACAACCACTGACGTGTCCACCGACAGACTCCATAAGCTTCTACAATTTTTTTATTTATTTTTTTACTTTTTAATAAAATTATTCAATACAAATTTAAATTTAATTACTTCAATCTAACATATCTCTAATATTAAACAATAGCTAACGATAAATACATTCATTATTTCTCGCTTTCTATTCACAAAAATCTCTTCCATTATGGGTGTAACTTTATTTTTCTTATCATTCTTTTTTTTTCGATTCTCTGATGAAAATCAAAATATTATTATGTAGAAAGAAAAATAATATGTGAAGTTTTCAAATTGGAAATTGTTTGTGCTATGTCATGACATAAAATGACTACCTAATTTAAAAGAATAATCGACTATGATTGAAGACTTTTTGGTATATATTTGCCATTGAACAACTCATAATTAGTTGTGTGCTTAATGTCACACTATGAAATACCTATGAAATATGTGTCATAATGAATTCCTTGTACGATTCATATTAATGAGCTAATACAAACATGTATAACTTCTCTATCCTCACGAAGTAGAGCTAGAGATTGCATATATTCTATCATCTCCGATCTCACTTACGTAATTATTGGGTATTTGTTGTTGTTGCTGTTGTTGTTATTTGAGGTTCCGACTGATTTAGATTTGAGTTATGTAAGATATAAATTTAAAGGTGAAATGCTTTCGGGGAGCATTTTTTTATATCCAAGATTTGAATCCGAACCATTAACTTAAGAATGAAGAAATTATATCCATCTAACCACATTTTCTGATGAGAGAGTTAAACTTATATTTACAAAATCGTCTAAATAAGGATTATCATTTTTATTCTTTTAACTTTAAAATGCTCTTTTTTAGACTTCAATTACAATTTTGTTTTTAATACTTCCCAAACCAAGTGTGTCATAATATGAAAATTCCTTGTACGACTCATATAGTAATGAGCTAATTCAAACACATATACGTATGATACATTATTGATTTAGCTCATTACTATGAGTCGAACAAGGAAGTTTCATGCATGCATCATTTCTTTTGTTTTATACAAATTCAGTAGTGGATATTCATCTTGTTATTTTAATTAACTCAGATTTATATCGTATAAGGTTAATTTAAGGGTAAAACACTTTTAGCTAGGATTTCTGCATACTCAAGAGTCTAAACGTGTGATTAAGGATGGAGAAATTCTATTCATCTCACCACAATTCTTAATGATTTTAACCAGCGTGTTCAATCTATAAATACACCATGGTCTAAATAAATTTTAGATTATCAATTTTATCTTTTAACTTTCAAATACATTTTTTTTTACTTTGATTACAAATTTGTTTTTAAAACTTGGTCAACTTCAATTAGTAAGAAATTTAAAAAGCAAGTTTTATAGACTTTGATCATTACGATGTAAAAGAGTTTTTGAGGCCCAAATTCAGTCTTATCATAAATAGTTTTTTATACTTTTAAACTACTACTATTTCTTTCTTTCTCATACTCCCTATGTTTCACAAAGAATGACCTGGTTTGACTTGGCACAAAGTTTAAGTAAATAAAGAAGACTTTTGAATCTTGTGGTCCTAAATTAAAGTTATGTCAAATGTATAAAATTGCCCTTAATCTTGTGGTCTTAAACATATTACGTGGAAAGCAAAAAGTAAAATGTTACTAAAAAAGGAAAGAGGTCATTCTTTTTGAAACTGACTAAAAAGGAAAGGAGGTCATTCTTTGTGAAACGGAGGGAGTATCTCCTATCTTATCCATTGAACGGTAAATATCAAGACATGTTTAAAATACAGTTATCGTTATAATATTATTTGATTTTTAGCATCAATGCACCAGCCAATGGTATTACATATTTGTGTACTAACTAAAGAAATTAAAAAAATATTTTAGATCACAAATTCAAATCCAAGGTACTAAAGTTTGTGTTAGCTTGTCAGAATGAATTCCACCTTTGAGACATCTTAGTTCTAGCTTCTGTGTACATTAAGGTAAAGAACGTGCTAGTTAGGTCGAGTCTCATATCTCATCTATTGAACGGTAAGTATCAAGACATGTTCAATATAGTAACGTAATAATATTATTTGAATCTTCTTACGTGAAATTTCTATCTCCGCTACACACGCATTAAAGGGAGATTTGTACATTTTTCACTTATATACCAAAAATAAAAATATATTATAAAGAAGAATATTACAAAGGGGGAAAAATTCTACATATACATAAAAATTGGGCCTTTACTGAATTTCAAATTAACAAAACAGCCCAAATAGAAAGCCCACTTAGAAAAATTGGCACCTCAAATTTTGAAGTTCCCGCGAAAGTATCAGTCACAACGCTTCGTGAACTCTCCGGCGAAAAATTGACCGGTGCCGGAATCGGAGAGCTACTGCTTGTAGGCAACATCTCCGGTGCCTCTGACGGAGTTATTGAAGTTGAAGGAATGCTTGAGGATATTGATGGAGTCACAGCGCTTGTCGGAATATCTGTTGGTGAAGCTACCGGAGGGGAGAATACAGGCGCACCTACTGGATTTTCAACCACAGTGGACGATGGAGAGAGTTCCGGTGAAGAGGTTTTCGCCGGAGAGTACGCCGGTGAAACGGACGGTCTCGTTTTAGGAGACTTCGGCACTGGTGATGATGAAGGAGTGATCACCGGAGTTTTAAATTTTGGACGAGGAGTAATTGCAGATGGAACCGGAGCAGCCACAGTGGATGACGGCGTTTTCGCAGGAGAATTTATCGGCGTAAACGCCGGTAAGATTGACGATGCTTTAGGAGATATTGCAGGAGTGATCACCGGAGTTTTAAATCCCGGCCGAGGAGTCATTGCCGATGGTACCGGAGCAGCCACATTGGATGACGGCATTGGCGCAGGAGAATTTATCGGCGAGATAGACGGGGTAGACGCCGGCAACTTTGATGATGCTTTAGGGGATATTGTAGGAGTGTTCGCCGGCGTCTCAGGAGTAGCCTTAGATGGTACCGGAGCACTGTCATTGGACGATGGAGTCCTAACCGGCGAAATTGAAGTCGTCGGCGGAGTTCTCGACGGAGATTGAACCGGCGAAGCAAATGGACTACTTTCAGGAGACATTGCAATTGCCGGAGAAGTTTCCGGAGTGGCCGGAGACTTGTCAGGCGATGTATAAGGACTCGCCGGAGCAAAGACCGGAGAAAAAACAGGGGGATCCAATTTCGCCGGCGGTGCTGCTCCATCGGAGTTTATCACATGAAGCAACAATAAAACAATGGTAAATACTCTGTACATTTTTGTAGTTTAACAAAGCGATATCACGGAGAATATCCCGGTGGCCAGAAAAATAAACAGAAGGGATAATTGTTATCACAGGGAATATTCCGGTCACCTTGAAATTAAACAGAATGGATAATCGCTGATGTTAATTAAAATTTAATTTCTGATAATTAATATAGTAATGTGAAAATTTAACGTTGCAATTTTGTGGGGGAAAAAAAATCAAATACTAAACGTTGCAACGTTTAGTTTTAGAAAAACATTTAAATAAAATAAAATTATATATTTGAACCCCAAAAAAAAAACGGTTTTAGAGCTGCATTTGGGATTAAAAAAAAAAAAACTCCAAATGCAAAAATTTACTTGTTGAATTTTTCAATTTATTGATGAAGATTGAATTTGATTTCTCCATTTGTATTTTGTTTTCTCTACACCTATTGTTAGTAGATTTTTAACTTTAAAATAAAGAATGTTTTGCTATAAAATATTTAACTTATATAATGATTTAACTTTTTCGATATGAATTGAGTTTATAATTTAAGGTAGATATTTTATCTAGTATTTGCAAGAGAAAAGTAGATGTGCAATTTGAAATGTATTTTTCCACGGCAAAGAAGAGTTTTCTTCATGTTTATTAGTCTGATCGATTATGTGGGTTCATTCAAAATATAACTTAGTGAATGATATTCATTTTCTTTATAGGATTGATAATTTTTAACTCGCGAAATATAATTTACAACTATCTCAAATTTTTGTGTGTATTACTTCATGATTTTTCTGAAATATGATAGATAGACTTCGTTTGATCTCAATTTTTTTTTAGTCTATTCGAAACGATACAATGAACAATACTCATTGTTCTCAAGGACCATATCATTTTTTTTGGCAATTTCAGGTCACGAAACATAAAGTTAGAATTATTTCACCTTTTCGTATGTATTAATTCATGAATTTTTTTTGAAATATGACTATGATACTCTAATTCTCTATAGGATCGAGTCACTTGTTTAGGAGTTAAGGGATCATGAAACATGAATCTCCGATTATCTAAGTTTTCACGTGTATTATTTCATAAAATTTTCAGAATATATCAAATCGACTCAGTTTGACCCTAAATTCTATGGATCCATTAGACATGATCTAGAGAGCGCTATTCATTGCCTCTGTAGAATTGACGTCAACTTTTCTTTAGAGTTTTAAGGTCACAAAATTGTAATTCATGATTATCTACGTTTTGGGAGTGTATTGTACATGAATTTTCATGTGTATTAGTCCAATTTTTCTTATTCTTTAATATATAACTTTTTAACCTGGTACACATAATTTTTTCACGTCTAGTCTTTTCTTCGCAAAATATCTCTCTATATATATACCCACCATGTTCAATTACTACGCCAATAAATGTAACCTCTCTATCTCTACCATAAACCATTCCTAAACCAGAAGTATAACAGAATATGCAGAATCTTGAAGAGTAATACATACAGTTGGAACCGAAATTGGTTTTCACAGTTTGTCTGTGTGTACTGTTAATGTTCATCAATGGAAGATCAATTAGTTCTCTCAATTTCTGAAGTTTTCTTTTGATTAGGGTGTGTTTTGGTGTTCTTTTTTTGAAGCATTTCATATTGTTATCGTCAAGATCAAGTTTCTGGGGTTGTAACAAGTAGTCAAGAACTTAACCCCAACTTCTTTCTTGAAGAAGCCATGGAAGAAAATGAAGGTGGGGGGTTGGGGGATGGCCATAGGAATGAAGCTATTCCAGCTGTTGCGGATGATGGGTTTCTAGTTAAAATAGAAGAAGAAGAAGATGATGATGATTGTGGGGATCTTTATAACAATATCAATGTTGGAGAGAATTTTCTTCAGTCAGTTCGGAAGAATGAGGAGGAAGAGAAGGCGGTTGAGCTGCGTCAGGAGACTGGCAATGCTGCTGTGACGGCTGCAATTGTAGCGTCTAGGATTTCGAGTGGAGATGATGGGTCTAGGGATATGGCAGTTAGGGGGAATGAAATGAGAGATAGAGATTTGACACCGGCAGCAAGATTAGAGTCTTCTGTTGCTGGTGGGATAAAGATTGAGTGTAGTAATCCGTCGGGTAAGATGGCTGATTTAGCGAAGAATGCTAGCAGTAATATTGTGAATCGAGAGATAATTCAAAGGCCTACTGCTGCTAGTGCTAATGTTTTAGGAAATGCTAGGAATGTTGGGAATTCAGGGAACGGTAATATGGTTAGACGAGGAATGGTTAGTGGGAATGCAATGGGTAGTATGGGCAGTTCCAGGGCCTTAGGTGGAGGAGACGGTAGTGGAGGGACGATTTTATTTGTTGGTAATCTGCATTGGTGGACAACAGATGCTCAAGTGGAGTTAGAGTTAAGCAGATATGGAGCTGTGGAGGATGTTAAGTTTTTTGATGAAATAGCTTCTGGGAAGTCGAATGGATATTGTCGGGCTGAGTTTTCTGAACCTGCAGCTGCCATGGCATGTAGGGAAGGGATGGATGGACATTATTTCAATGGGCGGGCCTGTGTGGTCAGATTTGCTTCACCATCTTCGCTAAAGAGCTTGGAAGAGGGACGGATGAATCGAATTAATCTGTATTATAGTCTAAGTCAGACCGCTTCAGTGAATCGAATTAATCGGTACAATGCTACTGTTGGTAATTTTCAAGATGGTGGGAATTTGGGCAGAGCAGGTCCTCAGATGATGGGGGTTAGGGGTCCACTTGGTCCTAAGAGAAATAGGGTTGATGGCGTTGTAGGAAGAGAGCTTATGGGGAATGCTGGAGGTGGACTCGAACAAGGTATAGGTGCTGCATCTTCATCGAATCATCGTCAAACAATGATGGGCCAAGGATTTCATCCTGGTTTTGGAGGGCCTATGGGGAATGCTGGAGGTGGACTCAGACAAGGTATAGGTGCTGCATCTTCATTGATTCATCCTCAAACAATGATGGGTCAAGGCCTTTATTCTGCTTTCAGAGGGCCTATGGGGAGAATGGGTGGTTATGGAGGATTCTCTGGTGGTCTAACTCTACCTTTTTCAGGTAGGTTGACTCCATTTCCACCTGCACATTTTAGGAGAGGAATGCCCATGAATAGTATAGGAATGATGCCTCGTGCTGGTATGGAGGGACCTAATATGGGCAGATGGACTGGAGATGAGCATGGCTACAGGGCAGGAGAGTCAAGTAATGTGGCAGAATCTGATTATCAGTATGGAGAAGAAAGCCGTGATAGGGGCACTTGGCCTAGTAACAGAGAAAATGATAGGCCTGATTCTTCAGACAGAAGATATATAGACGACAGAGAACCTTCAGGGCGTGATCATGATTGGCAAGAAAGGAGACGCCAAGATGATAGAGATGTTGAAAGCTCTAGAGGTCGTGACCATGACCCTGCGAGGCATCAAGATAGGGAACACAAGCGTGGTCATCATAGGGATGATAATGCTGATCGTCATAGGCACAGGGACGAGAGAAAGAACATGATGATGAACAGGACAGAGGAAGATCATCAAGTACACAGACCAAATCACAGTCAAAATCAAAGGGGAAGGCCCCCATGATCTGACTACAGATTGATCTGCTGACCTATTACATACATTCTTGGATAGTATAGAATTACATAGACTAGGAAAGATATATCAACTGAGGAATTGCCATGTCCATTGAATATTTTCTCGCGTAATTGCTGTTTTTCTTTCAGTGTTCCCTTTGAAAGGAGCATTTCCACTAATCACTAATATGATGTAAAAGTTCATGATTTCACTCTTCATTAATGCTTTTGGTAGAATAGGTTCTATCAATCCTGTCTTAGAACCATTACCATCTTGTTGTCTTTTCTGAATAGTTTTCGGTGTCTCTACTGCTACAGTAGATGCCATCTTCTTCCAAGCTTTATGTCCATTTATACCGGTTACCAGTAAAGAGTTAAAGCATAAAACAATACTTGTAGAACTTACACATGTCTTTTATATGATCATATATTGCATATTATTGTCTATAGTCTACTTTCTTAGGAGACCAAGTAATTTGGAGTTCTGAGAACAAGGCAATTCCTTTGCATTCATCCACAAAATATAACAGATTAGAGTCCTAATCTAGAAGGTCAATCATAACAAATCTATGAAACAGTTACAAAGTTTATGGAACATTTAATACTTCTTATAAAGAAAATCACAAACAATTACAATATAACATCTACCCAAAACTATTGAAGGACTGCTATCTGAGCTAGAAAGATTGGCACTCACATCTCACTCATTTCTAGTGATTTTGCCTGGATGCCGAAGTAGGATGATGAGAACTTACAAGTTTAATAAGGTCATTAAAGAGCAGATAAAATGCCACTAGTGAAAAAACGTGTTTAATCTTCTCATGACTTACTATGGCATACAAAGAGATACGCTGCAGAAAAATCCATGAAGACATCTATCAGAGGCCGGAGTTGCTTCCATACACAACATTTAAGAACTTAAGACATCTATCGACGCTTTGACCCAGATCGATTATGCAGGTCCAACAGCTGCTCAAGTGACACAAAAGACCACCTGTCCTCAACTTGCGCAAATACCTTCTGATTGAGAGAATCTATAATAATACTGATGTTACCAAAACCATATATCTGATGACCATCTTGCATCCTGCCAGGCTTAGGCTTGAACAGCAAACCATTCTCTTGAGCATGAACTTCAATAACTTCTTTCATGCTCATGTCAACCCCACCATCCATTTGGATACCACTGTTCGAGCCCACAGAAGGACGGGATTGAGCTTGTACTGCTGCTTTTTTCTGAGTCTCAAATTGCCTTTGTTCAAGAACCCTAAGATAACTTATGTTCTCCCTCAAACCAGGCTGAACGACCTCCAAGCCTTCAACAGCCTGGTTCATCATGTCTAGAGCAAGATTTAGTCGATAGCGAATGTGTTCATTTGCCTGAAGCTCTGGTGGAATAAGTTCCTTCCAACCCAAATACCATTTCGTGACTTCTTCAAAGTTCGGGTTTGAGCATAACCAGTGGTACAAAACTTCTTGCCACTTGTTGAAGAATATATCCAGTATTGGAAGCATGTGATGGATGGGAATAGCAGTAGCCCAAGTACGGACCCAATAGAACTGATCAAGGTTCTGATTTGCTGGATTTATTTGGAATTCATGCATCACTGCTAACAACTTTGGAACAATAAATCGGACCATTAGTTTTTCCCAGTTAATTGCATCAAAAACAGTCTTCCAAGGAGACAGTATGTAGTATGCAGACATATCACTTGGGTGCCAAGCATGCAGTACGCTTTCCAATCTGCTACGTATAGTGTGGTAGCAACTTTCCAATCTTTGACCCAATAAGGGCAACCATGGATGAACCCAGGAATGTATTGGAACTGTTTCGCGACGTGGATCCCAGGAGTTTACAGCAGCTGATAACTTGGGCAAAATAATGTTTTCCAGTATTGACTGAAGAACTGAAGAAGGCAATAGCTTCTCCCAAGAATCCAAAAAACGAAGCATTGGTTCAGGGTCCCTAGCCTGCCAGGTATTGGTGCCAGATATTCTAACAGCAGGGAACACAACTTCCATAAATAGTTGAGTATAAGGAGATGCAGCATCAGAGATAGCAAAAATGTCATTACCTTGCAAAAGATCCTTCCACAGTGAAACCACCTCCAATCCATGTGTTGGAGTTTGAAGTGGATCCCATCCCTGAAAAATTCGAATGAACAATGGCAGAGCGTATGAGCACGCTATGCTTGACAAGTTGCAGAGTGTGTATTCCTCAACATACTGCTGCTGTAAGTCTGCAAATGCTTTTGCAAGGGAGTCTAGGGTCAGGGTACCAGATGTGCTCTCTTCCCCTATCCGGTCCAATACACCTACAATCTCTTCCATATTATCAAACTGCCTTTTTTGACGAGCTGCCTCAGCTTGAAGCTTCTCCTTCTCCTTTTGCAAAGCAACAACTGTCTCCATCTCATTTCTCAAATCACTATCAATCTTTTGTATGTCAAGTTCTGCCAAGTCCACAATCAACCTGATATTATGCTGAAGTTCGGGCATTGGAACATCATTCTCCCTTGCTTTTTCTTCGGCGTTCAAGTTCTCCAGATTCGTCAAGACTCGAACCTGTGGACCTCTCATATCAAACACCTTCTGAACAGTTTCCAGGCCTTGCTCCTGCTTTTTGGCCAACAACTCTTCAGCTGTAACATAAACCTTCTTCACTTTTTTAGCTTGCTTTGACCAAAGCTTCTCTTTTGATCGACCTTCCACATGTAGTATAGCAGGACGAGCAACAGTCTGCTTTCCATCTGATTCTTGAAGAGCTGGTGCACTACTAGTCTCCTTGTAGTCATTAAATCCCATTCCCATCTTCTTAGGTCTCAGCTTTGCCTCAATCGGAGCCACAATTCCTTGCTCATTTTTACCCAATCCACCTCCCTTATAACCCATCTTCTCAAGCAACTTCATCCCTATCCCTTTGGTAAACTTCTCAAAGCCACCAACATCACCACCAGGTTCCCTTCTCCCTGATTCAGACGGCGAAGATTTCTTCGCCAACATAGATTTCTCCTTTTCCCTTTCCTTCTCACGTCTTAGTGCACCTTCTTTGATCTTCCTACCAAAAGCAGTGGGCAGAAAGTTTCCCCCATCAGCTTTAACCTCATCAGCATTATTATTATTATTATTATTCGAACTACTACTAGTACCAAATCCAAGGCCGCCAACAGATGCTGCCCCAAATCCCAATCCTAAACCTTTATTCTCTTCTTCTGGCATTAGCTGCTCCTCATTCTCCTCTTTGGAATTCTGATCAATTTCTTTGTTAGGCATAACAATTCCAGTTGATACAAAATTAACAGGTTTGGTTAGGTCAGGTTTCGATGAAAAACCTTTTTTTCGCTTCTTAGAGGATGATCCTTCGTAGTCAGAATCACTATCGCCAGAAGCAAAAACACCATAGAGCGTATCATCTTTGGTTTGAACTTGCTTTTTCTCTTTACGTTTCCGATAGTAGAATTCACCACCGATCCACTGTCCATCTTCAAAATCGTTCTCCATACCAAACCTCTCCATCTCCTGATAATCATCCATGCTGAACAACTTGATATAGAAAAGACTATAAGAAAATCTCCGATCACCGGTCACCGGATAATAAAGGAGAGTAAAAACGAGAGGATGAAATTAGGGTTATGATTACGGACTTCACTTTCCGTATTTTAAAATAGGGCCGAGTCCGACGGGTCGGGTTTTTATCGATTTGCTGCCCAAGTTTTAACCAAATTTGGTATAAATTAACTTTTCTTATAAAATCAGAGGTCTCGGGTTCGAGCCCTGAGTATGGAAAAAATCTTGTTGAGAGCGTCACCTCCGAATGGACCCTGCAGAGCGCGATCCAAATTTAATCAGAGCTCCAATGTGAGCTCCGGACACCGAGTGTGAAACCAAAAAATAATAATAATAATAATAAATTGAAATTAAGAAGAGTAGAGATAGAAAGACACAAAGTAATAGTAGTAGAAATTTTCCTTTATTATTGTATGTTTTTTTACTTCTTGTTGTTGTTTCATATTACAAGAGGGGATATATATATATATATAGGTTATAAAACTTGGCCACAAAGTATTTTACTTGGACACAAAGTATATTGTGTGGACATCCATTTTACAATAACTTACAAATTTTAAATAAATTTGATTTCCTGAATTATTCGTCCAATATTTTTGTTTTTCTTAATTTTTTCTTAAATTCGCATTGGAAGAATCATATCTCACAACCAAATATAACAACAGATAAATTGAATTCGCTATATTAATACTCACTTCTTCATTTAAGAACAAGACTTGACATGTAATTTCAGAAATCTAATCCAGAGACAAGAGTAGTTAACATATATTCCTTTCTGCAGATGAAGGAATGTAAATCTACATCACTAGTATATTGAATAGAATCAAATGACTCATTGGCTTACAAATTCCACTAGAGGATTCATATACCCGACCCCAACTTAATTCGGATTGAGGCACAGTAGTTGTACAATGGCTAAGATAGTCTCAAATGAGTGTTACTTACAACACTAGCATTTAGGGATCGTTTTATAGAGAGAATAAGAAGAATATTGAATAAAGTGTATTAGTAATGTTGTGATTATTTATGTTGGCTTTGTTTTTTTATCAGATGTTAGGAATAATACATGTATTAGTTATACATAGGTTGAAAGCACAACGACCCCTTTATAGTACATGAAAAGATCAGTGCTTCCAAGAAGAAAAAAGACTACAAATGCTGTTTACACAGTAAGCTGAAATCCAGCATTAAAAACCAGACATTTCTAGTTCCATGACTTACTAGCCAGTGAGTTGAACAACAAGGTGAAACACTATCAATAAACTACACCCGTTCGAGATCATTATGGAACAGTATTCAGACATTAACCGAGAGACGATATAGGCTACCTTTCCTTGGTATGTTCTATGCTTTCAAGCCTCTACACCTTGGACAGAAGGCTGTTTTTCATCTTCAGCATTTTCTTCCTCGTCCTCTTCATCAGCCTCATCGACTAGCCTAGTGAGCTCATCCTGGATCATATTCTTCACAGATATCTTTCTGGGTGTAAGATCTGTATCATACCGCTTGGCTGGAAAAAAGACAAACTAATCAGTTGGATTTCCAGAATTGTATTACCATGGCCTCGCAGAGGATGTAATATCAAGTTTTTAAACTTTTAACTTGGTCAAAACCGCGTACTTTGTATGACCAAAGAACAGAAAAACCGTTTTTCCAGGACACTTACCAAGTATTTGCACAATGTCGGTAAAGGTGGCCTGCAGCATAAACAAATGATGTTAGCCACATAGGAACATAAATTTTGGAATATCAATACCTATTCTGGGAACTATGATAACCAAAATGTGAAGGACGAAGAGCACCATCTTGAAATGGTCTAAGAAACATGTCCTCTGTTTTTTCTCTTTTGAACGGGATAATGGTTGTCCTGGCCCAACTTGCATGCGGTTCAACTATTCCACTGGGTACCTACTACCTCTCACCATTGATATTGAGTCACTCTACCCACCAAAGCTTAGGCAGATGGGAAATGGAACATCTAAACAGGGATTTGACAATCGAAATCTACTATTAAGGAGAGAAACAGAAGCGCGATAAAAGTACAGAACTCAAAGTTCATTCCTCACCGTGTTAAAGTCAACTTCTTTTAGAACTTCACAAATCGCACTTCTGAGTTCATCATCACTTGGCTTCAATTTATCTGCTTTCTTATGGCCCTTTCCATTCGGAACTTTTTTCCCTGCACAATCAGATAAGCTAATAAAGAAAGGATTTAAGCAAAAAAAATATACAAAAACAAAGAAAACAATTTCAGATGGATACACAACACACATAACGAAGAAATTTATGAAGATACTCATATACAAATCATTGATCATCTTGACGAGAATTTTTGAGAGTACACTCAAATGGGAGTAAACAATGATTCTCACCAGTGTTGTCTTTTGAACTAGGCTTCTTTGGTGTAGATGAATTTCCCTTAACTACTTCAGTAGTTTTCTTCTTTGAATGCACTTTTGGATTTGCATCATTGTTATCATTTTTCTTTGAGCTTTTTGATGAATTTGAAGGTGTTTTCTTGGTTTTAACTTCTCCGGCAGATTCCTTCTTTGATGATTTATTTGAACTTCGCTTATGCTTCTTCTTGTCCTTCTCGGATCCTTCTTCAGATTTACCGTCTTTCTCCTCACTTTTAGTTTGTTTTGACATCTCGTCATCTGATCTCTCCTGGTCGTCTTTTGGTTCATGCGTTTTCTTCTTCTTGTGACTCTGCAGAACATACCAGACACAGAGATCATGATAGGAAAAGTTCCCACAAACACAATTACATGGTTGGTGAGTCTCCTTTTTTCTTCTAGATTTTCTCTGGTTTATGTTTAAAATTTGATTCCTTGAGCCAGGGGTCAATTGGAAACAACCTATGTACCTGCCAAGGTAGGAGGGGTAAGGTCTGGACACTCTACCCTCCCAGACCCCACTTGTGGGACTATACAGGGTATGTTGTTGTTGTCTATTTAAAATTTGAAAGAATGAAACAACCTCAAACGCGAAAAGCTAAATACACCATTTAAGGGTTCACAAAATCCCAATACCCAAACACTTCCCATACTAGACAGTGAATAATGTCAGATAAATATGGCATGTGTCCTGGCATGAAAGATTTTGTACTCTCGTCCCCAGATCAAAACTCAGTGGGAGCTTCAGAGAGAAAACCATTTAGATCAGCAGAATTACGTTCACAAAAGTGATTGACAACTTCAATACCAGTAAGCCGGATAACGTGATTTCACATCTCAAATCTCAAGGGTGTAAACCTAAGTGCAGTAAATGGAAGGTTGTGTCTCAAATTTAGTAAGTTCAAACAGGTTAGAACAATTTCACTAGTCCATGTTTCCTTGCAATCAAGTCAAGTTTCAAATGTTAATAAGAAAGAGTGATACCTTAGTTGAACCTTCCAAACTACCAATTGTTGATGAAGGATTCTTTTTCTTCTTTCCTTTACTTGACTGTTCAATGCACCAGGGGAGAATAAGCATGCTGTACAACTGGAAGAAGTCACAAATATTTCATTGCAATCAAAAAGGTCGTGCAACCAACCTGTTCATTTTCAGCAAGCAACTCAGATGTCGTAGGATGAGGAGCATCTAAAAAATCCATCAACTGTGATTCTAAATCTTCCTGAAACATATAACATAGAATTAGTTGAGAATCTTTTAAGATAAGTCACGAACACACAGAAGAAATAACTAATGACATATAAAGATTAATATGCTGTGGTAATATATGAAGACACCTTTCTTGATGTATCCTCGTCAACAGGTATATCTAGTACATCACATAATTCCAACAGCTTCTCTTTGACACACTTGTCAAGCTTTTCTTTTACTTTCATCTTTTGTTTTTCCTGCAAAAAAAGTTTAGTCTAAGGCTCTGAGCTCAAGAATTTTCGGATCATTATCAATGAAAATTACCCAAATTAGATTAAGAGCCCAACAATTAGACAATGAACAAGATATACAGGCAGCCTCGCATGAGAAAGCAATGGCCAATGAGAAATTTTATAGTCAAATCTTCTCTATCCCAACCTGCCATACCCACACCTGGCATAAACCAAAAAAGGAAGAGTTCACTCTCTTAAAAATGAGACTCATTGATTACCTCATTTTCATGCCACACAAAGCCGGAAAACTGTGAAATATTACTCTTGAATTGAGCTGCCTGCAAAGGAAAAGAACTATAAACACAAAGTATCAACAGAAAGAAAGTGAAGAAGAAATAGAGAGGAAATAGCATATTGTCTTTAAGCATTCTTGAAGATGTTTCTTAATTCCATGAGTCGGGACTTGGGGAGCAAGTGATCCAATACGAATACTGAAAACAAAACATTACATTAGAAATGCAAAGTTATATGACAAAACCAAACGAGCCATAAGAGTTAATTCCAACCAAAATTGGAAACTGGAAACATATGGTTGTCTAAAATAGCACACATTTGATAATATATAAAGATAATTACGGTCCAATACTTTTGGGTAATCTAATTAACAAAATAGTCAGTAAATATATATATATATATAAATATAGATAGAGCTCAGGATTACATAAGTTGACCCTAAAATGAGATCATAGCTTCCTCCTTCTTTCAAATACCTGTTGAGGTACTTACAGAAGAGAAATCAATAGCAACACCAAGACACCTTTCCTTTGTCAGGAAGTGGGAATTAAGAATGCAAGGCATATAATCCAGCATGTCAACCAGAACACCACTGGTAAGCAGAAAACAGTACAATAAAGAGAAACCAATCAACAGCAATAAGCTATAAATCAACATGTCACCTTTCCTCGTCGTCCAAAGAGAATATTGTGTAGCAATTTGAGAGTGTCATCAGTCTTCCTTTTGGATAATTTGTATGCCACTGATACATAATATTTTGAATCAACACATTATAGGAAAAACAATAGAAACACACAAAAGAAAATGGAAACTCACAGACTAGCAAAACCAACGCTAGATACAACAAAGAACTTGGGTAACAAAGTCTCGGGGACTAGGACCCCCCCAATTACCACATTCTCAAACACGAGGGGACAAATGAAACTGTGATTCAAAGGAAAATATATTCAAGTGAGAGGGGTAACAAAGCCAAGATTAAATCAAATACGTATGCTGTAGAATGCACACATGCAGAAAAGAAGGTAATAGAACAAAAGTCACAAGTCAGATCAGGATTCATGCAGATCAGAGGGTACCACTAGATAAGTTGTATGGAGATATAACTTAAACGAGAACAAGATAAAAGCAATGTAGGTAGTGGTCTATCTTTCGTCACATTTTAACATATTGAACTACTATTTAACTCATTTTTCCCTTTTTCCTCCTCTACTTGATGGGAAACGAACCCCAACAAAAGCAAACATCTCACTGAGCCAAACTTGCAACACATAGCGCGCGTAAGATACTTCCTATACCAATTATATTTGGTCATAATCACAGTCATATCAATTTGAACAAATATAAATGGTATGCCTCAATTTTTTTCACTACTATTTGTTTTTTATGATCCAAGTGAAGCTCCATCTAATAAAACAATAGAAACTGGGAGAAGCAGCTCATATGAGTTATATGTTTTTCGTTTTCTTGTAGTTTCTTACTGTACATCACAACCCACCATATTTTTCAGTCCCAGCAATCAACTTGGAGGACAGGTTGGTTCATGTTGGTTAACCCTGGTAAGTTAATAGTCATGTGCTAAATCAAGAACAAACAACTAGAAAGTAAGATTGTACAGCGTGCATAAGAAAAAGCAAAGCAGAAATAAAATCTCCAACTGATATCTATCTTAAGATCTATATCCTGCGGGATATGTGACCATTTCAAAGAATGCATGTTTAATCAGTGGACTAGTAAGTAATATACCATTCGGAATATCTTGCAGTGCAGTTCCACGACCCTGCAAACAAGATGGATCATAAAATTAATTTCATAAACAATCATAAATTTGCAGTCCGGACCCAAATCATAAAAGGATAAAGACAACAAAGTTGCACTGGTATCTTGGACCTTTTCAATATAGATTTCCTTGGTGAGTTCTCCTTCAATAGATGCAACCAGCCTTTCAACAGATTTGCGTTGGCGTACAGGGCGTACAATTGTTGGAGCCAGAGGTGTTTTAGGCTTCAGTTCCTTCTTGTCCTCCACTTTCCTTTTCCTCTTCCGATCTTTCTTCTGAGCCCTACTCTTAGATTTATCACTCTCCTTTGATCCTTTCTCAATGGCATGATCTTCAGGGCTTTCTTTTTTCTCTTTCTGTACTTTGGCTACATCTTCAACCATCTCTTTGTCATTATCTGGTATTTCAGCAGTTTCTTCTTCCATCACTTCAAACTTAGTTTCTTTCTTCTCTTCTCCTCCTTTGCTTTCTTTTACCTCTTCTTCGTCTATATCCATGTTCTCAATATCCCTTTCATCAGCCTCTTTGCTCTCTTCTTCTACTTCCTTCAACTCATCCTTTTCAGCATTCTTCTCTATAAAGGCTTCACTCTTATCTTCCACTGCCACATTGTTGTCAGCAGATACCTCAGCCAATTCAGTGACACTATCCCCCTCCTCTCCCATAACTAAACTTCAACTCTAACAGGTCAAAACAAAACCCTTGAGCACACAGCTGAAGATAATCTGCATATAACAATGTCAAGTCATGAGCTTGAAGAATCCAACATGCAAATAATGCACTCAACATGTTGTCATTACCTCCAACTTTGCACCAACAAATGAACCCCAAAAACAATCCTCACCATTAAAGAGCTTCATGAAAATCCTCTCTA
Organism: Solanum tuberosum; assembly: GCF_000226075.1. Classification (NCBI taxonomy): domain Eukaryota; kingdom Viridiplantae; phylum Streptophyta; class Magnoliopsida; order Solanales; family Solanaceae; genus Solanum; species Solanum tuberosum. Next base: position 436,863 of record NW_006239072.1, on the reverse strand, counting down.
CATTATTCACTACGTTAAATTAGCCTTCAACTACCCCACCCCCACCCCATCCAAAAAAAACAGCTGACACACAAAATTCATTATTAAAATCAATAAAGAACCCTAAACTGCAAAAAAAAAAAATTTAAAAATCCAATCTTTTTACCATAATCAAACAACCCAACATCAAGAATGTAAATTTTCAGCTAAAAATTTGCATGTAATTAATAAAAATTTAAGTACTTACAGGGAACTTTGAGAGCTAAGTTTGCTGCGTTCTATTGCTACTCTCCCTCTCCTCACTGAAGTGAATCTATTCTTTCTTGTTTTCTCTCAAACAGCCACAGCATTTGCCATTTTATATTTATGTAGAATTTTTATTTATTTTTTGGCTTTGTTGTAAAAAAAATTTAAAAATTTAAATTTATTTTATTCTATACTTAATAAAATAGTATTTAAACTCACACATGTCTATTTCTCATTTTTTGAACACAACCTCGAAAAACCTTTTGTATCGTTCGTAAACTTTGTGTCAGGTCAAATAAAATAACAATAAGTATGTTGACCACGTTAGGATCTTCTTTTTTAGCCTATTTCAGAAAGAAAATTAGCATCTTTTTTATATTAAAAATAATGTAATTTAAAACTTGTTACATTAGTGTCTAGTGATATACTACAGAAATACTATATTAGTTCCTTTTTATTTGCCAATATATATATCATCCAATCATCTTTAAAAATAATTAATTTTGACTAATACATTTTTCTTTTGCTTAATCCAAACATGTTATAGAAAAATTACTAACCAATAGCCATTTAACTATTTTTTTCATCCCAATATATTTCATACTCCAAATTTGCAATGCTTGAAGTATTTATCCTTGTGTCAACCACCAATACAAACTTCATCAGTTGCCCATCACATTGCACTAGACGTTTCAAGAGGCGAATCCAAAATTTAAACTTGATATATATGTATCCGCATAAAAATAATGGATTCAGAGAAGAGCTGCATCTGCCATTTATCACGTTGCACCAATCATATCACAAAACTATACATATATTTCAGAATATAATCCAGTGTAGTTCATATTTATGTTCCTTCTGCAGATGAAGGAATGTAATCCCACGAGGTGGGGTTTGGGGAGGGTAGAGAATGTACGCAGACCTTATCCCTACCTCATGGAGGTAGAGAGGCTGTTTTCGAATGACCCTCAGCTCAAGTAACACATAGCGAAGGAATGCTATAACATATCTCAAATTGGTAAATTTACATCACTTGTATTTTGAACATCAAATAGCTCAGTTGGCTTACAAGTTCCACCAGACAAAGGCGCTACGCGATTTCTGTAAACAATCTTTCAGGAGAAACACAATTCAGAGTACAATTTCTGAGTTGAGTAGCCTACTCCACCAGCAAAGCCACAATAACTGTACTTTTTAGTATAATTATTAACACTGCATGTACATGGTGCATTCTATGAAGTGGATAGAGTGAAATCACTCGGGAGCTAAATCAGGACGGAAATGACTGAAATACATGTGCAAAAGCACTCAAGACACAAGGAAATAGCGTTCAAGATTTAGATAGGAGTCTGCAAGTGTGGTAAAGAATGTACTCGTCCCAGGAAAACTCTCAGAAGCTCGTGGAAACAGTGTGACACGGGAGCTGAAGATGGAGTTTTACGTAGCACTGCAGTTGCATTCCAATTCAAGATGATTGGGCAAGTGACAAATCTGTGGTTGACAAAGTTCCAGACTGATCAACATCAAGACATTCAAACTCATCCAACAAGAGTGATACGTCGTCTTGGGTGATCTTTCCCATCTCCTTAAGTTTATATACCACAAATTCAGCAGCTCTTTGCATATGAAAAGTGAAGAGAAATTAGAATAATTTGAACTAGCAACAGAGTAGAATAAAAGAGAAATAAGCAATTGGTTGACAGATTCAACGAGTTAATTATTGGTAGCAGGGGTTGAAGTTTTATAGTATAACTTACCCTACAATCCTATCGTTATCAAGATCAGCAACTTCCAAGTCCACATTTGTCATCTTTCTCGAAAGAACCCACTGCACCAGCTCCTTCTGTTTCCTTTCTGTGTTAAATTCAGCTACATAAAGGAAGAACTGAGCCAAACAAAGGGTGCTGGTCAAAATCCAGAATATAGCAAAAATACGCCCCGCTTTAGTTGAGAAACTTTTGTCTCCATATCCTAGAGTTGTGATGGTAGAACAGACACAATAAAAGGCATCAATGGTACTTAACTTTTCTACCTCGGCAAGGAACACCGTTCCAACAACTATTAGCACCACAAGAGTGGCTGTTATGACGAAGCACTTGTACCTCACTTTGTTGGTTTCAATTTCCTCTAGAATAACACTCGGGCCAACTTTATCACGCATATGCAATGCTTTGATTAATAGGGTTTCCTGTTTCTCCACTAGGTAGTCTGCTCCTTTACTTAGAACCATTCCAACAAGTGCCATCCCGGAGAAAACAAAGAAAGAAGCAAGCAGTTTAGCAGTTGCGCTGTTAGGCACAAGGTCCCCGTATCCAACAGTGGTCATTGTTACCACACAGAAGTAAACAGAATCGAGTACTCCATTTACTTTCTTTCCCTGGATTTGGTTCTGAACAAAGTAAAAGCACGTGGTACCAATTGTCAAGTATATAACCAAGTAAAGAATGACTTTCCTAAAACTCGGATGTAATTTATCCAATATTGACTCGTAACGTGGGAGTGATTGGTCGTCCTTTATGTCATTCATTTCTCCAGGAACAAATTCCGGCATAGGAGCACTTTTAAGTCGACGAAGTCTTCTTCTCCTTGAATCAACATTTTGAAGGGTTTTAGGCAGCTGGTCTAATAAGGGCTGATTTATGTTGCTGCCCGCCATTCCAAGCAAAATCAACTGCCTCTAGAGACCCTGAGAGAAATTAACGATAAGAATGTTGAAGTCCTCTAAGCTCACTAATTAATCGCAACGAATTGGGGCTTTTTGTCAGAGAAGCTCAAATTTTAAGCCACAAGAAACTAACAAGACTAACAACAACAACAAAACCCAATGTAATCCCACAAGTGAGGTTCATAGAGGGTAGTGTGTACGCAGACCATACCCCTACCTTGAGAAGGTAGAGAGGTTGTTTTCGGTAGACATTGGGCTAAAAACTACCAAGATTGTAACATTATAATAATAAGACAATGTTGTCACTTTCTTCATACACTAGAATTGCGCCAATTTAAGACAATTTAGTTTTTAATGCGTGAAGTAACTAGAATACTGGATGGATCTGACATACACGCATAAAACTGTAATGAACTTGTCAGCATACTACTTCAGCAAAAGCTATGGTTTTCAGTACATGATACCACACAATTATAATGTAACTTATGCTGGCATCATGAAGCCTATGATAACTTATGTATGAGATCATCATCGATGCTCTGGCTAGCAAATAGTTTCTGGCATAATTTACCAGTCGGATCTTCCTACGTATTACATCCTTATCAACTAATTCTAGGATATAGAGGTAGCGTTTGATCAAGTCAATGTCAATATTAATCATAAAGTCTAACTAAAACTCGAAGAACTCCAGGTTTTCCTCATCTAGCTAGTTCTAGGTAAGATAGCGGATTCAGGATTTGAAGCTTATAGATTCGGGATACTAATCCTTTGAAGTTACTAGGTTCTAAATTTATAAATTGTGCAAAATACATGGACTTTCAGGATTGAGCCAAAGTTGGTGGATTCTGCCGAACCCAAACCATAAATAGTTCATCCACCCTCGGGTTTCATGATGGCGGGAACCGAATGGAGACAACAACAGTGAAGGAAACTAAAACAAATAAATATAGAAGTAAGCCCCTAAAGTGAATTCAAATAGAAAAAAATAAGGTGTAAGAACCAAATTACTCCTTATTTAGAATCAAAGAAGAACCATTATACATTATACACACAATTTCACAAGCTAGAGTAAATGGGTTTAGAGTGAGTAGAGTTATACGTTATACACACAACTTTTTAAAAAAAAAAATGTTTTTTGTAACGGTGATGCCCAAGCCAACTTACACACAGCTCAATTATTCCACCAGATACCTACTAACTCCCACCAGCATCAACATTGGGTTACTCTACAAGAGGCGAATTAAGAACTTGAACTTTATGGGTTTGAGCTCGAAATTCTACCACAACCCATTTGATTTAATGGGTTCGAAATCTATTATTTGTATTTTATAATAAATGTTTTAACACATATACAAAGGTCAAAGCTAATTCCTCTTCTACATCCACCCTTGATTTACTCTGCTCACCAAGTCTTAGACAGATTGGAAGAAATCAAATACTATATAGATGGTTTATCCAAAAGCATTTCTCATTTATATTGCTTGGACATTTCAAAAATAATGTCAGGGTGTGTCGGATCCTTCAAAAGCTATGCAATTTTCCGAGTGTCCAAGCAACATAGGCCGATTAAGAACTTGAACTTTATAGATTCGAGTTCAAAATTCTACCCCTACCCATTTGATTTACCAGATTCAAAATCTATTATTTGTACTTTATAATAAAAAATTTAATGTATATACAAGGTCTAAGCTAATATATATCCTACATCCACCCCGGATTTACTCTGCTCACCAAGTCTAAGGCAGATTGGAAGAAATTTGGATCATTTCTAGATTTGTGCATGTCATCCTTGCGCAGGGACTATGCTAATCTTCTCTGTATTATTCCAATTTTATCGATGTTCCCGAAGGGACTCAAATACTATGTGATTTCGATTTCTCATTCATGTTGCTCGGACTCTTCAAAAATACTGTCTCCTCCAAAACAAAAACAAAACTATGCAATTTTTTTTGAGTATCCAAGCAACATAGTTTCTCATAATGTAGATCCACCTTCTTTCACAAATCAAAAAAACAAGTTATTCAGCTATAACTTGCTGCAGAATTTCAGCAAACTTATCCAAAAAAAAATTAAAATAGTAATGTAAAGTCAAACACTCAAAACTACAACACTGAGCATAGATCTACGCAACAAAAAAGAAAAAAAATCATTAGTGTGAATTACCTGGAGAAAAAAGTTATTAACTCTGTTGAAACATGTGCTTCTTTAGTGAAATTGAATGAATATCTTGAATCTTCTTAACAGTAAACTGTACATTCGATTTCTTCGTCAAAAAGAAGTACAGATTCACATTTAGTAAGTATAAGAATATCAGATATTCGTAGAGTAATCTGCTGTTGCTTTCAAGCTTCGTTGACAATTTTAATGGCGATTATCATTGCCTCATTATTTTGTTACTCCCTCCGTCCCATTTTACAGGCACTTTTCATTCACGGTAAGTTTTTCATAAATTCTTTTAATATTTTCAATTATCAATCATTGTGACTTATAATACTTTTTACGTAGTTTACAAATATATAAATTTTATTTCAAAAAAATTGAAAATTTCATACGCAAATTTCCGATCAAAGTTAAATTGTTTGACTCTCAAAAAATGAAAAGTGTCACATAAATTGGGACAAAAGAGTATAATATAACAAATTTAGATGTAGACATTTTGAATTAAATAAACTTGTCAAAGAAAGAAAGAAGCTGGCAAAGTGGTCCCACTCGTTCGTTATCCGCGTTAGAGTTCGATTATATTCGGACAAGGGGACTCAAATCTAATACCTCTTAATAGGATGAAGGAGTACTTACAACTATATCACGATCCTTGTTGGTGAGTGTCTTGCTTTCCTTTGTTTTTATTGTTTTGATTATTACTCTCTCCGTTCAATAATAGTTGTCCACTTTACGAAATTAATGGATAATGTTACACTTGGTTCCTAATTTATCCTTATAATTAATTATAGATCACTTTCCTATTACATTTTTCAAGACATCGTATTTATTATATTCAAAAGGTGATATAGTAAAATTACTCTTCTATTTATAATTTCTTAAGAAGGGTACAAAATCAATAGTGGACAAGTATTATTGGATAGAAGGAGTACAATATTTTGTTGTTATTATTTTCGTATTACTTTACTACTATATATTTTTTCACTATCATTTTTCTTTTTTATTATTACTTTAATTTATTGTATTTGAATCGATGATTTTTCGAAAGCAACTTCTCTATCTACACGATTTTTCGAAAGCAACTTCTTTAAGTGATTTCATTGACATGTTATTGTTTTTGTTACCTTAAGTATTAGAGTAAAACAAGTCCAATAACTCATTTAGCAATAAAAATTAATATTAAATGTGAAGTGAATAAAAACAATATTCATCCACGTGAAAAGCTAATAAAAATATTGTAGCTTGTCCATCTTAAAATATTTGTGTTGTATTTTAGAATAGAATAGATGGAGTTAACGTTATTTGGAGCAACTCGTCCATTTGTGAGCGAAATGTTCATTTTTTTATCTGTAATTTTAGGGAGAAACTTTTTAAATATGTAGTACATATAAGGGGTCGTTTGGTAGAGAGTATTAGGAGAAATAGTCCAAGTATTATGTGTGGTATTATTTAGTACTATGTTTGGTAAGAATTTTGGGTTTATGTATAATCAATTCATGAATTAGTTATACACCATACATGGTATTATAGGGTGGATAACTAATACCTTCCATTTGGTGGTATTAATTCTAATACCATGGGACTAATCTAGGTAAAGACAAAAATA
>NW_006239072.1:426979-429780 GCF_000226075.1 Solanum tuberosum | reverse complement strand
GACTAATATGCTAATGTTGATGTATGAATTTAAGAACAATTCATAAGTCAAATATTGCCTCTTAACGGAAGTCCATTAAACATTACACAAGTAGTCTAAAACAAGAGCATATATATATATAAAACATCTCAGGTTAAAAATAGTTTAATTTATTTTGCTATACTTTTTTATTTTTTATTTTATTTTTATAATAAAGGGTTTTTTTTTAATTTATTGATACAAAACAAAGTTCAATAAATTTTCTCTATAAATTATTATAATTGTGTGACCTTTTGAGATATTAACTCTAATTTATTAAGATGACAATTATTTACTCTCAAATAATTTAAGTGAGAAAATAGTGATTTTTATTCTCCTAGGTAGTTAAAATGTTATAAAAAAATAATATTGTCCGTCAATTATCTACCTTGACCCAATTACATGAAATAGAAAATCCCATAATAACTCAAGGGTATAATTGGAAAGAATTTTTTTTTGTAGAGTTTTAAACCACACACAAAACTAGGTAAGAAACAATGAACCAAACACTTGACAAAAATAATCCCTGCATTACCAATCCATGCATTATTAATCTCTGCATTACTAATCCCTACATTATTGATCTTTGTACCAAACGACCCAAAGTGTTTGTTTATAGTCCAGACTCGTACATTCTAGTTTTGATTAAGTCTTTAGTTGTAAATGTTATTTGGTATGTTTTCAAGAATTTTTAATTAGAATTCATGTATACTACATATTATTTTGTTAAATGTAATATTACAGAATAACCAACAACTAAGTTATGAACAAGGTGAAGAGAACTCTAGCAGTTCTTTGAGGATTGAATTTATATATGTGGTAAAATACAAGAATAACGTACGGCTAGGGGCGAAAGACCGGCCAAAAAATCGATGGATGCACATATGACCTAATATTCATGGAATATAACACATGAAAAATGAAAAAATAATCCTATTTTTCATTTTAGGCCTCGTTTGAACTTGTAAATATCAACATTTTTTTCCTCCGAACCAATGCACGATATTGAATACGTCGTCACGAACGGCCACAAAAAATGCATTTTTGTATAATTTAACGAATAAAATACTTAAAAACACTAACTTTGAAAATATCATGCAAAAAATTGATGTCAACAACTTGCTCCTTTTTTTTATTAGGATCAATGGAAGAGATCTTGATCAAACAAAGTTGACGAATCCGATTTTAATTTAATAAACTTTGAACAAAATGATATGATATGTTAGTAGAGCTTTTAAACAATATCCTACATTTGTCAACAAAGCTGAAGATAATAAACAAAAAGATAAGGATTGTTCGAAAATTGAAATCATTTACATACCTTCAAAATTGCACACTAAAGATTGTGCACCTCTTTCAAATTTTGTGCACCTCTTTGATGGTCGAAATAACAAGCGGGATCCTATATGAGGTGTCTAAAATAAACATCGTTCAGTTAAAGTGTCTAAGTGAACCATTGTGCCAACATTAGGGGGTCACCAATGGGTTAGGCCCCTCTTTGATAGAAAGACGATGTGAACAACATGACATTTTGAACAATGTGATGATTTAACTTATGTCTTAAAAGACGGACAACCCAATTTAAATAGAACATATCATTAAACTTCTTATGAAAATTTAATAATTAAAAAGCAAAAATTGCAGATTTAATAGATTTTTTTCTTCAAAATCTACTTTTGTCATAACTACAAAGAGTTTTTGACTAAAACCATCCTTAACAATACCCCCAACTTAAACTACATCCTTAAAATATCCTTCTTAACGAAAAAACATCCCCCAAATATTTAAAACTTAACAACTTTCATCCCTCTATTAAAATATGTCAAAAAATTGACGAATTCCACAAAAAAGCATTTGCAATTCATACTATTCTCATAAAAAAAAATCTATAATATTATTACCGGTTGAAAAAAACATCCACATAAAATAAAAAAATTGAGACTCATGTTTGTTGTTAAAAAAAAAAATGTTAGGACGACGTGTCTACGAGGAGACATGATCTGCTCTTCTCCTTTACCAACTGAATGGAGTTGGAGCTTAATTTCACATCATCTTCACCTTCCAAAGTCAAAATGTCATTAGATCAATAATTTTTGGGGCAAATTGATAATTGAGGTAATCAAGATTCAGCTCATTTTGATCTCTAGTATTCAAGTTTCGTTTTCATTATTAGAAGTAAAAGTCTATGATCGACACCACTTTTTGCAGATTCAATGAAAAAAATATATTTCTAAAATAAAAATGAATTTAATAATTCTTTGATATCAAATCAAATGAAAAGTAAATAAAAACGAATTTGCTAATTAAAAGGAAGACAATGCAAAACATTATTGCTAAAATAATAATAATATTATTTTAGATGTATGTAGAATGAACAAAATTGGTTTATTGGGTGATTTAGGGAGTTTTGTTGAAAGTAGTGTGAATTGTACATGTTTTTGATAATTTTTAACAAAAGGATGAAAGTTGTCAAATCATAAATATCTCTTATTTAGATCTCTTATTTAGAAGTGAGAGTTGGAAAGGACCAACATTGCATTAAAGTACTTGTACAATGTTGGTCCTTCCATTGCATTAAAGTACTTGTACATATATAAGTGGGCCCCACCTCCTTCCACTTAAATAATATTCTTCAACCTTATCATGGTAAAAGTTGAATTCATTATCCTTTTCATTTAATTTTATATGCTATTATTTTTTTCTATAAAATCATTATATATGTTTTAATAATTTACTTCCACTTAAATAATATTTTTCAACCTTATCATGGTAAAAGTTGAATT
>NW_006239072.1:424487-425577 GCF_000226075.1 Solanum tuberosum | reverse complement strand
TTTTTTTATTAATTATTGTGATTTATTGTTTCTTTTTCGTCAATTTCAAACAATATATGTTTATCATATAATCCATTTTATGTGGTACCAAGAGAATTTAGAGTTAATTAAATTTTTTATATAAGTTTTAAATAATTAAGCTGTTAATTATTATAATGTATAGTATTACTTATATTATTTTTAAATATATTTAAATATTATATGTTAGGTTTTTTATCCTAATTTATATGGCATTGATAGAATTTAAAGTGTCAAATAATTGTTAATTATTGTAATAGATAATATGGAGTATTTAAGTCATTTATAGTATAGTAATTAATATATAATATGTAGTATTTAAGTGTTATATTATGGAATTTGAGAAGTTATTGAAATTTTTATATGATTTTAAAAATATTTTAAATTCATAACTATATATTTCAATGTACAAGATTTTGATAAAATAAAATCTTTAAAGTTAAATTATAATGTTTTTGAAATTTAAATTATTAAAACATATATAATGATTTTATAGGAAAAAATAATATCATATAAAATTAAATGAAAAGGATAATAAATTCAACTTTTACCATGATAAGGTTGAAAAATATTATTTAAGTGGAAGGAGGTGGGGCCCACTTACATATGTACAAGTACTTTAATGCAATGGAAGGACCAACATTGTACAAGTACTTTAATGCAATGTTGGTCCTTCCAAGTCTCACTTTTTCTTAATCTTCATCTCATCATTAATGTTATTTATATAATTTTCTTAAATCACTTATTTTTTCTTTTTTAACTCTTTTATATATATAAAAGTTGGATATGTAAATGATGATGTCACATTTCTTAGAAGCTACGATTACTATTTATCTAATTTCTCCAAAAAATATTTAAAAAATTAAGATATCATACGCAAATTTATGGTTAAACTTAAACTATTTGATTCTTGAAAAATAAAAGGTCTCACATAAAATGGGACAGATGAAGGATAACTCTCAATTAAATTTATTTCACTTTTTATTTTCCATATTTTACATAATTTTTCAAGTTGGAATTCTAGGAATTCTATAGTAGACCCATTTAAATTTTGCTTTTTTGTTTTAAATTA
>NW_006239072.1:394667-421826 GCF_000226075.1 Solanum tuberosum | reverse complement strand
TAAATATGTCATTAAGTTCCCAGTCATTTAGGTTTTTCCTGAACCTTAGGTCCCAAATGTCGTTTGATATGTTGGATGCTATGGTAGAATTTGGTTCCGCTGCAATGATGTGCAAACTTGGAAATTCCTCACCCAAAGTTATGTGTCCCAACCATATATCCTTCCAAAATTTGATGTGAGATCCATTGCCAACTCTAAATGTGACACATTTTATAATGTGGCATAGGCTGACAATTGAGATCATAAATTTAAAATAATAAAATTTAATTTATTATAATACTAATATCAATATCATAAAGATATATATATATCATTTAAAAAATATATAAAAAGTATTATAAATTATAATAATTAACCGCTTTTTAAAACAAATTCATATAACTAATTTGATTTACACTCCAAAATTCATAGGTGTCACATAATTTACACATTAATTCTTCATTACTTAATATATGTAATTATATCAATGACATATAAATTGAAATTAAAAAATACATATTTTATTTGAAAATCACGTAATAGTACTATAAGGTATAATAATTAACAACTCAACATATTTTAAAATTTTAGTTGACTCTCCGAATTCCATATGTCTCATGTAATTGAGACAGAGAAAAACATATATTGGTTTAAAATTAATAAAAATATTATAAATTATAATAATTAACAACTTAAAATTTATAAAAAAAAACCTTTAAAATTTTTTAGTTGGCTCTCCAAATTCAATCGGTATTACAATAATTAAAACATAGAAATTAACATAAATTGGACTCCTGCTGACATTTATGTTTCCTTTTTCTAAATTTTCTCTTTTATACTTTATATAAATAATTTTTTTTATGTAAAAAGTATAATAAATCATAATAATTAATAGCTTAAAATATTTCAAAACATATAAACAGTTTTTGTTAACTTTCAAAATTTCATCTATGCCGCATAAATTGAGAGAAATATAGATATATAGATATTTTAAGTTGCTAATTATTCTGAGTTATAGTACGTTTTATGTAATTTTCATATATATTACTCGGTCCTGATTTATGTGATACAAATGAAATTTCAAAAGTCAATGAATTTTTTATAAGTTCTTTTTTATATTAACTTGTTAATTATTGTGATTTCTAATATATTTACGTAAAACATACTCTAAATACAAATAATTAGCAACTTAAAATATATAAAAACATACTAAAAAATTGATTCACTTCAAATTTCATATGTACCACATAAATTAAAACAGAAACAGTAACATATATTGGGCCCCGTGCTGGCACGGGGTCCTATATCTGGTATATATATATATAAAAGAGAACTTTAGGCCCGCCTACGTGGCGCTATCAAAAACCAAAATTTCTTGTTGATTTATTATTTCCAAAACTAGCCTTTCCTTTCATGAAAAATTGTGACTTTTATAAAAAGTGACTTTTATGAAAAGTTGCGACTTTTATGAAGAGTTGCTACTTTTATGAAAGTTGTGACCTTTATAAAAGGTTGTGACCTTTCCGAAGGGTTACAACTTTTCCAAATAGTTGTAACCTTTCTGATAAGGTACAATAAACATTTGTTCACACTATCCTTTGTTGTATATAAATAGAGGGATCTCCTCTCATTTTAAAACAACGAAAATTCTGAACTTCCTCTTCTTCTTCACAATTAAATATTTGTGTATTTTGCTCCTGTTGAGTGACTCACTGACACTATTGCTTATGTTACAGATTCTGATATGTATTTTTACAATCATTAATTTATGCTTATGTTATTAATGATAAATAATAAATGATAAGATGTAATAATTTTCATTTTCTTTTACATTATTAATGTTTGTTACTACGTAATTTTGTATGTAAAATACTATAGTGTTTTAGTTTAAATGTGATAGGTTTTAAGTATTATTTTATAAATTTTGTGATATTAAATTTCCGCGCGAAACGCGAGTTATTTTACTAGTTTTAAATAATTGAGGGATGCTTTATGTTTAGAAAAATAATTTAAGGATGCAGTTTAAGTTGAAGTATAATTTAAGGATGTTTTTAGCGGAAAACTACAAATATAAAATAGTCAAATCCAAAAACCCTACTTCTTTCTTCTTTGTAAAGAAGCTTCATTTTCTTCAGCTTAAACCCTAGCAATGTCTGCTATTGCTCGATCGAAATCGCGCATTTTCTCCATAATTTCAAGGAGTAATCGGCGATTTTCTTCAACTGTAGCTTCAGAACCTCCAAAGGAACCGATAATTTCATCGTCTTCTCTGCTCAAAGATCAGGCTCCGCCATCTCAGAATCTTCCTCCTCCTACGGAATCTTCTGCAGCTGAGAAGAAATCATGGAGTTTTCTCAAGTATAGTGTTATTGCTGCTGTTACCGGTGGTGTTGCCACAGCTGGTTACGCTACCTACGGTTCGTTTTTTTGTTTTTGTTTGTTTGTTGAATTTGTGCTTTTGAACTTTGTGCTCTGTTATTTGAATTCGCATTTGCATGCTAGCATGATTTGGATTTTGAAATGAAGTGAAATGGATATATAGGATTCTTATAACGGGACCTCAACTATTTTGGACTCTAGCTGGTTGATTGATTACCTCGACTAATACCTCCCACCTCCTACCAGCAACACTTAACCCTGTCCACCAAGGCTAGGACAGATGGGAAGAAATTACCTAATGTTTTTGTCTCTGCTAGGATTTGTACAGGAGACTTTATGGTTCTCAACCCACTTTATTAACCTCTAGGACGTAACCCTTGCGTGCTAAACGAGCTTCTTTGTATGCGCTATGTATGTGAATAGAGTGATTTGTGAAGCAGTTTGATAAAAAAATCCTGCAAGAGTTTGCGAAGTGTATGTATTACCTGCTCAGGCACGCCATACACATGTTTTTTTTCGGGTTTCTAAATTGTGAAATATGGATTTAAACACTTGAGTTATATGGATTTGGATTGAACTCTAATGCAAATTCTGAAAGTTTCAATTTTTTGCTTTACCAAAAAAAAAAAAGTTTCAATTTTTTGGTCTGATATCGTAAGAGTGGATTGTGACGCTTCTTGGGAGGATTTGGAAGTATTCATTGTGCAGTGCTGTAGCAGCAGCACTTGCTTAAGTGTTGCATCTTAAATTTTGGTGATCTGAATCTAAGAAAATTCAGTGAAAATTGCCAACTTCCAGAAAAAACTGAACTTATTGTTTCCGGTATTATCCATTCAACTCTGGATCTTGCAATTGTTCTCATCTCCCTACAACTTTTTTTTTTTTGATGAAGTAAGTAGATTCATTTCAAGGCATCAAGAAGATGCAAGCTTTACAAGGATAGACCAGTTAAGCTCACAAAAAAAAGGATTTGTAGCCTCTTTCTAAGCTATAGAGCTAACAAAATCCAAGAAGAGTTCTAAATTATTTACAGGGGTCAGTTTGGACCAACTAAAAAGGCTAACTAGACATCTGCCTCGCAAATGATTTCTAGAAGGCTAACTTGTCTGCCCATACTTGCACTGGATGACTTCTTTCAATAAGGCTTGATCTTCACAATTATACGTCGGCGTCCACAACAACTTCATCATCAGGAGACTAATATTTTGTAGCCTCAAATTTCTAATTGCCAGCCCACCCTGCTCTTTGGTCAGTTGAGTTGTTTGCCAGTTCACTAGGTTATACCCCCGCCTTCCTTACTGCCGTGCCATAGAAAGTCTCTCCTCAATTTGTCTAGTTTCTTCATCCCCTTGATTGGTAAAGGGAATAAGGACATTACATAAGTTGGTATTGAGTCTAGGAGACTAGGACAGGATTGATCAAAGTAAGTCCCCCCCCTCCTAAAGACAGATATTGTGTTTTCTATCCCTTTCTCAGTTTTATCCTCTGTACCATTCCAGATCTCCAAGGCTTTATGATTGTTCCCTAGTGACATGCCAAGATAGAAAGTTGGCAAGTATTCTACCTTGCAGTCCAGTATATTAGCCAGAACCTGCACTTGGGCCAATTTTCTTGTTTGGGAAAATACTACTCTTCCTAGTTCCTCCGGTTGACACTCAGACCAGATGATGCTTCAAAAACCAGCAGCATCAGTCTGATGAATATGATTTGCTCGATCATTGGCTCAAAATATATCACAATGTCATCTGCATCATCTAGTTGTACCAAAGAGAATACAAGTTCCTAACAAGGGTGACTGCAGAGAAGGAATTCCCGAAATTTGTGACAAGGGATTATAGGACTGTTTGAACTTTTATTTTTTCCACTTCAGCTGTAGTAAGTGGATTACCACAAATAAAATTGGTTGAAAAGCCAAGGAGGACCAGAATGGTTCGAACTTGCCAAGAATTGTGGGAATGGTTGTTTGAAGTGGTAGGAGCATTACAAATGTGTGGAGAGAATGCTGATGGTGGAGTGAGAAATAATTTTTATTTTGTTTGGAGAAAAGGACGGTTTTAAAAGAAGTGGTTTGCGCTTGTGGGGTCAACCTTTCGAGCTGGCAGTTGGAGGTACCTCAATTTTCCACGCTAGTAAGGTCAGGCGTGGTTGGTGGGGTTGATTTCACTCATTTCCTTTTCTCTCTTAATTAGTTTAATCCATCCAATTAACCATGTTTTAGTTGGTGTATTAACTATTAAGTTCGTGATGATCTACATAGTTAAGAGGACATACCTTGGTGTATGTTATTCAGAGGACAAAGTATTGATCTACAAGACATGCAAAAGAGTTAATGATAGACTACTTAATAACTTGTGATCTATCTGCCCCACAAAATTGCAGAGTATCATCTGCATAAAGCAGATGTGAAACTGTGACATTGTTTCCCGTGGGACTGCCTACTTTGAAGCCTTCAATCCATTGTAGTTGACATGCTTTTTGGAACATCTTACTGAGGCCTTCCATAGCAAGGATGAAAAGAAAGGGAGAGAGGGGGTCTCCCTGCCTTAGCCCTTTTTGAGGAGAGAAAAACCTACAGGCCCTCTGTTAATGAGCACATAGTATTTTACCGTTGTCAAACTGTATTTGATCCACCTGATCCACCTATTCCCGAATCCCATCCTCCTCAAGATTGTGAACAGATAGGCCCAATTAAGCTTGTCAAAAACTTTCTCTATGTCAAGTTTAAACAACAACCCTGCGTCTCCTGATTTATGCTTCCAATCCAGCACCTCATTTGCTATCAATACAGCATCTGAGATTTGTCTACCCTTAACAAATGCATTTTGGTAGCCTGATACCAACTTCCCAATTACAGATTTAAGTCTCTCCGCAAGAATCTTTGCTGTTAACTTGTACACACTCCCAATAAGAGTGATGGGTCTGTAATCTTTTAATTCTATTGACCCTTTCTTTTTAGAAATGAGGGAAATAAAGGAAGCATTATAGGACTTGACCATATGACAGTTATGGTGAAAGTGGTTTAGGGCCCCGATTACTTCATATTTAATGACCTCCCATGCCTTCTGAAAAAAGGCCATGGTGAATCTGTCAGGCCCTGGAGCCTTGTCAGGTGCACAAGCCTTGATGGTAGCATGAATTTCCTCCTCTTCAAAATTTCTTTCCAGCCAATCTCTTTCATCCACGGAGATGGATGCCATATTTTCAAAGCTAACAGTGGGCCTCCAAGGTTCATTTTCAGTGTATAGTTGCTGGTAAAAACTCAAAATTTCTTCCTTGATTACAACTTTATCATCCACAATGACTTCGCCTATTTTGAGTTTATCAATGGTATTGTTCCGCCTACGACCATTGGCAACTTTCTGAAAATATTTTGTGTTCCTGTCCCCCTCCTTAAGCCACAAGCAGCATCTTGATTTTTGCCTCCAAGATACCTCTTCAATTTTTGCTAGCTTTTGCAATTCCAACTTGAGACATAGAACTTTGGATTTCTCTTCTGGAGTTTGTGCTCTATTCTCTGAAGCATGTT
This sequence comes from Solanum tuberosum, assembly GCF_000226075.1. NCBI lineage: Eukaryota > Viridiplantae > Streptophyta > Magnoliopsida > Solanales > Solanaceae > Solanum > Solanum tuberosum. Next base: position 415,942 of record NW_006239072.1, on the reverse strand, counting down.
CAATAGCAGCTAATTCCTCCAGTGCCCTGTTTCTATTAGTGTCAATTTTGCCAAAGAACTCTCTATTCCAATTTGAGATATCTTTCTTCAAGTATCTGAGCTTCTGGTATAAATAAAATCTGGTGTCCCATTAACAGAGTAACTTTGCCACCATATTTTGACCTTCTCCAAGAAGCCTTCTTCCTCTAGCCACATATTTTCAAACTTGAAGTAAGATGGATTAGACTCCCAATCCCCACATTTCAAGAGTATAGGCCTGTGATCAGAGACAACACTAGGGAGTGCTAATTGATTGATTGTGTTAAAACAGTCATTCCATTCTGGGGATATCAGGAACCGATCAATTCTTGATGCTTGAATTGGATCGTCTCCTCTAGTCCAGGTATAGAGTGCCCCCTGCAAAGGCAAATCCATGAGGCCAAGGTCCGAGATGGTGTCATTGAAGCTACTCATAGCCTTGGACCTTCTTATGCAATTGTATCTCTCACTTTCAAAACGCACACGTTGAAGTCGCCTCCTATGACCCAACTGTCATCCCACAGTCCTCTTATTGCTGCAAGCTCATACCAAAGATCTTCTCTTTCAATGTTTGTATGAGGCCCATAAACTCCAGTGAAACACTATCGGAAATTTTCCTGCACACTTTCCAGCATACATGAAGCTGTATAGATCCCCTGATGTGTGCTAATATTTACCCAGTTCCTCTTGTCCCATAGAATGATGATGCCTCCCCTTGTACCATTTGCTTTTAATTCTGCCCAGCTGGCCCATCTGTTTCCCCATAACTGCCCAGTGATTAAGCTCGACCATTCCTCTAGTTTGGTTTCCTGCAAACATATTACATCAGGATTCCACTTTCTGATTAAGGACTTTATTGTGCTCCTTTTATTGATGTCGTTGAGCCCCCTGACATTCCAACTCAAAATTTTTACTTTCATCCAGAGAAGGCTTTGTATTTCCTACCCCTAACCCTCTTGTCGCCATTATGTTGTATCAGGTCACAAAGAAGCATCTTTAGTTCATTCTCTCCCTTCTTCTTCCTTTTTGGGTTGTCCTGCCCCTGAATTGCCTGTTTTTGTTGTAACTGCAGTTGCCTCCGTTGTTCCATTCTAAGCACCATATCTAGGAGTTCGTGTTCAAATCCAGCAACATTTACCCCGAAGGCCTTGCAAGCTTTCACCATCACAAGCTTGGTCCATTTGGAAGTTTCAATGACTGTAGGGGTGAGATTGCCTTCATCGCTGCAGGATAGAGATGAACAGTTACAGTAATTTTGGGAAGAGTAGTGTAAATCTGATGCGCTTGCCAAGATTAATTGATTATTCTGAGGAGAAATTCGTGGTGCCCTAGGGATTCGGATCTTTTCACTCTCATCATCTGCATCGAGCTGTTCTGACATGTACCTTCCCAGTGCTTCGCTAATTTCAGTCTCCTGGTTGAGACTTGAAATTTCTGTGGCATTTGCTAAAGGGTCAAAAGTGTTAGACACGATGAAGCTGCTAGATGCAGTGCCAACATATTTATTTTGGGCCGGCCCTTTTGCTTTCCAGTATGTTTTAGTATGTTTTCTTCTTTTTGGCCCATGTTTATGATAATCCAGCGGCCCATTAACATTGTTGGCCTTTGCAATTTTACCTTTATATGTTGAGGGTCCCACTCTATCCCAGAATTTTGAATTTTCTGGGAAAATCACGTGCTGACCCACCTGCCTGTCAGTAATCTTTAGCGGTGCGAGACTCGATGCTTCCCTTTTGCCATCTTTTGTCGCGTTGCTATCTTCGGCACTACTCTTGCTATTTCCGACCACTTAAAATTTTGCATGGGTGTCAATTAAAATCGTGATTTCAAAGTTCCGGTCTCCTACTTCCAGTTTAATCTTGTTTGGAAGGACTGTCCCCGACTTCTTGACACAGATCCGAGCCCAATATAGATGATTCCTCCTTTTTGTATCTTCATCTGTATCCACAAAACCCCCCACACATATTACCAATAACCTTGAAAGTGCTTTCTGACCAAGCATGTAACGGAATGCCCAAGGCTTAACCCATTGAAATTTTGAGATTGGTGCATCAATTTCAGTTCCGGCCTCCGGCGACCACCACTTGAGAGTCAATTTTCTACCATTCCAAAACCATTCTCCTGCCATAATCCGCGCTGCCTCCTGTCGTGAAGGTATTTCGAATAGAAACTGATTGTGTGAGAGAGGAGTGATTTTCAGACCCGCCGTGATTTTCCACCTGTTTAAGAACCACTTCTGGATGACGTCGGTGTTGGGACTTGAGTGGAAAGGATCATTGAATATTCCAATTAAGCATTGTGAGAGGAATTTGGAACTATCCAATTCTGCTGCGTGACTGATTTTGATGGAGTTTTGAACTTCAGTGGCTGCGTTTTTGGTATGAACTGGCCAATCAGAAGGAGAAGCCGCCTCCCTGAATGTTCTTGCCAGTGGAACCCTAGGAGGCTTTGAAGTGCTACGCAGATGACCTAGAATTTTTTCTGCTATGTCAGCCCATCCACCATTGCAGATTATTTCCGGGATAATCACTGAAGATTTCCGGTCACCAAGCACTGCTTCGATCCTGACAAAACGACCATACATGTTGAAATTCTGTACGACTCTGTAGATGTATGCCTCAACTTTTCCTCCCCCCATCTCCTACAGAGACCCCCCTTGTTCCCCTTGATGCTTGTTTCATCGCTTCACAGACCCATATTAAGTTGTTTGCATCTATTTTAATTCTGCTTGTAAATCTTCTGCTTCGCTTGATCCACAGAAACCATCGTGAATGGTCGTCGCTAATGTCTACTACCTCAAAAGATTTTTCCCCAGTAGTGAAATAGATGTTTCCGACCATGATTATCACCGGCAAGAGCCTCAGAATTAACCGGAAAATATGGGAAGACTTTTAGGCACATTTTTCAAGAGAGAGAGAGAAAAAGTAGAGAGAACATTTTTTTCCACACTCTTGCTTAGTGATGTAGTCATACCTTTATAACTGCAGTTAGTTCTCTCCATGCGAAGTTCCAGCTATGAAGCAAGTATTACTGTGCAGTTTCTAGCTAAATTTTTATCTGATATTTGATAACATGTTTGCTGGAGGAAGCAGAACTCTTTTACCAAATCAGTTGTAGTATGCTTGATTTTTAGGTTATGTTGATCAAGGTGGATTTTGGTCTAATGTTGGAAATGGACTTATATGTTTATATAGATCGTCTCTGTGGAAACACAGAAGTATGGGATGATTCTTGGAAAAGCCTAGTTGGTCTGGTTTATTCATCAAATGTGTATTTGTTATCGTGCATATAATTCCACAATCTTTGACATATCCTTTATCTACAGCATACACAACGGATGAAATTGAGGATAAGACCAAAAGTTTGCGTGAATCTGCGAAATATGCTGTTGGAGATGATGCATCTGCTTTGGATGTGAGTCTTGCCTTACATATATTGAGTATTACATATTTTCTTGTTGTGAACTTTTGGTGAAGCTGTGCTTGTTTTGAAATTAATATTTTGACACACACATCAGTACAGACATATATATTCTGCTTGATGTGGTGGCGGGGGAAGGTTGCTCTACTTATTGCTAATTCAGTAAATGCACTTAGCTTCAACTGATCAACTTGATTCATGTTCACCGTTTGTGCCTATTTCTGCAACAAATAGCTAATCATGGATTGCTCAAAATTTGAATCGGAATCTAAATGAAACGTGATAGAATTTGTTAATAAATTTAGAGCCCAAATCACATACTAAACTAATAAACAACCGATAGAGTATATGGCTTATCTTATATGCGTGGGTTCTTTTACTTCAAAAGAATTGGTAGTTGTATTAGAGTGCTAGTAGAATGAGAGGTTAATTGTTTTCCTTTCTGTGCAGAAATTTCAAGCTTTACTATACTCCTCGGCGATGACAGGTTGGTGATGATTCATACTTGTCTTCGGAGTCAAAAAGGGGTTGAGTTTTCTTATTTGTGTGGTTCCTTGTCCACATGCATGTCAACAATAATTATGCTATCACAAACCATTGTCTCTGTTGTATAACACTTACCGTTTCTCGGAGAGAAAACCATCGTCTCTATCGTATGTATTATGTACTACCATTATAGACATACTCTTGTTTTCAACCATGCTTTTCCATTTTAATGACACAATTCAAGCATTAGTTTGTTATTATTTACTTTGCATGGCATTTCTGTTACCTGGTCACTGGTCAGTACATTGTGGCATGCAAAAGCCTGTAATGGATTCAGATTATGCGCTGTGTCAGTTTGCCACATGAAAGTATCGGCTGCTGGGGATGTCTGTCCTGCACTTTGTAGAGTGTGACTGATTTATGGGTCTGTCCATTCATTGACTTATTGGGGCTTATGATATAAAGACACAGCTGTTGAGTTAGTCCATGGGTTTATTTATATTACACATCCCACTGCTAGTATGCTTAATAATCTGCTGGGCTTTGCTGAACATTCGCATGCTATAATACATTTTCTTGATGCTGGTGTATAGTATTATCTTACATGCATTCCAAACTTATTGTTAATTTTAAGCCCCAATATCTCTTTTTAACTGATATTTGTTCTTTTTTTTTGATATTTTAGTGCCTGCCAAGTTAGTTGAGTTATACATTGAGCTAAGGCGGTTGACAGAAGATCAAGTTCGAGTTGAGTTTTTTAACAGGCATTTTTAGTTTTTTAACCCCTTTCTTCTTATGCTTCATCCTTCAGGAAATTCACCTAAGATCTTTTTTGCTATGTTTTAGGGTTTTAGTGAACCAACATCAGACAAGCTCCTGCCAGATTTGCACCCACTTGAGCAGCATGTCTTCACTCTTGTTCTTGATCTTAGTGAAACATTGATATACTCTGATTGGAAGGTAGAAATCCATGTCATAAACATATTGTTAATTAGTTGCCTGAACTTGCTTTACTTTATTTTATGGATCAGTTCTGTACAATATATTGATGTTTCCTTATGGGTTTTCCTTCTGATATAGCTTTGTGTCCTCAAAGCATTCAGATCTTTCCATCTTTTAATATTTACTGCATGACTACTGACTTCTGTAGTCCTTTATAAGCGTGACAGAGGCTGGAGAACATTCAAAAGACCTGGGGTTGAGGATTTTTTGGAATATTTGGCTCAATACTTTGAGATCGTTGTATACTCTGATCAACTAAGCATGGTACCTTTTACTTCTCTCATAATGTCTTCTAAATATTGTTTCAGTTATGTGCTTAAAACTTGTGCTTATGGTTTTTGCAGTATGTTGATCCTGTTATCGAAAGATTGGATCCAAAGCACTGCATCCGGTACAGGCTATCAAGAGGTGATACTAGATATGTTGATGGCAAGCATTTCAGAGTAGGTCTTTTTGGCCTCATCCTCTTAATGCTCCAGTGAAAATTATGTTTCTTATTATTTATATTAGTCCTGTAGCTGCAATGTCTTTAGTGATTCCAAATCTCTTTTTCTTATTATTTTTCTGCCACTGTATTTGGATTGAACCAAGAAATAGTGCCATTGTGGGTTTTATGTCATTCTTGTAGGAATGGAATTTTTATTGCCCAAAATTCTCATTCCTCCACTTTCATATACTTCTTTTTCGAAGTCTTAGTCCCAAACGATTAGCTACTAGAGAACGCTATTTCTAGAAGGGGTTTTTAGTTGTAATGGTGCCCTCCGGCAAAAAGCTTACGCTTTCTGTTCACAGCGTCCTTGCCCCCACCTAAGAGTTGAGAGCTTATTTCAAGTTGCATGGTATGGAAAATGTGGTTTGTATGTCCCTAGATGGGCATTACTATGGAGATGGGGAACCCCATTTATAGATTCATACTTGGGAATGTGGCAAGGGAGAGGATAATTAACCTGGCAATACGGGAAAAATTGAGTTGATTGACTAAAGTGAAATTATTTCAGCTCTCTGAAGTTATTGACCGATCAAACATCAGAGTACTATGTTTGGTCCAATAGAAATAGAACGTAACGAAAACTTCCAGTTTAACTAATTGACACAAGTGAATACGCAAAACTAGGCACCCAAAGGTATGACCTAGTATTCAATGAAGTGAGAAAGACCTTGGAGACTAGGGTTCAAATCCTAGCAAAAACAAAAGAACACGAGGTGCTTTCTGCCCATCTGCCAGGTCTTAGTGAGCAGAGTTTCCATGTAAATGTGCTTGTGGAGGGTAGTAGGCTTAGCTAAAATGTGTGCAAGCTAACCTAAGCACCACCGTTATTAAATACTCACAAATTAGAGAAAATTATCATGATTATTGCAAGTCCTTGGCAATAATTATGTTTGACACTGTATGCTGGAGGGACTTTATTCACTCGGAGGGGAAATATTTCTAATCATTTGATCTGTTATAGCATACCTTAACATTCTTGGAATTGAGACGCTGTAGTAGCTGTTATATTTGATTGACTATGCAAGCAAACAAAATAGTACATAGAAATTAATTTACTGTGAGGACACATTGGGGTTGTTTGGTTGATCATATTGAAATAGTTACTCCCAACATAAATCCCACTAAGATAATACAATTTTCCGTTGACTGCATAAGAAATATAATCGCTGCATGACCAATGCAACATTTGGTTAGCGGCATTAAATAATTCCTGCATTAATTTTTTGCGGGAATTCGTGTATACTTGGTGCGTGATAGAACATGGAATATAAAATTTGTATTAGTAATGCATACATAAAATTATTTGAAGACAAAAATGCCTTCTCAAAGTAATCCATCATGTATAACAATCTCTATATTATTATTCACCACATAAATAATCACTGTGTTGTAATCCTGCATAACTAGTATGCGTCCCAAACGGCTCCTTAATCTATAGATTCATTACTATTATTATTATTATTATTCTATGACTAGAAATATGGGAACAATACTAAGACCCATTACTTAATCAGTTAGCAAATGGAACTTCTTTTGAGACTTGAGCGTTGATTTATTAATATAATTATTACTGTGAGCACAGCACCATTGGTCTTGTGGTAGAATAGTACACTGCCATGGTACAAACCTATGCTCGTTTTCCAGATGATGCACTCCTTTTTTCTACTGATTTTGATTTGCTTTATTTGAGCCGAGGGTCCATCAGAAATGACCTCTCTACCTTCACAAGGTTGAGGTAAGACTGCGTAAACACCACCATTCCGCATCCCACTTGTGGGATTACACCAAGTATGTTGTATTGTGAGCACATTTAAATGGTGTTTGGATTGATTTATTTTAAGTAGCTTTTGGCTTTTAAGCTTTTATTTTTAATTTTTGGAGGTGTTTGGGAAAGACAAAAAGTGCCTTTAAGCACTTACTTTTAGGCCAGAAAACTACAAAAATAAGCTAAAAGCCAAAAATTGGGTATGACCAACTTACAGCTTTTATCTTTTATCTTGGAAGTACTTAAAAAGGCCAATCCAAACGCCCCCTTAGTCACTAGACTCATTTCTAGATTATTCAATTGACTAGAATGTGGAGACTAGAAAATTATACTATCTAGGAGGCAAAATAGAGGAAGGAGAACTTGTCCAAACTCTGTTTAGTTAATAGCTAATCCTTGACTGTCAATGTTGTTTTAATGTGGAAATTTCAATAGAAATTACCTTTACTTGATTTAAGAAAAAGGGATGCAGTCTTGTAGCAGCATAAGATAGATGTTGTAGTATGGTAAGTATTTGATTAAAATCAAGGATACAGTATAAGGAAGAGCAAAAGATGTCTTAGATATGTATGAGTAATCTAACTAATTTTGTGACAAGTATGTATTGCTTTTATGCATTTGCTTCATGGATCATTTCCAGTGTAATTATGTTGTATCTCCTTTTTTGGTCTTCTACTGAAGAAGAGGGGGTTGGGGGGGATTGCTTATAGGAACTTAGGGGAGACGTGATCTGGTTGGAAAGAATCAAGAGGCATGCCAATTAAACAGGTCACAACTAGTTTGATATTTTAGGAAGGCTGAAGGAGACAAATTCAGATCCATGATTGAGGATGTAAAGTTCTCCTGTGGTTGTTTTGCATAGTAAAATGGATAGATTCTGTTTTTAGATCCCACCGAGTTTATAGCTAAAATGCCCTGCTGATCCAGGACCAAATCTGCTATCCTTGTGGAAGATTGTTACATGATACATTAACATTTCGAAGAGTGAATGAATGTTTAATATTGAAAGTGAGAATAGAAACTTTGTAAGAGTCTAGACACTTGTAGAGTTCTTGAACCATGCATAGCCGGAAGGCTTGAGCTTTTGGGTTAGTTATCAAACATAGATCATTTGTCTTGTTTTTTTGGTTAATGTGTAAATGCATGCTTTCTTCTCAATAGGCCTTTTGACTCTTTACCTTAGCCCATTGGAAACGTTCAAATCACATATAACTTGGTCAGAGGGCTTGACTTAGTGCGGCCAGCATTGAATCTCATCTCCCGTCATCCATGTAATGTGAATGTTTCTACATGTGATTGCTTTAGTTTCTGTACATTCTACGCAATATGCTTTAGATTCTACATGAAAATCTGTAAGAAAGATTTCTCTTGTTTTTAAAAAATAAATAAATTACATTTACACATCTTTTTCCCCTTTTGAATTCCTTGCAAATAATAATAATTGTGAATCCCATTTTGGCTCATTTGCTTCTTTTGGCAGGATCTTTCCAAGTTGAATCGGGATCCCTCAAAGATAATATATTTGAGTGGACATGCACTAGAAAGTAGTCTACAGCCAGAAAATTGCTTAGAAATAAAACCATGGAAAGGAGAGGCTGACGATACTGTGCTTTTGGATCTTATTCCATTTCTTGAATGTAAGCAGATTCTTAAGTGACGTTGCCTAATTATGTTTTTGTTTTTGGGAGTATTAGGAGGTCCCTGTTAATGACTACTTGATTTGAGTGCAGACGTTGCTAAACACAGGCCAGCTGATATCCGAGCTGTATTAGCTTCATACCAAGGATGTGATATTCCTAAAGAGTTCGTTGAGCGATCCAAAGAGCACCAAAGGTCATGTTTCCCATGTTGTATTTATCAGTTCTTACTGGCTATTCCATTGTATTACAAATCCTCAACACCCCGTGTCTTGGGATGCTTCTGATTTTTGTCTTGAATTTTACTCATGAAGTTTGCCTCTTCATATTGTTCTCCTTCCCTTTTCTCCTCTTGTCCCTCCAGTCAAATAAATGTTAGGAATACAGGTCTACTTCTTTATTAGTATATGGGATTGGGGGAGTGACTGGAGGGGGGTTTACAGGTGTAATCTAACTTCGTCTCGTACATTGGAAACATAAAATGATTCTTTGCCCCACAGTCCTGGATAATTGTAGCCATTTGAGCTGTGACTTCTATATTCTCGCCTTTTGGTTTCCTTTCGAGTTACCCCCCCAAGGAGTGAGGGATTGATGGATTTTTCCCTATCTAGTATTTGCGAGACAGGTGGTAGTTTTAATCCACTCCCACCTAAAAAAGAATCTTTAAAAAAAGCAAAAGAGAGAATGGAAAGAGTACTAGTGGGAAACTTAACTGAATAAAATGATAAGTGGATTGAATGAGCTTCAAAAAGCTTTGAATCTCTAGAGGCACACATTGTTTTTCCTTGGTTCCTGGCTAATTTATCTGGAAATGTCTTCATCTAGTTTGTTGGGTAAGCTGTGTATTAGAGTCACAGTGGATAATTCTGTTCACTGTATTTTTGTTTGATTGAGCGTATTTGAGATTTGTCGTTCCCTAACTTAATTTCTGTAATATCAACTTACTATACTTCGCAGTCGAAGGTGGTTTGTCTCAGCAAACCTGTCTTCTTTTTAAGCTGCAGACTATGTGCCTCCTACTATATTTACATCTTCACTCTGCTTTTGTAACTTTTATTTCATGACCTCCAACTTGCACCTTTCCTATTTGTGCACTTTAATTTGTTTTTGATCCCTTATTATAGTTGGTGTCTATGTTGCTCGAACTCCCCAAAAATATTGCAATAACCGTGTCGGAACCTTAAAAAATGCACTACCTTTGGAGAATTTGACACACAACCATCGACATTTTTGTTTTGTCCGAACAACATAGATTTGCCTCAGCCAAACCTCTTTTCTTCGAGCTGCAAACACTATTGCATCTTCACTCTTCTGTAATAGTATTTCTTTCATATTTGCCAATATGTGCCTTTCCTATTTTGACACTATTTTTCTTAATGGTCTTAACGGTGGATCTGGTGGTTGCAGGCGTATGCAAGAGCAAAAGCAGCATGGTCGATTATGGCGCCGCTAGAGATATGAGTTGGTTGGTTTTGAGAGGCATAAATTAAAAAAAGAACCTAAAAACTATTCCTTTGTAAGATTTAGAATAGTTGATAGATAGACGTAATACTCTACAATCCCATTTTTGTGTAGCCAAAATATTTGTGCCAGTTGAGAATAGTTGATCCTCTAACAACATGCCTGTATTCTTTTTCCCTTTTGATGTTCTCTTAGTAATAATCAAGAATGTCAATGTTTTGTGAGCAGCTGGTTGATTCAGTATGTATTTTTCTCTGAATTTCAAGACAGTAAGATTGCATCATATGATTCACAAGATTTATTTCTATGGAAGATTGACCACTATGGCATTTTTTTCTAGTGGTAAGAGTGCAATACATGGTGTGTGGGTTACGTGCATGTGAGGGTTCCAAGTTACGACGAAAGCCTCGTCTGCTTGATATTTAAGTGGAGAAGAGTATGAGCAGATTGGTAGATTCATTATTAATCGAGTTTTTAGTTGTCCTCATTTGAAGTATGAGGTTGTCCTTTCCCCTACTCATAGACACACAATTAGCTAGCGTTTTAGCTATAGATTTTGAAAATTTAGCTTTAAATATCGGTTTAGTTATGAAATTTGATCAAATTTATTTTATCTTAAAGTATTCTCACGTTACTTAAAATTGGTTAAGACTAGATTTTGGACTTATACTCACAAAACTTTAAAGATTCTTTTAAGTTGAATGTATGTATGAATATAACTTCAATTTTTCAATAGCGATACTTTTGAGGTTTAATTATCAAAGATATAATACGTAAATAAACACTCAAATTTACAAGTAAGCAATTCAATTTTGAGTACATACGTCTTAGACACCTAACTCATCTCTACAATAATAGTTGAATACTTCAACTTACAAAATAATCATGCAACACATCCAAAAATTTGATGTAGCCCCAACATCGTATGTTCATGAAATACATCAAAGACGAGTTGGAGTGATTACTTGCTCGTTGAGACCAAATTGAGGCATTTAAATATTCACTCGCAACATGCTTAAGTCAAATTTAAATATCATTTGATAATTACCCAAAGTAGTGAAAGTTAAAAAAAAATCAAATGTTGTCCAAATGGTAGGTAAATAAATTTGGGCCTAAGAAGCACTAAAAAAAGGGAAAATACATAATGAGGATAAGCCTTACACAGAAAATTGTACAGTTATTTCTCTTCTTCGGATAAGCCTTAAAACACAGAAAAATTCAAGAAGCTCCTAAGAAGGAGAGCTCCAATCTCCATTAGAGACCAAATTCGAACTCAAAATCGAATTTTAGTGAATACCCAAATGGCGATTTCATCGTCTTCACTGTCAGCAGCTCTTTTTCCAGTGTGTAATTCATCTTCCATTTCTGCTCAACCCAAGTTTTCTCTTCTGTCTTTGCCTTCAAATTCTGTTAAGTTACAGGTTTTCAACCAATCTCGAGTGTCAACAACTAAGGTTTTTGCTTCTCCTGAAGTCTTGGATGCCCAGAATGTTGAGGCTGATGTTGAGGTTTGTAAATTATTTGGGCTATTTTCAGTAGACTATACTGTGTGTTAACATAAAAAAATGCTTTCTTTTTGCTGAATTGTTGTTGGGTATTCGTCATTTTGCTGAATTGTTGCTGGGTATTCGTCTTTTTACTGAATTGTTGCTGGGTATTCCTCATTTTGCTGAATTGATGTTGAGTATTTGTCATTTTGCTTTCTTTATAGGATATTCCAGCTGCTTCAACGCTGAGTATTGGTGGTGACTCTGATAAGGTAAACTTTTTCTCTTCCAATCCTTTTATTTTTTAATTACTAACTGTGGTGTCTAGACCAACTTGCCCGCAGTTGGTACCTCCGGGAAGCATAGGTATCGGGTAACTCTGTCCACTAACAAAGGCGAATGTAGCCTTATAGAGCCAACTACTATGATGTTGAGTATAAATATAAATTTTGTAGAAGTTCACTAAGATTACAACAATTAGTAGGTCTTAATCCATAACTTTTAAAATATTGTAGATTCGATGCTAAAACCCATAGAGTTCAAATTCTGAATCCACCTATATATACCAAGGCTTGGACAGATGGAAAAAATCACCTAGTTTGTTTGCCTATCCCAAATTAGTTGAGTTTGCCTATATGAATATTGTGTACACATTCACCACTATTGAGGTGGTTTGGAGAGGATTCATTGGAAGTAGACTATTTTAGTGAATCTATCTCAATCCGTAACCTTTATTGGCTTAGGACACTGCTGTGCTTTGTGAAGTTCACATAGGCAGTGGTTTTAGGGGTGATGCTCGATGACTCGTGCTTCATTCTGAGATTTCTGCATTGCTTTATGTTATCTGCATTTTGTTTCTATCTAAGAGAATATAGTCAAGATTTTGCCGATGTATTATGACTAAGAAGATTCCATTCTAACCTTTTATCTCTCATGTAGAAGTTTACACACTAGACAAGTGTTAGGAATCAACCATTTACAGTTTGTACAGTATTGGTGTCTGTAACTGATCACTTAAGCTTATTTTTGTTTGTGTTGGTGTGTAATACATTTTTTTTTTGAATTTTATGCTGCAGCCTTAATTGAGATGGATACTTCTTTTTAGTTAGTAACAGTTATGAAACAGGATAGAAGCTGTATGGTTGTCCATAGTTAATGGAATATTTGTTATTTGTTTTCTACTTTGTGACCTTAAAATGTATTAGAAATGATAACATTTTTTTGCTTAGTACTGACAAAAGCTAGCCTCATGGCTGGGGGAGAACATGGGGACATGAAAAAAAGAAGAATAGTTGTGACATGCAGATTATCACATCAGAAAACTACTATGTCTATACCACTTAGTGAAGTAAGGCTAAGATTCACTTGCAGTGAATTGGAAGTTTCGTATAGGGAAATTTGCAATGATATAATAATCTGCTCAACAGCCAGACAACTTTTGATAAATGAGCATACAAAGTTCTTCACTGTTAGATTTCTCAAGTTGGTGATTGTGGAACCAATTGGTCTTCCTCCGTTACTGAAAGTCTTAAATAACCTTGTAGTGTATTGATTATCTCTTAGCCATCTCCTCTGAGTATTGTATGCGTTGAATATTTTTCTCCTAAGAACTTCTGTTGATGCATCAAGAAGCAAAAGGACAGAAATTTGTCTAATGGATAAAGCATGTACGAGCTACATCTGATGCTTTTCGGACCTTTCACTACTGTATTGGGATGTTTCATTATTATAGTAACCAAGGTCATTAATATTACTACTAGTGTACAATCCTCTTCAAGGATAAATTTGAGTTGTATTCCTCTCTGGCTAGTATTACCATTGATCAGAAAATATTATTGGTTGAAATGTTAACTTCTATCAAGACTACCTACATAAAGGTTTGATTAAAGCAATTTTTTGGTTCACTTGTTTGCTTGATGGTAATTCTGTTCAGCTTATGAATTCTAAAAGAAAATCCTTGAAGCATTTCTAGAAGTCCATGTAAGCTGAAAAAATATTAGAATTATAATGAAACTGGAAGGGTGGTGGGGTTACACAGGGGTATGTTGTTTTAATGAAACTGGAAAGGTCATTGCAGATTCCGCCTATAACTCTCACTTAGTTATGAATTTTAAGAACAGGCCTCCTCAATTTATAAGTTTTATCTTTGGGAGTCCTTGGAAAGCTGCAAAAATATTATTTCAAAATTAGCATGGACTTGGAAAGGTATTGTTTGATATGCAAGAGGTGTAAGCACCATGAGGTGTGAAGCAATCTCGGGCTTCTCCCTCTAACTCTTGGATACTTATTCAGTATGAGTTAAATCTATGAACTATGCTGAGAAGCATCCAGTGGCTGTTCTAGTTCAGCATTAAGCTGGTAGTGGCTGTGTAGTATCAAATTTTACTAGCTCTAGTTAGTATAAAAATGTGGATATTTCTCTCTAATTATTGTTGGCATCATCTAACAATCTAAACATATTTACAGGCAGCTCCAAAGCAGAAGATTAGGATCAAATTGAGGTCATACTGGGTACCCTTAATAGAAGACTCTTGTAAGCAAATTATGGACGCTGCAAGAACAACAAATGCAAAAACCGTAGGTCCTGTACCACTGCCCACCAAAAAGAGAATTTACTGTGTCCTCAAATCTCCACATGTTCACAAAGATGCCAGGTTCCATTTCGAAATAAGAACTCATCAACGCCTTATTGACATTCTTTACCCGACTGCCCAAACTATCGACAAGTTAATGCTGCTTGACCTTCCTGCTGGTGTTGATGTGGAGGTCAAGCTCTGAGAAAATTGCTTCTCCTCCTTGTTTCACATCGTAACCTTGTCTATCTCTTGCTAGTTTGCTTCTTGTTTTGAATTTTGTACTCATAGACACACAATCATTTCTCTGGGAAAAGTAGGGTAAACAGATTTTTTTTTTCTGTGTAATGATTTGATTACTTGATTACTAAGCATCTTTTCAATCTCATATCATTGTTACCTTACATGTTCACAATTTTCTTTTCGATGATACATCGCTTATTGCTTGAGAATACTGATGGCTGTTGATGTTGAATACTTGTTAGGAAAAGGCTGAATAAGAGTTGCTAGTTCTGGTTTAGTATAGATATCACTGCCGTTTTTCCTTTCCATTACTACTTTGATTTGCTTCACTTGAGGTGAGAGTCTTTCGGAAACAATCTCTCTACCTCCACGAGGCCTAGGTAAAGTTTGCGTATACTTTATCCTCCCCAGACCTCACTCTGTGGGATTTAACTAGGTGTGTTGTTGTTGCCATTGTTCTTTTGGTCTTATGCATTCCAAAAGAGACTTCCTTGGCCATTGTTTGATAAGTTCACATACTTTTGACTGATTAGTAAGTTTCCAAATTATCATAAGCTTAGAGTATTTTGGTAGAGATTTATGATTCGAGTCTTGAAAATGGAATCATATAGGAAGCATTTTATCCTAAAATAGGACTTTCCGACATGAATAACTTTACCTCCTGTTAGATGTGTGGCATAAAATTACCTTTGCCTTTAGAAGAAAATCTAGTTTTTTTCCTTGGCCTCTAATAAAGCTCCAGGTTGAGAGTAATTTTAGAGTATAGTCGAAGTTGATGGGTAAATTTGGATCGTTTTACTCTTAAAGAATTTAGACACGTGGAGTTCACTGATTTCATGTTGAAGCTTTATAAATAACGATTTCATGTTGAAGCTTTATGAATGACAAGAATAAATACGAAACAATTTGCTAACGATAAATAGAAAAATGATTAAAAATTAAGCTATTTCCTCTCCTCCAGAAAAAAGTGCTATAGCTATGTGATCATTTTTTATTATTATATGCTAGATTCCAAAGGTCTTGTGGTCCACATTTCTCATATTGGTCTCAATAAATCAACATATATTAACGAAAAGTAATGCCAACTAGTTACTTCTGAATTTTTAAAGTTCATTTTTTTTTATTGGGAAACATAAAGTATCTTGGGAAAAAGTTTTTGATAAACCCCACTCTGAATTGTTAAATACCTAAACTCATCACATGAGAAGAATAGAAAAGTAAAGAATAATAATAATAATAATATGTTAAAATATCTTGTGTTATTTAATTAGTCATCATGGAAAGACACAAAGTGGATTGTGGTAGTTCTTGGTTTTTTTCCCTAATCGTTGCAATATTTATATTAGGATTTGATTAAATTTAAATTAATTGAAAAAAATTATATTCAGGTAAAACGTTACTCACAGATATGACTTCATAATTTCATATTTAAAATTTCATCGAATATGTTATCGTTGTTATTATTTTAATTACTCATAACATGTTGCATAAGATCCATTAAGTCAAAAAAAGTTCTCTTTAGGAAATTCTTTTAAATTTCTCTACTCAAAAATATTTAATTTAAGAAATCTCATTTATTCTGCTACACTAAAAAAAATCATTATAAAAATAACTACACAAGTTTATTATTCCTTCATAGCCTTCTTTGCCATATCCCTTCCTAGCCGCCACATATTCTCCTCCCTCCATACATTTTGCTTCCATGTCCACTAATTTACTTGGATCACCATTTCTTCTCAAAAATGTACTAACAACTTCTCCTTATAACAACAATAAACTCTCCATTTTCACCATTAAAGCTTGTTTACACTCTTCAAGAACCAAAACCCCTAATCCAAACAAGTCTCAAATTGATGATCATGTCTACAACTACACAAAATATTGCACACCCAATTTCCCTGATCATGTTTCTCAGACACCCATTTCAGAAAAAGAGCTAAAAAATACCAAGAATGGTGGAATTTTGGATGATTTTGAAAAAAAGGGTGTTCTTGATTTATGGTTTAAAATGCAGGATGAGGCTAGATTTGATGTTGAGCAAGAACCCATTTTGGAAAATTACTATAAAAATTCAATCTTGGTTCAAGATTGTATGGAAAGTGCTTTGGCATACCATTTGTCTTTGAAATTGAGCAATTCAAGTTTACGTAGTGATGCCCTTTTTGAGCTTTTCATGGGGGTGTTCATAGAGGATCAAGAATTGATTTTTGATGTTACAGATGATTTAAGAGCTGTTAAAGAAAGGGATCCTGCTTGTGTTAGTTATGTTCACTGTTTCTTGAATTTTAAAGGGTTTTTAGCATGTCAAGCACATAGGATAGCACATAGGTTATGGTCTAAAGGTAGAAAGATTGTATCTTTAGTTATGCAAAATAGGGTGTGTGAAGTTTTTGCTGTTGATATTCATCCTGGTGCTAAAATTGGTAGTGGGATTTTGCTTGATCATGCTACTGGTGTTGTTATTGGTGAAACAGCTGTGATTGGTAATAATGTGTCAATTTTGCATAATGTGACATTAGGTGGTACTGGTAAAGTGTGTGGTGATAGGCATCCAAAGATTGGTGATGGTGTGTTGATTGGTGCTGGTACTTGTGTTCTTGGAAATGTGAGAATTGAAGATGGTGCTAAGATTGGTGCTGGTTCTGTTGTGTTAATGGAAGTGCCTGCAAGAACTACTGCTGTGGGGAATCCAGCTAGGTTGATTGGTGGTAAAGAAAATCCAATCAAACTTGATAAAATTCCTAGTTTGACAATGGACCATACTTCACATATGTCTGATTGGTCTGATTATGTAATTTAGACTATATAGGATCGTTCTGTACGGACTTAGAGATCAAATATAATATGTTTTTCGTTCCATTTCATGTTACATAGTTGAGATACTTTAAAGGAACTTGAGTAGATATAGGATGCACTAGAGCTAAATTGCTCCAAATCTTGTCTTCTCGCTGTGAGACCAGTTGGTTTTGTTTTTTCTATATCCATATGATTTGTGATTTAGAAGTATTAATCGTATTATAAAAGCAAATTTTGGATCCGCGAAGTCTCAAGAAGGGAAGTTCTCCAACTTGTCCAATGGTTCTTTCTCCAAACACGATATACAAGTGGAAACTGTACTACGAGCAAGTTGGAATTTGTCATTGGAGAGACATCAATAATTGGTAGCAATGTGTAAATTTTGCACAATGTGATATTGGGTGGCACTGGAAAATTGTGTGGTGTTAGGCATCCAAAGATTTGGTGATGGTGTGTTGTCATCTTCCTACATTGCATTACAGTTTACACAGTTGGGATACTTTAAAGAAACTTGAATACATATAGGATATACCAGTGCTAAAAACTTTTCTTTAGATATTTTCCATACTATTGGAGTTGTCGCTCCAAAACTTGTTCTTTTTGTGTGGAACTAGTTGGTGTTTTTTTCTCTACGTCCATATGATCTAGTAATATTGATCAAATAATAAAAGTGATCTTGGTCCATGGAGCCTCGAGAAGCCGAGTACTCTTGTCAAGTGTTTGATCTTCTTCCAAATACGATATACAAGTGAGACCTACACTTTGAGCAAGACGAGGAGGTGCTACTAAAAGCATTTATAGTCATGTAGTAGAGGTATAAATTTGGAAAGCATTTGGTACTTTGGTAATAAAAAGATCAACTTTGTTCTTTGAAAAGTTCTTGAAATTGCATCTCAAATCTATGGCTCTATCATGTCCCAAACTTCACTTGTGTGAGCTTACTTATCCTGTTGGTCTCAAACTCGAATAAAGAAGGTGGATCGCGGTAGATTGATAGTCAATACAAAACAAGTTGATTAACAATGAATACTCACAATATAAAATATGTAGGGATGTGCTCACCAAGGCACATATTACATCTGTTACTAATATGTGTTTCAACGAAGTGGCATGAAGAATGAAGATTCACATAATCAACTTCGACTTGGTCATAATATATAGTTTTTCTTGTTGTAGTAATACCCATCATATCAAACATTACAAGTTACACATAAGTCATGTGCATCTTTTCTCCAAACAATATGCTTCTTTCAACAAAAAAGAAGGAAAATGGTTAGCCATTGACGCATCCAGGATCTTCACTAATTAAGGGAGTTCAAAAAATAAAAATATGTAGTGTGTGCCTAAGATTTAAAGTTGAAAGCTTTAGGTGAATTTCAAATCGCCTTAACCACTGAGCTAACCTCTTGTCTTGTGTTTAAGAGATTCAAAATATATATATACACACACACTAAAAATAACTTATATTTACCATGTAATTTTTTTGTTGAGGGGATTCATGTAAACACTATCACCCCCTCCTAGATCCCCCCGCCTTTAATTTTATCGTTACTCCGGAACTCAAAATAAAAACACAATTAGAATTTTGTGAAGTGAACTTCATGCTTTGGTTATTACTTGGTAATGATGCAATCTATATACTTCACAAAGATACATTATCAATCCTTGTGGCCAATATACAAAAAACAAAATGAGGCCCAAACTCTTATTGGGCCTAGTATAAAAAAGCCCAAACCAAATAAAAAGGCTTGTTTTTACATCTGTCGGCCCAATCCCCCACATTGATTAGGGTTAGGGTTTCAAAATTTTATGATAAATAAAGCTGCAACTATTGCAAATTTATTCAACCTCTCAGTAGCTATTTACTCTCTAGGAAGTTTGGAGAATTTTATTTCTCTCTATCACAGAGGTGAAATTCATGTTCGTATGTTTGTTATTTGATATTCGGAATCAATTGATCCGATTAATTTAAATTCGTATTGCATACTAACAACGTTTCTTATTAGGAGTTTCTCCGCCCCTCACATTGATTTGATTAATTTAAATTTGTGTCGTGTTTGCTCTTTATCATGATCCATGTTGCGTAGGTCTAATAGCACTTCTTATCATGAGTTTTTTTTTTAAATTTCATTTATCTGATTACACCTCCCCTTATATTACATTTATTTTATATTTAAAATTTTATTGATTTGATTAATTTAAATCTGTATCGGCTTTTTTTAGCATGATCTGCGTTGCATTGGTCATGCCCCATTGCATTACATTTATTTAATATATGAAATTTATTGATTTGATTAATTTAAATTTGTATCGTCTTGAAGAAATTAGTTGGGAAATGATGAGACTATATCGATATATCAGAGGGACAGTTTATCTGTGCTTTGCTGAATAAATTTTGCACGTCAGTCTGATCCCAATTACTTCTAAATCTTTTGTTTCAATAATTTTATTTTTTAAAACCAGTTGAATTAAAGTTTTATCGTTTGGTGTTTAATATATTTGCAAGACTTTTTGAAACTATTTATTATGTTAATAGTAGTTTGGATGCTTGTTGAAAATAACAAGTATTTGATGAAGTAATTGAGATATTCATATATTATTTTGAATAAAATTGTTACTTTAAAGTGACCTTAAGTAAATGTTACGAAATGTATATATTAATTAATCTACTATGTAGAAAGAGAAATATTAAACATAATGACCCTATTTGACAAAATTATTTGTTGATGTGTTTGTTTGCGGGTGGATTTTGTTGTTTGAGGTTTGGGGTTCAATTTCAATCCCTAAATAAAGCATGTTTTTTGCAAGATATATTATACTTATGCTTTAAATTGTGGTTAAGTAAAATTGAAGTAAAAAACAATTTAAAATTGGTCTAAATAAATGAGATATAATAACTTTTATATGTCCTTCTAACTTGTAATAAGAAGATTAATAGTCATTAAATATGAAATAAAGTTAATTTTAAATTTATTTTGAAATTATTATCTTTAAGGGGAAAAAAGGAGTTATGAATCAAGGAGAATGGTTATTACGAGCACCTATTTTACCAAAAGGACTCACAAAAATTTATCAATGAGAATAAATAATTAATTTATCACATATCATGTAAAACTGTTGCTTTAAAGTTGAAATTAGGTGCAAGTAAACTTTTGAGATCTACTATACCACGTTCAATTGAATATGAAACTTTGTTAAATTGGTCCTAATTACACTTTGAACATCGATCTAATATACCATTTTCAAATCTTTTTGATGAAATTTCTCTCTCCGATACAAAAGGTGAATAAAGGGAATTCTTAAAGGGAGAATACTAAGTCGTTTTTCTTTTTAGTAGTCGATGTACATGAACTTTGTATCCCCTTTTGCTTCAATGTTGTGAAGGATTTGATGTACAATCTACTTAATTATTGTCTCCATTTCAACAAAAACTCCATCATTGTTTTCACACACAACAATAATATATTCAATATAATTTCATAAGTAGGTCTAAGGAGGGTAATATGGTCTCACCCTAGGGCGCACTGAACCAGGTGGGAGTAAGTTTGACAAAAAATTACACTATATATTCAAAATAAATTATTTTTTATGAATATATAGTAGATCAATGTTGAATCTCTTTAACTTCTTCATGTGTTTACTTTTTCTGAACTCCTTAGTCAAATTTTTGGTTCTACTACTAGTCTTACCGCTATGCACCTTGTGAATGTAGAGAAGTTTTTCAAATTCTTCCTTCCAGAAGAAAGGTTTGAAGGAAAGAAGTTTTCGATAAACCCTCTATCGAAATAACTTATATAAAAAAAAACTTTATGACAAGAAAATATTACAAATACTATGATAACCAAAGTAAAAGGTAATAAACACACAAAAAAAAAAAAAAACTGACTTGATATATTT
>NW_006239072.1:390559-394322 GCF_000226075.1 Solanum tuberosum | reverse complement strand
TCAAAAGAAAACAAAAAAAAAAGAAAAAAAACACAAAAAAAAAAAAAAAAAGTGCCAGACAATATGAATTATAGCTGCCTAGTAAAGATTATTTTTGCCAGCTGCTTCTAGCTAGTTTTAGTTTTTGGCAAGCATGAGGAGACAAAGCAGGTGATCATGTCTGTCTAATGTTTTTGTCAAATTGCCCCCTTTGTACAAATTTCATATTTTACACAAGTTTTGGCCTGCATGTTTATAAGTAGGGTTGAAATAGCACATGGTCACTGTGGACTTAAGAATGAATCATTGCCCTTTTCCGAGTTTTGAATACGAGATTATAGCATAAACGCTTTAGGATGTGTTCAAGATAAAAAAAACTAATGCTATTTGGGTGAGAAAAAAATTGTTGCTATATAGTCGTAATTATGTTACTTAATATGTATACTTAAGTTTTTTGCCCTTTTTAGAATGGTTGTAAGTTAATATTAAGCGAGTTTATATACAAGTATTCACATGTCTAGGTAAGAACCGATCCCTTAGATCCACCTCTGAGTTACGAGTTCATTCTAAAAAACACTAATTTAAAGAATATATAATTGTCTTCTATATATGTAGTTTGCGTACTCGTAATGAATCCGTACCTTGTAAAAGAATCATAAATCTCTATTTTGAAAAAATGAGCATTTTTAGTGAAGCCTTAACACGTGAACCTACAGAAATCACTAAGAAAAATGTAACTCTTCTTTTATCATATTTTTCAAATTTGACATTAATTTGTTTCTAGGCGTGTACCTATTTCTTTAGCAATTTACTCCTATATATGAATTTGGTACTAGACCTCACAACCCTTAAAAACATAGACTAGTCCAAGGCTTTCTTTTTATAGTTTAATGATTCATAGTGGGTCCACATGACATTGAGAAAGTAAGGCACCAAATGAAAAATAAAAGCAAAAGAGAGTTGGGATTTATTTTTTCCGTTTTTCGGATGTTTGATATTTGTATCGGAGCTTTAATTAATTCGAATTTATGTCAAGTAAAACTTATTTAATAGGAAATCACTCTTTATAAGGATTTTTTTCTATACTCATAATTCAAACTTCAAACGTCTGATTAATGGTGGATGAATCTTATCCATCCAACACAATTTTTGATACTGACTTGAAAGTTAGATACTAACCTATAAAAGACTCGATGAATATCAAGGACTATTTTTTATTTGAATTGTATATAATTATGTTCAAATATATATAAATTATCCATATTCAAATAGAAAAAAGATAAACAATCTCAAGAATCATTCTCTCTTCATATCTAGAGACAATATCATAAAATTATTCAAATTAGTGTATTATGTTTTACTAAAAATAAATGGCACATAAGTGCTTTGATTTAAAGTTCAATATGAAAAAGGAGTTACTAGACACTAAAAACGGTATTTGGTATAATTAATTGGTATGGTACCTACCATACTACAAAATAGAAATCAAACTTCAAAATATCGAATTATGTCAAATTTAAATTAATATGATAATGATATAATAATTTTAAAAAATTAAATATCGAAATTATACCACAATTATCAACATAGATGGTGCTGTTGTAAATTATGATATTATAATTATTTTAAAAAAATAAATAATCATGAAAGGCCTGCAAATTATCCCAAAGTTTTCTACATAAAAATAGGCATTGACTTGTACCACTACAATTATTATTGTTGTTGCGGTTGACATTATTATTTATTTTTTACTTGAATAAGCAATAAACATGCATGGATGAAGAATAAAGTATGAAAATTCGATTACGATAAGTCGATCACTATCTAATTATCTTTTTTCTATACAAATTTAAATTTAATTTGGGCTCAATATAAATATTGAACACTGAATAAAAAATAAAATGAGAAATATTAATTAGCAAAAACACAAATGTGAAAAATGAACGCCTTACAAATATATTCTCCCACTTTGTTAAATAAATTATTCTCCCACTTTATTAAATGTGGTCCAGAAATATTACGATTTTTTTTTACATAAACTTTGATTATCTTTTGCTTAAGCAAATATACAAATAAAACTTTGTTTGTCTTTTTTTTGTTTATTAGTTAGGAAAGGTTCGCTATTCTCCTAAAGATATGACTCATATGAGCACAAAGAATTTAAAATTGATGCTACTTATACCTTAAATTAATAGTATAATAATAATTGAGTTTACAATTAAATATATAAAAATAAATAAAAAAATTATATAAACATGATATAAGTAAAAACTATAAACCAATAATCAATCTTTTAAATCCGTCCTTGACCCCTAGTTCAATCCTAATAAGGGTTGAATTGGACTATTTGAAACCCCGTAAAGAGATTCTAATCATTTATCGTCCGAGATCGATTACATTTATACAAAGCTTTGAACTTGACTAATTGAAACTTCGCGAGAAGATTCCAATTCTTTAAATTCACCTACGACCAGTTACATGTGTATATATATAGCCAAACTTGTATTATTACATAAGATATGACCAATTTGTCTATAGAGTAATGTAGAATGATAACATATATAAAGTACAAAGACGAACAATTTTAATGGTGAGGTAGTTGAAATCTCTCTACTAATTTATCTCGTGTTCAACCTTCATCATAACAGAATTAGGTGCTAGGGGCAGAGGCGGACCCACATTTTCATTTGAGGGTGCACGTGCACCCGTTAACTTCAAAAAATGTTACGTATATATATGTATATATACCTTGAGATATAACATATATTTTATTAGGCGTCTTCAAGGCACTAAAGTTGAATGGGTTCACTGGTTTAAACGCTTTGCAAAGTTGTGTTCGTGGTGCGAAGTAAAGTTTAAAGCCATCACTCCCCAAAGCAAACTTTGCATAAGCGAATTATTTTATTCATATTTATATTTTAATAAAATTATCACAAAAATCGGTATTAGGAGACATGCTTTAGCTAAGGTGCATTAGTCTTTGATGGTGCACCCATCGTCTTCAAATCCTAAGTTCACCTCTGGCTAGGGGTGCATTTAGCAGGTTGGTTATAGATTCATGTGAATCAAGTAATTTTTTTTGTTTAACCTATGTATATACATATATGTCGAAGAATATACATGTAAAATTGTAATCAACCGTCTAAATCTGCTTCTAGCCTCTAATTCCACTTGATGAGGATTGAACACAATATCTTAGTGGAGAAATTTCAACCACCTCATCTCACACCGGTGAAAATTATTTGTCTTTATACTTTAAATATATCATTCTTTATTTTATATATATATAGACAAGTTGGCCACAGTTAAGGGTGGCAACGGAACCGGTAACGGAACTACCGGACCGGGACGTTCCGGAACCGGAACGGAACCGGGCACCACGGGCCGGAACCGAACCGGAACCGGGACGGACCGGAACCGGTAATTCCGGAAAAAAATCCGTGTACCCGTCCCGGACCGGTAACGGACCGGTACCGGACCGGACCGGACCGGACCGGAAACCGGGTCCAACCGTTAAAATTATAATTTTTTTATTAAAATTAAAAAATTAGGAACATTACACTTAAAAATTTATACTTTTAAAGTTTTAAATACAAACTTTCAAACTTTTAAAAGTATAAAAGTTTAAATTTCACAATTTAAAAGTTTGAAAATTTAAAATCAAACTTTAAAACTATAAAAGTTTAAATTTCACCCTTTAAAAGTTTGAAAATTTAAATTTAAATTATAAACTTTAAAACTATAAAACTATAAAAATTTAAATTTCACACTTAAAAGTTTGAAA
>NW_006239072.1:287692-386978 GCF_000226075.1 Solanum tuberosum | reverse complement strand
AAAGGAACCGGACCGGAACCGGACCGGACCGGGACGGAACCGGGACTAACCGGACCGGGACGGACCGGTAAATCCCGGTTTCCGTCCCGTTACCCCTCCCGGACCGGAACAATTCCGGATCTAAACGGTACTATCCGGAACCGAGACGGAACCGGTAACGGACCGGAACGGACCGGAACCGGTACCGGTACCTCCCGGTTCCGTTGCCAGTCATAGCCACAGTGGCGGAATCAGGATTTTCAATAAGGGGATTCAAAATCCGAAGGAGTAAACATACGAACTAGTCGAAGGAGGTTCGACATCTATTATATACATCTAAAAAATAATTTTAACTATATATAGTAATATTTTCCACCGAAGGGAATTCGGATGAACCCCTAAAGACATGGCTCCGCCCTTGGTTGGCCATATGTTATGTAATAAATAATAATATAGGTAGGCGCCCCCACCTAGTATTTCCACGATTTGCCACAACCAAATGTACATAAAAACAGACATATACGCACGTAATCTCATTCACGGACCGCTACCTCCATCTACTTGTCTTATTTATTTATTATTTATTTCACTTTAAAATAGTTGATAAAAATTAAGTGTTAAAACATTATATTTTAAGTCTTATAAAAGAAAATTGTGTATCTCGTAAAAATTGGGATAAAGTTATACATCTTACTTTTTTTAGACTTTATTTGTGAAATTACAGTATGTTATTGAACAATATTTTTAAGAGGATTTCACTAGAATAATTAATATCAATTTGATTATAAACTTCTCATTTTATCATTTAATGAAATGATTTATAACTAGATAAATTTCTTTGGAATGTTTTAGACGACAAATTTTCGAAAGTCTTTATTTTTTCTCAAAATTTTAACAGTTTTTGTTAGATGGAAGATGCTTATCAACGGTAAAATCATAAATTGAGAGTGATTAATTTATAACTTACGACAAAATTCAAGATTTGAAGTTATGAATTTCTACAATGATTTCAACTTAATATACAAATAATAAGTGAATACACAATATAAGCAAAACTTGGTTAATTTTCTCGTGAACACACATGATATATGTACTACTCTTTTGATTTATTTTTATTCGTCACGTTTTAATTCACAAAAGAGTAAATCCATCATTACATATAAGCACTTTTGACATATATCGAACACGAATAAACTTTTTTAAAAAATACATCTAATTTGACCAGCTTATAAACTTAGCCAAACACCTTGATAATAGATTAAAAAATTTCAATTCCCTTCAATATTCAAATTAATAAATATATTAAAAAAAAAGTGAATAAAAAGAAGAGAGGGACATTTGGGAAGAGAGGTAGAGGATGAGCACTCACATCCTCTGTTTTCATCTTATTCCTAAAATATTAATAATAATAACTATATAGCTATATACACCTCTTTAGATCTCTGGTTATAGTTTCTACCATTTTCCCAATTTGGGTTTTTTCTTGAAAAATGTTCAATCTTTACAAATGGTATGAAAAGATGTTTTTGATTTGTCTCTATTTTTATTTTATTTTTGAAACTTTTTTTTTGTTGTTGAGCTTCTGATCTGTTGAATTTTGATGTTTTCAGATACATTGGATTGTTTTTTGATTGATGGTACAAGGATCCATGTTCTTGGATTGAATCCAACACTTTCCCCTTGCTGTTTGATCAGTATTCCCACCTGGAGTCTGCCTGATTTGCTAGATAAGGTCTGTTTCTTGTTTTGTTTATCCTTTTGTTTATCCACATTTTTGGATCTTTTTATAAAAAAAGAAAAAAACTGGGGTATGGGGGAGGGGATTACAAAGTGGGAATCAAATTGTTATCGAAAAGATGAAAGTTCAGGTAGCCAACCAACTGAGTTAGTAAGATTTCCACCTATGGGGTGTTTTAAATTCCCAAGTTTTTGTTATATCAAGTTGGTAATTATCTACCTATGTTAAATTTGATTAAGATGCAGGCATTTTTGCTAATACAGATTCATAGTGATTGAATTTGTCTAGTAGTAGTATTGATTTTCTTGTATTATATGGTGTTAGATGTGATTTCGTTATGTGGGTGAAACTTAGTTTTGTGGATATTGAACTTATGATTGCAGCAAAAAAAACTGTTTTTTCTTATGTTGAGTGGAAGAATTTTGCTCAAATTCTTAGTGATTGTCTATTTGTGGTATGAACTTTTTGCATTTGCTTGTGCAAGATGTGATTTTGTTATGAGGGAGGAACTTAATTTTGTGGATATTGATCTTATGATTGCAGAAATGATGGAGTCAGATCTTGGTAAGCTATTCATAGGTGGGATTTCTTGGGACACGGATGAGGATCGTCTTAAAGAATATTTCAGTTCATATGGAGAAGTGGTGGAAGCTGTGATCATGAGGGATCGTAATACTGGCCGTGCTCGTGGTTTTGGTTTTGTTGTATTTGTTGATCCTGTTGTTGCTGAAAGAGTAGTTAAGGAGAAGCATATGATTGATGGACGAACGGTAGTTGTTCTTATATTTCATTTTTAATTCTTTCTAATTTATTTTAGATGAATTTCAATGCAGAAACATGGTCAATGAGGATTGTTATAGCTGAGCCAACTTGTTTGTAGTTGAAGCATAGTTGTTATTTATTTTATCTTTAGATATTATAGTGAAATGGACATACAAGATTCATAAAGCCGATCCCAACTAGTTTGAGATCGATCCATAATAGTTGTTCTACAAGTTTAATAATCATAGGTTACTTAAATGTGAACTGGCGCGGAAAGCTGTAATGGAAGGTTTATGCTAAATGATTTGTTGCACTTTTGCAGCAGCTAATTGATAGAGACCTCTTGTTTACATAAAGTTTATATACACTTCAAAGACTCTATCAAACGGATAATCATCTCCATTTTTGAAGCTTTGGAACAACGGTAAAGTTGTCTCCGTGTGACCTCTAGGTCAGGGGTTCAAGTCGTGGAAGCAGGCACTAATGCTTGCATTAGGCTAGACTGTCTACATCACACCCCACCCCAAGGGGTGTGGCCCTTCCCCCAACCATGCTTATGCAGGATGCTTTATGCACCAAACCGCCTTTTTTATCTCTATATTTTAAGTTGCTTCGATTTTCAGGTTGAGGCAAAGAAGGCTGTTCCTAGGGATGATCAACAAATAGTAAATAGAAACAATAGCAGCATTCAAGGATCTCCAGGTGGTGGACGCACAAAAAAGATATTTGTAGGAGGCTTAGCATCTACTGTCACGGAGAGTGATTTTAAGACATACTTTGATCAGTTTGGTACAATTACAGATGTCGTAGTGATGTATGACCATAATACTCAGAGGCCAAGAGGGTTTGGATTTATAACTTATGATTCGGAGGAAGCAGTTGATAGGACATTGTTTAAGTCTTTTCATGAACTAAATGGTAAACTGGTTGAAGTAAAGCGTGCTGTACCAAAGGAGCTATCTCCAGCGCCTAGCCGTAGCCCTTTCATGGGATACAACTATGGACTCAATAGAGCCAACAACTTCCTCAACAACTATGCTGCTCAGGGTTATAATCTAGCGTCGGTTGGAGGATATGGGGTCAGGATGGATGGCAGGTTTAGTCCAGTTGCCGGTGCTCGTGCCGGTTTCTCTCAGTTTGCTTCTCCTGCTTATGGAATGGGTGTCAATTTGGACCCGGCGTTGAGCCCCACCTTTGCAGGAGCTTCCAACTTTAGCAATAATCTTGGTTATGGACGGATACTAAACCCATATTTCGGTGCAAATTCAAGCAGATACACTACTCCTATTGGATACAGCACAAGCAACAATAGAGCGGATTCTTTTCTAAGCTCCCCAACCAGGAATTTATGGGGAAATATTGGCCTCAATGCTTCAGCAAGTTCTGGTGGTCCAGGTTCATTTGTAGGCTCTGGAAGCGGAAATTATGGCGTCTTTGGGAATAACAATGCTAATTGGGGCTCTCTTATTTCCGTTCCGGGTGGTAATTCTTCTGGATATGGTGGTGGAAATTTCAGGAGTGGGGAAAATAATTATGGGCTGGGATCTGGAGGACTTGGAAGAAACAATGCTGCTACAACCTCATCGTTTACTGCATCAACTGGTGCTTACGAGGGGTCTTACGGAGATCAATTCCGTGGTGCTTCAATGTATGGTGATCGAACTTGGCAAGGCGTGTCTTCTGATGCAGATGGTTCTGGTTCATTTGAATATGGTCTTGGAAATCCAGCTGATGTTTCTGCTAAAGATTCTGAGGATTATATCGGAAATTATAGTATTGCAAATAGACAACCGAATAGAGGTAACATTATACTTCCAATTGCCTCCCTTGGTATTTATTTGATAAATCTTTTTGCATCATTTCTTAATTTAACCATGAATCCGTATTTTGGAATATGAATCAGACTTTTCCTTTGGCAAGATCCTAGCTTGAAAAACATTAGGATATAAACACAGTAGTGAACAAAAGGTCTACGGATATTCTTTTCGATAATACTCTCGTTTAGGTTCAAAATTTGAGCTCAGTATATATGGAATGTAAAACTTTATTGTCAAAGTTTCTGAGTGGAAGACAGAAAACGCTAGGTGATTTCTTCCCATTTGTCCTAGCCTTGGCGGACAGACTTTTTGTCTATTTAGGATTTTGGCAACCTTGCATTTTATTCTTCTTCAGATGAGGCAATCTATGCCCAAAAAATACACCAAAACTTCTGGCCAATCTTAATTAATGACAAAACAAAGATGGATTGGATCGAGAGGCGATGCTTATGCCTTGTCACTATGGTGATGGGTGGTGAAAAAACTGGGAAAATTGCCTAGGGACCTGTCTAGTGTGGAAAAGGTCATCTTCACTATTCATCCACTCTAAATACATGTGTGTGCGCATACACGAGATGTGAGCGAATATTATTTTTCACCCCGACCATATTTGTGGATGGGAAAAGGCCATCTACACCTTGTAATCGACCCTCAACTGTACGTGCAGGCGCACACATGCACACACACTGAGACACGGTACATACACTCACTCATGTGCACACTCATAAATAATGTTTATGTAAAAAGGTATGGTAGGGTGAGAAAAAAAACGTTTTTTCCTCCCTTTTCCAGATACCATTGTCATCCCTGGCCATGACACTCATTTGTGGTCACGGATTACCCAGACTAGCCAACAATTAACAAACACTAGTGCTAAGAGGGCAGTACGGGATCCTGCATGCCGAAGTGGAGCTAGAATAGAGTTGTGGGTTCGGCCGAATCCAATTGTTTTGGTCCAAACCTTGTATTTATCTTAAGAAATTCATTAATATGTACTACAAATTATTAATTTAGAACCCAATAACTTGAAAAGACTAGAATCCTGAACCCATAACCTTCAAATTCTGGCTTTGCCCCTACCTGCATGGTATGGGGTCACTATTTTCAGCTGACAGCAAAAGCAGCCTTACTCGTATATGGAGACTGTCGACAAAACTTGTTTTATCTCGTATATACAAATAAAAAGATTGTCTTCAAATAGAGATATGTAATACCGGTTTGCCATCATTTTGGTTAAACTTGCGGTTGGATGCATAAAATAAAGCAATGTATGTATATCTTTCTCCAGCACAAGTTAATTCTTGAAAGAATGCTATTTGTTATTCAGAAATTGAGACAGCTCATCTTTTCTTTTTGACTGTTTCCAGGAATTGCAGCATAGAAGATTTCGTTATTTGGATATCTGAAGATACTTAGGAGAACAAACTTATAAGAGAAAGAAGTGGAAGTCAATGTTTATATAGTACCCCTCACAATATATATAGATATATATATACATATATATTTATAGATATATTTCGGATAAAAGAAAGCTGATCTCTAGAGCTAGTGAGGTGCTTGTCCAGTTTTAAAGGTGTTTTGTGACAGTTTGAAGTATCAATATAGTAAAATCAATATAGGCTCTTTTTTCAGCACTCGATCGAGATGTATATCAGATTGCAAGGTATACATGATACCGTCTATTGTAGTTGATGTGTTTGTGCACCCCCGTGATAAGACCAGTACCTCTGGTACTATGTTGAGCGTTAGAGTTGTCATTTTTTATATTCTTTTTTTTTGACGTTTTGTTCACTGTAGTGCCCGGCAAAGTTGCTGGTGTTTGTTCTTATAGTTTCCCCTCTCTTTCTGGGATTTGCTTTTCTTTCAGATTGTATGTGAGGTCATGTTTGATTTACTAGTGTGAAACAATTGGGAATACCAACTTAGGATCCCATCAAATAAGTACTGAATATTCTGAATTCATTTGATACTGCAGATTTTGTAAACAATATATTTGAAGCTTTATGTTAGTGTATGGGACTATATTGCACATGAAGTAGACTTTCCCCTTCTCTTTGCTTGCATTGCTTATCCATAAGTGCTTCATTCAAATAATCCATGTTTGAAGTTTGTTTTGACTTGCATGGTTCTTTGTTTTTTTAGGTTTATGTAGTTTTTGCTATTTTGCTAGGATAGGAGGGTGTGGAAGACAAAAAATTGTGGTAGGAGGATAGTAGAGAGCGAGACGTAGTCTTGTTGTCTGTTCATATTAGTAGTCTTAATATTGCTCCTATAGTTTTTAGTCATTTGATTTTGTTACTATCTGTTGATCTTTGTAGTTCAATTATCGTATTGATTTGTTGTAGTTTTTGTCATGTTACTATTTGTTGTTCCTTACACTCCGTTACTTCTCATTCGAGATTGTGTTCGTTTCCTTGAGTTGAGGGTCTATAAAAAATAACCTCTCTACCTTTTGGGTAAGGGTGGGGTATAAACTCTATCCCACTTTCTAGGACTACATTGAATATGTTATTGTTGTTTTATGTTGCTCGAACTTTCCACAAATATCGTTGCAATTTAGATTCTAAAAAAATACACTATTTTTAGAGGTTTTGACATGTACCAAACAAATCCATCTTGTTGGTGTCCATGTTTTTAAAAGTAAAAGGTGCAAAAAAATGGATAAGATCCATGAGGCTTGAAGCGAAAAGCGAGAAGCAAGAAATGAAAAATGCAACATATGAATTTTGGTATTATATTAGTCAAATTTCAACTTTCAAATTGCAATTATGCTCCGATACTAATCTTCCAACAATTGAAAATTGAGATTCAGAGCTCACTTTGCGCGTCATTGTTTGAAACACTACTATTTGAGGCGCATATCTTTTAGTGTGAAGTTGAAACCTTTGGCTTGGACATCATTATCGCTTTACGTGACAAAGTGATGACTTTTAATAACATTAGTTGATCCTACTATAGTTTTTTTTGTTAGTAAAGTTTTGACACAAAAAAAATGAAATATTGATCTGGTGAGATCACTTTCATACAAACATGATATAGTATTTGCGTCATCAGATATGCTCAGTCTCTCTAGCTCTTAATTTAGAAATCTTGATAAAAGGATAAAAATGCTAGTTGTGAACTCATAAGTAAATTGCTCCCGTTATTTGATTATTTGATAAGCAATGCAAAGGTGGATCATAGATTCAAACTATGAATTCAAATTCAAAATTCTACTACAATTCATTCAATCTATCGTGTTTGAAATCTATTCAATATTATAACCACCCCTCGAAGTTATTACTTACTTGATTAATAATCATTATGTATTGAATTATAAGATAAAGTTTTAAGATGATATAAGATTCTTAATGATACTTCTGAACAAATTGTAATCTAAATAGTAAATATTGTTTAGTCTTATCATTCCTTTGAATCAAATATTTGTACCAAATTGGAATACATAAAAATTGAGGGACTGAAATTGAATTAGAGGCTAAACAACAAGGACTAAAATGCAAAGGGAGGACAAAACTGGTATTTTAACTACAGCTAGGGTTTTAAAAGATGGTTTAAAAACCCAGTGGATCTCATTTAGCCGTCCCGCTTGAAGAGCCCTTCTCCGTTGCAGTGCGAAATCACCGGAACCCTAGGATACTTCGTCGCCGGCAACCATGGGTAACGAAATCGATCATATCAGCTTACCTTTGCCTTCGTTGATCTCGTTTGTTTGTTTTCTGTTATTGTGAGATTGTGAAAAATAAGCTTAAAAGAGCAATTTGCTATGGTGTTTGACAGGTATCTCTCGTGATTCGATGCACAAGAGACGTGCCACTGGAGGCAAGAAGAAGGCATGGAGGAAGAAGCGAAAGTAAGTGGAAATTATTGTTTTCATCTCAATGTGATGTTACAGAAGATTCAAAATAGTCGATACAAACTAATTCGGGATGAGTGTAGTTGATAGATTGGATATTTCTACTATTTTGTAGCTGGATGCAATGGAATGGATATGTTGTTTTATATAGTTTTAGTTAAACTAAGTTGAGGTTGAGCAATGAGATTTGGTGATGTTATTTTGATCTGAATTTAGTTATCTGTGTATATAAGATTGATATAGTCGATCAAACTTATTTGTGACGAGTGTAGTTGATATATTGAATATTTTCTACTATTTTGGAGCTGAATGTAATGGAATTGATGCAAAGGTCTTATGCAGTTTACTAAAACTTACTCGAGTTTGAGAAATGCTGATTTATTGATGCTATTTTGACCTGAATGTAGTGATTTGTGTACATGAGATTGATATATTTGACCGAAATAATTTGGCATGACCGCATGAGTTTAGTTATGTTGGATATTTTCTACTTTTGTAGCTGAATACAATTGGAATGGACGCAAAAGATTCATATGGTTCAGTAAGAGTAACTTGGGATTTGAGTGAAATTGATTTATTGATTGTCTGTCTATATTGATCTGAATGTAGTGGAATGTGTACTGATATAGCAGACCAAAGTATTTTGTGGTTGAGTGCAGTTGATTTATTGAATGTCATACTTTTTTATTTGAGCATAGCTGAAATGGATGCTACATGAGGATTTGTGTAGTTGATTCAAATTAATTTGGGATAGAGTGTATTTATTTTATTGAATGTCGTTTGTTTGATGAAATATGGACTTTTTATAGAGGAAGAAATGTAGATTTATTAGGATGTAGATATAGGTGGCTTTTGTTACATAATTGCAATGAGTTCTTGTCTTTTTCCTTAGAGTAGATCTTCTCAAATTCTTATCTTGGGCTGTCCATAGATATGATTTCAATCTCAGTACAATATGGTATTGACTTTTGATTTAATGTCTCTGTGAAGGTATGAGATGGGAAGACAGTCTGCAAATACAAAGCTGGTGCCTAATGCTAAGACTGTTAGGAGGATCAGGGTCCGAGGAGGCAATGTGAAGTGGCGTGCTTTGAGGTTGGACACTGGAAATTACTCTTGGGGTAGTGAAGCTGTTACTAGGAAGACCCGTTTATTGGATGTGGTCTACAACGCCTCAAACAATGAG
Organism: Solanum tuberosum; assembly: GCF_000226075.1. Classification (NCBI taxonomy): domain Eukaryota; kingdom Viridiplantae; phylum Streptophyta; class Magnoliopsida; order Solanales; family Solanaceae; genus Solanum; species Solanum tuberosum. Next base: position 377,643 of record NW_006239072.1, on the reverse strand, counting down.
TTGGTTAGGACACAAACTCTAGTGAAGAGTGCAATTGTGCAAGTTGATGCAGCTCCATTTAAGCAGTGGTATCTCCAGCATTACGGTGTTGAAATTGGTCGCAAGAAGAAGAGTGCTGCCAAGAAGGAAGGAGAGGTATTTGCACAAATGCTTTTCTCATCTTATGTGGGCTCTTTTGTTCATGATGTTCCACTTCTTTTTATTTGATAATTATTTTATGATACAATTTATTGACTTAATTCACACACTTAATTGCAAGATGTTTTGCTTGAGCATTTGTGAAGCTACAAATGTTTCTTGCGCTGTATGTGGTGTTTCTCATGCAAAATTGAAATACATAATTGTTTGTGTTAAATTTATGAAGACTTTTCCCCCCTCTTTTCTGAATATTGTTCTTTTAATCTTTTTCAATGTCTCTTGTGGTGAATTTTGTCTTAGTATATGTTTACAGCATCGTGTTCTATTGATTTGGTTGGCATAGAGTCTCAGTGCATTATGTGAAGGTTTCTATTTGATTTCACAGGAGGCTGCTGAGGCTGCTGCAGAGGAGAAGAAAAGTAACCATGTCCAAAGAAAGCTGGAAAAGCGTCAACAGGATCGCAAGATCAACCCACATGTTGAAGAGCAATTTGCTAGTGGTCGTCTATTGGCGGCAATCTCATCACGACCTGGCCAATGTGGCCGTGCTGATGGGTATGAGTTTTCTTTTCTATTTAATCTTTGTAGAAAACTATGAAGCTCAAATCTGCAGTCTCTTTGTTTCACTCTACCGACCTGCTACTAACTAATATTTTGACTTGATGTTATGCATTTAATGACATAATACATTTTTTCAACTATGAAAACTCTTGGCCATGCCAACTTGAATTTGCCAATCTTTGAATTGGAGGTCTAGTATTATCTTAATTTTTTTTGGCTGCATCTTTGCTGATTTTTTTTATGGCTAAACTAAGATCATATGTCATTGAATTAATGATCTTTTCCTTGTTGATATAGATTTAACTATCTGCATCAATTCTGGTCCAAATAAACCGTGATGAAAAAAATGATTTAACGAAAAAAAACTGTTCATCTTAACCATAAAAATGATTTAACTAGAATTTTAATTTACTCTATAAGACAACAGTGTATGTTTGGTCTTGAATATCTTACATTTATGTGTCTTTTGGAATCTATTAGTTATGACTTTGGACTTGGAAGATATAAACTACTTCCTCTGTACCAGATTATGTGAACATTTTCTTTCTAGTTCGTTCTAAAATAATGGAAGCTTTCTAAATTTGGGAACAATATAACTTGAACTTCTCATTTTACCATTGATGAGAAGCTCTTACAGAGGTAATTGCATAGCTTCCTTTCTTCAGTGTTTATATCTATCAGTTGCATCATTTGCTATTTGTTTTGTTATCCTGCTATTTTGCCGTCTCATGTCCTTGCACCTTACTATAATTTCTTCTTTTCTTTTGATCTGAGGGTCTATTGGAAGTAACCTCCCCACCTTGCAAAGGTAAGGGGGTAAGATCTGTGTACGTGTTACCTCCCCATACCTCACTTGTGGGAATACATTGTGTCTGTTGTAGTTTGTTGTCGAGAACCTCTTATACCGTCCCAAATATTACAAAATGTTAAAGACCACACATCCCAAAAGTTTGAAAATTATGACCATAACTTGCAAAAGCTTTTCTTTCTTTGATTTCGAACCTATTCAAACTTTATCACATAAATTGGAACAGAGAGAGTATCATGCTTGACTCTTGCAGCTGTCATTTCTTACATTTTTTTATTTTAACTTTTGGCAGTTACATCTTGGAGGGTAAGGAACTGGAGTTTTACATGAAGAAGCTACAGAAAAAGAAAGGGAAGGGTGCAAGTGGTGCTACTGCTTAAGAGTTGTAACTCATCATCAGAAGTTTTATATGAGATTACCTCTGTTATTACTCTCCATAGAATGGGAATTAAGAACATCCTTTAGCTATTATTAGAGTTTAAGATCAGACTTATCTTTTTTGTAATGTGATGTCACATGATTTTGACAGGTTCATCTTACATCACTAATGTTTTCTTCAGATACATTAAGATAAGTCTTGTGTCAGCTTTCAGATTTTACATTGTTGAGAACTTTGCATACTATGAGTTCAAATTTTTTTTGGTTTTCCACCGTATGTCCAGAGCTTTCACTAGAGCTCCGACTAAATTTAGATAGCGCATTGTATGTATCATTTAGGAGTAATGCTTCTAACATGATTTTCTCCATACTCGGGATTGAATTAGAGACTTCTTTTCCATTGTTGCATTTTAATAGCAAAGGTAAAATAGACACAAATAGATGAATTATTTCTTGATTTTTTAAATTGAATAAACATTGTTTGATAGCTATTTTTAATATATACTCTCTCTGATTTGAAAAGAATAATCTAGTTTCCTTTTTAGTCTGTTTAAAAAAGAATGACCTCTAGTTTCCTTTTTAGTCTGTTTGAAAAAGAATGACCTCTTTCTTTTTGTGGCAATGCTTCAACTTTGTAACTCCCTGTATTTTACGTGTACAAGTCCTACACATATGGAACTTGATTTAGCTTGGTGGTATAAGTAATGAACTTGATTTCCTAGATGAATGGTGACAATAAAGAAGCTATAAGGGTAATTCCCGTACATTGCAATATTGCACGATTGAGTGAACGTCAAATTTTAGAAGTATTTAAATTCTGGATCGAAGGGCAATATGTAAGTCTAAAAGTTAAGGCGATCAAGTGTATATAAGTTTTGAGTTAAACTAAGGAGATTACCCTTGAAAAACGAATAAAAGAATTGAGGTGCTTGTTGGACTTTATAAAGCTAGCAGGTGTCACTTACTTGCTTAGCTCAAATGGGCTAGGTAGATGTGGAAGATTAGTTCATGCATTAGTGGGATCACTTGAGGCCCAAATTAAATAAAAAGGAAAAGGGAATGGAGATGAGGCCTCACACCAATCTGTCCAAGTCCAACTACTTGAGCCCAATAAAGACTAAGGCCCAAATTAAGGGTATAATTCTGGCCCATGGCTTAATATTAGAAAGGGGAAAGATTGCAGCCCAAGATGAGTACATAAATGGCCCATTTTGTGTATATATAATTTCAAGCAGGTGCATCACCTACTTGGACCAATTTGACAAATTAGTGACTGATATTAAAACTTAAGAGGTGGGAAAAGTAAGACCTTTATAATCGCCAAGTTGCTGGCCATTTCCTCACTTTTAAGAATAGATAAAAATCAGATTTCTCTCTAAGCTTCTCCTCTCTCTTTCAAAGCATAGCAGCAGCCACAAGTTTCCTAGGGTTCTTGGATAAACCCAAGCCCTTGCAAGGTAAGATAAGTGGAATTACTAATGGATTTAGCCTAATTCTCTCATGGAATGCTAGATAAACATGTTAATTAGTTAAGAACAAGTAGAGGACTGAATCTGTCAAAAGTTTAATTGCTCAGTTTCCTTTGTTATTGAGAGGCTTTTCTCTTTTTCTTTGGCCTATGTGAAGGGAAGCTCAAGTTATTGAAGAGTTACAATTAAAAGAAAACGAGTTATAAGAATTAAGGTAAAGTGACTCCCCTATTTTTGTCTTCCTTAAACACGAGTCTAAGTATGATATTTTAAGTGTATTGTTGAAAAGAACTCGTGGGATGATGAAGTGAAACTATGGTTTCATGTCCTCTATTGTATGTTGGATTGTTAGGACTGTTTTTGGGACTGGTTGATGTATAAACATATTGGGGACAACTTGGTTGATATCTGGAAAGGGTGTAAATTGCTGATATTGAAATATAGCTGTGTAGTGTACAAATGCAATAAAAGAAGGTGGGGATTGAAAGAATAACCTTAGTTTGGTAATTACGGGTTTGCTGCCCGAGCATTATTGTTGAGTCAGATTGGACTTCTTAAGCATGTTTAGTAACAATTAATACTAGTTTATCTTGCTCTATTTTGTAGATAAGTATTTGAAAAGAAAGGAAGGTACTTCAAGGTAACTACAAGGTGGTACAACAAGGTATGTAAGGCTTTTCGATTTCCTACTAATTGGCATGAAATCTAGACTCGTCCTCGACACATAGAAGCAGCCTACCAGCTCCAACACGACTTATGACCTTGTTCTCACTCTTTAACATATATGCACGTTCCAATACATGTTCATTGTCAAATCTGTACATATACATTGAATACCCTGCATGAGTTCTCCTTTTGACTAAATAAGGTCCATATGTTATTTCAGCTCCTATGCATTTCACTAATTGTGTAACTACTCTCTACTTTGTTGTTCTTGCATTATATGATTATTACATGTCACTTGTTGACTACATAGTCCCACAACTTAAAAAATGCTATGACCACCAAAAGAATCATCTCAAATGTTAATGGAAAGATATTAAATGAATCTGCTTATTGATGGGTGGTATCCTAGGGGTGGAAAAATCACCTAGCATGGGTTGATCCCAATATTACAGGTGGTATCCCAGGGGTGGAAGAATCACCTAGCATGGGTTGATCCCAATATTACAGGTGGTATTCCAGGGGTTAAAAAAAAGCCTAGCATGGATCGATCCCGATTTATATGTCTACCACTGATCAACTGGTCATTTGTATTATATGTTGTGCATAGAGTGTAAAGTAAAGAATGATAAAGTAAAGAAAAGAATGTAAAGTAGCTGATTCCATAATATGAGAAAAGGTGGTCTTGTATTCTTACATTGGTATATGATTTCATTTGAGTTCTTATTTCACATACAGTACTTTATGCCTTACATACTTAGTACATTCTCCCGTACTGATGTCTCTCTTGGGGAACCTGCAATTCATGCTGCAGGTACAGGAGCTAGTAGATCTCCCCAATAGGAGAACAGGACATCCAACGGCTATTGGTGAGCTCCAGGTTGATTCGGGGCTTTCCGAGTCTATAGCATGTATTTTGGTATTGTATAGTAGCTGAGTGTAAGGCGGGGCCTGTCCCGACCTTAACACCATAATGATTTATCATTTAGAGGCTTTGTAGACTATGTATAGTGAAGTGTGGTTGCGCCTCGTGTCTTAGACATCATGGTCCCAACGGCCAAGTCATGAGCACTTTCTTTTGGCTTGTTAATACTGTCTACTTTCATGAAAACATGTTATCCACTATGGCAGCACCTTTAAATGTTCATAGATAGAGCATGATTACAGGTTGGTCCTCCCGAGCCTTCTCGGCAACGGGTGCCGGTCAGCCTTAATGGGATTTTGGGCGTGATAAACTTTTCACCTGGCATATTTAAAATCACAAGATTAAAACGTCTTTTTTTTTTTCTTAAACTTCGTTTCAAGTTAAATTAGGTCATTCTTTTTTAAATGAATTGAGTAATACAAGTAAAGAGGGACGGAGGGAGTAACAAAAAAACAATATATAAAGGTACAACAAAGAAGAATAACACATGGCCACGTGTATTTGTTGCATGATAATTTCGTCTTCTTCCCCAAACGTGTTAATTTCCCCAGCAAGCACCGCAAATTTTTTGTTTTCTTATTAGCAGCTAAAACGTTCATTCATACATATCATGCAGCAAAAATATTGCTTAGAGATAGAAAAACCCTCAAATGATGTTAAATTTGATTCAGAATTGAGTTTTAAAAATGGAACTGTTCGATTATGTGAATGATAATAGCAGCCATGAGATGGTGGTTTCGATAACGGTTTTCGTCGCGATTTTGTGTCTTTGTTTAGTGATTGGTCATTTACTCGAAGAAAATCGATGGGTTAACGAATCCATCACCGCCATTATCGTTGTAAGTATATAAACATACATATATATATAATTGAATTCTTGAAAGTTCGGGATGGATGTTTGAATTTTTTCTTCTGATAGTACTTCCTCTGTCTCAATTTAGACAATTTATATGAGTCATCGTAAAAAGGCACATTTCTATATTAAATAACAATTTAAATTTAAAATATCTATTTTATCCTTAATGAAATAATTTATAGCCACTATAATTCATTTTACAACAAGTTTTAAAAGTTTCCCCTTTTCTTTCTTATACTCTGTGCGGAGTCAAACTATTTCACATAAAATAGTACGGAGGGAATACTACTTATTACACTTATGATTTTATAGTGAAAAATATGGTTTAAATTATGTCCTTAAATATTTTTGTTAAGATTGTCTTACAAATTCAGTCTATGGAATAGAGGGAGCAGTATTCTATAGACTAAATTTGCGGGCAATATTTGATTCTTTCATCCATTGGGATTTGAATAGTCAAATGAATTGTTTAAAGTTCGGATCTTTGAAAATTTTCTTAATAGTTTGTTGTGAATCTTTTACCGATCATTATGAACATATTTTCAAAATTTTATTATTTTCTTAAAATACAATTGATGTAATTATAATTTAAAGTTATAGACAATTAAATTTGTAGTTACATTGTACTTTTTAATTTGTCTAATTCACTTCAATTTGAATCAATCATGTTTTAGCATTGACTTCATAAGATTATCTTCAATTCTTTGAGGTGTATTCTTAGACATTTCAAGCTCAAATTAATTAGATTATCTTATAAACCATGACAATCATTATAATATTGATGATTTTACAAGTAAAAATAATACTCTAATTGACATAACCTATTAGGTGAATTCTTAATCTATTTTTAAATAAATATACTACTTCTAAAGTAATTTTGATAGTTTAACAATTCACCCCATTGAAAAAGTTTTTAAAAATATAATCAATAAGAACTTAATATAAACATTTGTGATGTTATATAACGTACAATAATTTGTATGTTTATTTATGTCTTACGAATTATTACAAAAATATTATATTGTCAATTGAAAAAAATCAATTATCAAATTATAATTAACTATCATATATTTTAATTATTTTATGAGAATTAAATAATATATAATTTTTTTTAATTAAATAGATATAATATCTTTCTTTTTTTTTAAATTTGACTTTAAGCCGCACATTCTATTGAGTTGTCCACATCTTTATTTTAATTTAATTAATTAAACGAATAAATAAATAATAAATCACTTATACTACTTAGAAGAATAAGTCCTCAGCATAATAAGAGGATCAGATACAGCAAAATACAACAATATAAAGATATCCTCCTACACTTGTGTATTTGGCTGCATGATAATTTAGTCTTATTACAAATGTGTCAATTTCCTAGTCAGTACCGCAAAATTTGTCTTATTTTTAGCTCACACTTTCCACTTTCATATATATCATGCAACAAAAATATAGCATACAGATAGAAACTAGCAGAATTGTTAAATTTGAGTGTGAGTGAAGTGGTGAAAAAATGGCCCTTTTCAATTACGTGAATTTTATTGGGCATAAGAACAGCCATGAGATGGTGGTTCCGATCACTCTGTTCGTGGCGATTTTGTGTATATGTTTAGTAATTGGCTCTTTATTCGAAGAAAATCGATGGGTTAACGAATCCATCACAGCCATTATCATTGTACGTATATATACAATTCCCCTCTTTTTCTTCGTTATGAATTAGTAATATGTACATTGAATTTGAGGTGTTGAGTTGATTCATTTGTACATTTTGTATTGTATTTGAGTTGTCAAATGAATTTGGATATGTCCATTCAAAAGCATTTACTTTTCAATAATGTTTTGAAATATATTATTTGAGTTGCGTACGTGTTTAAGTTTGCATACACACCTCTCTTCTCCGATTGCATTTGTAGGATTACCTTAGATATATTTTTGTTTTAAAAGTATTACTCCCCGTGTTTCAATTTGTTTTTATTACGAAAGTTCGTTTAAAAAAGAGTATTGTTTTTTCTTTTTGTGACGACTCTTTGATTCTACCTTCATGTAGCATACACACCACTCTTGTAGACTGCACTTCTAGGATTACATTGTGTTTGTTATTGTTGTTGTAAAAATATCACTTGTTCTGTTTCAGTTTGTTTGTCTCACTCTCCTTTGTAATCCGTTTAAAAAGGAATGCATGTTTCTTTTTTGACAACTTTTAAATGTTAACTTTCCACGATATCACAAGATTAAAGATAGTTTAAAATGTATTTGGCACATTCTACGTATCCTTAGATCTAAGACTACAAGATTCACAAAGTCCATTCATTTTTATTTTTTAAAATCTTGTGTCAAGTCAAAACCAGACAAGTAAATTAAAACGGAGGAGTACTTTCTCTGTTCTAATTTATTTGACATAGTTTCAATCAGCAGGCCCTTTAACCAAAAAAAATACTAAAGAATTTTGAGACTCGGTGGTCTTAGGAGCATCCGAGCAACATAGTTTCTTAGTCATATTCATACTTTCCCTGAATTATTTGGTGTTATTTTATTTTTACGTTTAGTTTACGGAATTATCCGTTTAGTTTTTCACTGGTTCTGAGTGTAATAATCTACTCCTCTGGTGTATAGGGTCTCATATCAGGGACAGTAATACTTCTGATAAGCAAGGGGAAAAGTTCTCACATACTTAGATTTAATGAAGAAGTGTTCTTCATTTATCTACTTCCACCGATAATATTTAATGCAGGGTAAGAAGTTTTATGTTAAATTATAATTCCATCAATGTCAAACATCTTACCTTTTAAAATGACATGTTGTGTATACATATCTTATCCAGATACCAAGTTAAGAAGAAGCAGTTCTTCCATAACTTCTTAACTATTATGTCGTTTGGAGTTATTGGTGTTTTCATATCATCAAGTATTATCGCATCGGGTAATCTATCATTCCAAAGCTTCTGCTTTTGTTATATATCTAATTTTTTTGTTTAACATTCATTTCTGATTAATATAGGCAGCTGGTGGATATTTCCCAAGCTTAATTTCAATGGATTGACTATTCGCGACTACCTTGGTTTGTTCGTTCTATCTGAGTTTCCTTGTTTGCTTTCATTGTTGATATTAGCTAATTCTCTGACTTATTAACTGATGCAACTGTTCTGACTTCTGATTAAGGTATTGGAGCAATATTTTCGGCAACGGATACTGTTTGCACATTGCAGGTTAATTATAATGGCATGTGAGGTTGTGTGTCCTGTTTCGTTTAAGTCAGCTAGTTAGTTACATCTGCATTGCTGCAAACTTTATGTGCAGGTTCTTCATCAAGACGAGACTCCGTTACTTTACAGCCTTGTCTTTGGGGAAGGAGTAGTGAATGATGCTACATCAGTTGTTCTATTCAATGCAGTGCAGAAGATTGATGTCGCAAGATTCAATGGCTGGTCGGCTTTCCATGTCTTTCTAGATTTTCTGTACCTGTTCTCCACAAGCACTTGTCTCGGAGTTGTTGTTAGTCTTTTAACTCTTTTAATTCCGTACTATGTGGTAGAGGCCGGATGTAGTTATTTCCACAATACTCGAAAAAAATGAAAAAACTGTTTATGTTGTGTCCGAGGGTATAGGATGGTGTAATTGATGAATTATCGTCTTCTAAGAAACATACGTGGTTTCAAGATTATCCTTCCTTGTCATTGATTTCGCTTCTACGCGAATGTATAGTTACTTATCTTAAAATGTGTTCTGCTCCTTGGAGCACGAGTGCCACGAGCAAACAGGCTTTCTGAATGTGTCCTGTTTCTGCATGCAGGCTGGACTTATAACATCATACATTCTGAAGGGCTTATATTTCGGAAGGTAAAATTCGTTTTTGATGTTTCTGTATTCATATATGGAAGCTCAGAATCTACATTATCCTATAAATTCTAAATGTTTCGTATCTGTGCAGACATTCTACCGTTCGTGAAATATCGCTCATGCTTCTGATGGCATATCTGTCTTACATGTTGGCTGAGGTATAGTAATTACTTGTACTATACTGTTTTGTGTTTACCTGTATGTGTTGAGAAATCACTAAATTAGTACACATAATTGATTTCAAACCAATAAATCAAATGAGACGTGGTAGAATTCTGAACTCAGGCACCATATAGTTCAATCCTAGTTTCGTCTGCGAATTCTATTTTCATATATTTTCAAGTATTCTCATGGTATTTACAAACTGATTATGTTGTTTAAAGCTTTGGAGCCTCAGTGGAATTTTGACCGTCTTCTTTTCCGGAATCTTGATGTCTCACTATGCATGGCATAATGTGACTGATAGTTCAAGAATCACTACGAGGTATGCATGAAGGTGCCATTCATATATTTTCTGCAATTTTGACCTATGCTCGTATTAGGGGAGACTTATTGCCTTTAAAAATGAGGCTTCCGTCTTAGGCCGTCAAATTTGAGGTGCCTCTTTTTTTCTTTTTTTTTTTAGCAATAATAGAATTATTATAAGTCCCTTTTAACCAAAAAAAAAATTGTATTGTGTCTTTCATTTTATTTGTCTTTTTTTTTTTTAGTTCGTTTCGAAATATTGAACAATGTTTCTTTCTTTTTTGTCAATTTTTAAATTTAACTTCCACACGACATGTTTAAGACCACAAGATTAGAAAATATTTTGGTATATATATACAAGTGTCATTTCATCTCACATAAGCATAAGCAAAGGATAAAAGTGTCAAATAATTTCTGAAAGATTAAAAAAGGTACAAGAAGTTAAGGCCAAAAACTATAAGATAAAGCCAAAATGACAAAAGAGCCCTCAAACTTACATCGTAATTCCGGGAAGCACACATGTTGACGGTAACGTGTGTGCTTATTCCCGTTTCTTATTACTAATATAGTTTAAATCATAGAAAAAATTTAGTTTTTCAATAAAAATCTAAAAGATTAGATGTTAGACTTAGGCTACTAATTATCTTGAGCCGCCATGGAGAAGTATGATGATCTATTGAGATGATATATACTTTGGACCACAGGCATGCATTTGAAGCTATGTCTTTCATTGCTGAAACATTCATATTTTTGTACGTGGGGATGGATGCGCTGGACATTGAAAAGTGGAAAATGAGCCAACAGAGGTAAGATATCAACTCAATGTTATCATTCAATTATTATTGATTTATATTTGGTTATCAATTCATCTTAGGCTTGGGCCGCAACCTTCTCGTATAAAAAGGAAGAGATAGATAACTTCTCTTTGAGTGTTCAATTAAAAGAACTCAGTGCGTATGTTTAGTGCTTTTAACTTAATAGAGTTTGACTGATTTGGTGAACAATGCCCTTGTGGGTAGGGGAGGATCTAGGGGGTCGGGAAGGTATTGAACTTCCTCGATAATAAATTACACTGTATATATAGCTTTTGAATATCCTGAGGACCTGAGCACAAGACATGAGATTGACTTATTAGTGGTTTAAAATTTACTTTGAGGTTCCAAGTTCAAATCCATAGGCACTATATATTTATTTTTTGAACTCCCTGACTGAAAATCCTTCAAGAATCAGCAAAACAAAGCAAAACAAAGCTGACTCTTTTATATCCAGTCTTGCAGGTAGTGTTTGGACTTCAATGGGAATATATATTACTGTGCTCATGTTGATGGCTATTGGGCGTGCTGCTTTTGTGTTCCCTCTCTCTGTTCTTTCCAATTTCATGAATCGAAATGCTACAAGAACGCCGCCAATAACGTTCAAACATCAGGTAACATGCTAGTTATTTCTTGAAATAATCATGTCGTAAATATGTGCGCTGTGTCATGTGTGCTATTTTATCAGATAGTAATTTGGTGGGCTGGTCTTATGAGAGGGGCGGTTTCTATAGCCCTGGCGTTCAAGCAGGTACCTTAGCATTTCCCACGATATGGATCAATTTTAAAATGAAGTCTGTCTGTTTAATATTGAATGTATGAACTTCCGATGCAGTTCACTTTCTCTGGTGTCACTATTGATCCAGTACATGCCGTAATGGTTACGACTACAGTAGTTGTTGTACTCTTCAGTACTCTGGTAAGTTAATGGCAAATTGGATAAGATTTTGATATTTGGTATGGAAAAATCTATTAGAACTACAGAAATTTTGACAATTCTGGTCCTTAGAAGTAGCAAAACAACTCATCTCTCGGTATTCCGCCAAATAGCTTAGGCTTAAACGGGTTTGGGTCATTACGTGTATGGAATGCAAACTAAACATACAAATGAAAATTGGAAATTTTGAATCATGTAAATTTGGAAGAAAGAACTTAAGCTAAAGATTTAAGAAAAATATAGTAGTTTACTAGTTTGTGCATTTTTTCGAAGAGAAGAATAAAAAAGGAAGGAGGTCGGGTAATGTTGCAGGGTTGGGTTATGGTCAGTTATTTGACCCTTCTTGACCTAGCTATGTTGCCCCAAGCAAACTTTGGGACCGTCGAGTGATGACTCATTTATTAATTTGACATTGTGGCATGTCCACTTGAGCTTAAGGTTGTTCTGAAACAACCTCTCTACCTTCATGAGGTAGTGGTATAGTTTACAAGACACCACTAGTGGGATTTTACTGGGTATGTTATCGTTGTTAGGCCTGTCCATTCGACCCAACTCGTCAATTTGTCACCTTTGTTTACTTTTGGCAACTCCATAAATTCATTGGTTTCATTGCAGGTTTTTGGCTTCTTGACAAAGCCACTCATTCACCATCTGCTTCCGCATAATGACAGTAGGAGAGGTATAGACAGAGAATCATCTATTTCAAAAGAGACACTTCCTTTGCTTTCGTTTGATGAATCTGCCACAACCAATCTACTACGCGCGAAGGATAGCTTGTCCATGCTGCTTCAAAGACCTGTATATACAATTCATTCCTACTGGAGGAGGTTCGATGATACTTACATGAGACCGGTATTTTGTTCACCAACCATAAACGAGGAGTCTGTATAGTAAGTAGTTGAGACTTGCCATTACACAATGGTGACAATCTTACTCTCTTTTCATTAAGGAAGCAAATCATCTGTGACGAATGATGGATGATCGAGATTTTGAAATTTTGACATCCGAGCTATGGTCGGAGATTTTATATATTTGCTCTGATGAATCAAATCTTGTTGGAATTATGGCATGTCTTGTTCCTTCGACTCTTCAAGAAAATTAAAATGCATAGCAAGGGCACGTAGAAGATTCGATCTCTTTATGCAATAAAATGAGGATTTATCTATTTGTTGAAAATGTCTTTTAACTTGTTTTGTAGTGCTACTAACATGCCGCTGATGATTCAAAAAGCTGTTGTAAGACATAGGTTTATGTTGGAACTATTAGTAGTGATGGATAGGGGTTAATACCTCAGATGGTCACTCAACTATCCACTTTTGCCTCAGAAAGTCACTCAACTTTTAATTTTCACTAAAAAGTCACCATGTGAGTGACTTTCTGAGGAAAGACTGGATAGTTGAGTGATCATCTGAGGTATTAACCCTGATGACTAGTAATGAATCAATTGGTTGATCTTTACTTTTATTTATCATATCTATTACCTTATGTTCAAAAAAATTGAAGTCTATCGGTAACAATATTTCTATTTCATAAATATTGGGGGTATAATGACTCTACCTTTTAGTTAAGACAATGACACTAAGATCCATTGACAAATCAACTAAAAATAGTATAAAACAAGATCTATTGACACTTCAACTAAAAATAGTATAAAACACTGTAGAGGGTGGACATAAATATCAGAAAATCAAAAAGCTGGAATGAATCGAACTAATTTGGGTCTTCGATTTCGTTTTTTTGGTTTTTAAGTTTGGTGTTCTTGACTAAGACAAATATGGTCTTTTAAGCGTAATAAATATTTCATCCTCGAGCAGTAGTTGGAGATAAAATGTTCTTGACGAAGACAATATGGTCTTTCAAGCTTAATAAGATAAAGTGTTTCATGGTGAGACATGTCATTATTTAGCATGATTTTAAATTTGTAAGTGACTTGTACATTGATTTTATCATCATTTATTTTTATTAGCATCGAACAATCGTTTTGAAAACATTAAACTAAATTGAACCATAGTTGAAAAAACCAACCGAACTGGATTAATTCGATTTGATATTCGATGCACACTTTTTCAAAATTAGAAATTGAAGAATCAAATCAAAATTTGATAAAATCGAACCGAAGAACAAACATGCACCACTACTAACAACTTTATTAAATTGTTTATAAGAAAAAGCATTGCTAAAATTTCATATTGTCTAACAACTTTATTAGATTGTTTATAAGAAAAAGTTTTGCTAAAATTTCATCTTTATTTGGTACTCTCTCTATCTAACTGTAGTTGTCTATTATTGACTTGACATATGATTATAAACAATAAATGATAATGGTAAGTTTATCAGAGTATAACAATTAAATATAAGTCATCTAAACATTGAAAATAAATCGTATTTAATAGCAAGGTTAAAGTAGACACAAAATAGTAAATTATTCATTAATTTTATAAAGTGGACAAGTAAAGATGAACGGATTGACTTATTTTAGGTGCTTTTAAGCAGTTTTGAAGTGTTTGTGTAAAGTTAAAAAGTGCTTATAAACACTTATTTTAAAATCAAAATAACAAAAATAAGCCATAAGAATGTTAGCTTATGGCGTATAAATCATAAGCCAAAAGCCAAAAGCCAATCCAAACAGGCTATGTGATAAATATATCTTATTGGTATTTGATAATGAATAAGTTACTAATTATTCGAGAAACAAATAATTAATTAAAATTTATCTACTAAAAAGGAAAAAGAAAAAAGATCTATAAATTAGGCGTCAGTATCGCCAAATTTCTGCTAGTTCTGAGCTTCTAACATTTCACTCTCTACCACCACCGGTTACTCTTAAATAGGGTTTCTCCGTTGCGCGTGCCACCGCAATTCTCCGGCGACTTCGCCGTCGTTTCGATTTCGTTCTATACACAGGTGCGGTCTTTTTACGTTACGCTATGTAGTTTCATCGAATTTATGTACAGGGCCCTAAATTTTGTTAATTCTTTGGACCGAAGAATCGGTTTATGAATGCATCTGTTTTTGGTTTGTTTACTTAGAAAGTGAATGATTTTGGTGAATTGCGTCGTTCTACGTCGTTTTCTGGTGGTATGAATTGTTTATTTTCCTTGTTTTTGCCTTAATTAAGCAGTGTAGGGAGTTGGTATGAATTTGTGTTATGGATGTTTGTTTAGAAAGTGAATGATTTTGGTGAATCACATCGTTCTACAACGTTTTCTGGTGGTATGAGTTGTTTATTTTGCTTGTTTTTGCCTTAATTCGGCAGTGTAAGGAAGTAGTTTGAATTTGTGTTTTGGTTGCCTATCCAGAAAGTGAATGATTTTGGTGAATCGCAACGTTCTACAACATTTTTTTTGGTGGTATGAGTTGTTTATTTTACTTGTTTTTGCCTTAACCCAGAAAATTTGGGTTCAAAACTCTGAATCTCTCTTTACTTGTCAAATGTATAAGCCTGGGAGTAAAGACATTCAGTCTATCCACTTTATATAAAGGAAATTCAGCTGTTCATGAGTATCGCCTTGTTACTCCCGATCAGCCTTTAATACTCCCAACTAATTTTACTAACTTCTAAATATACTTTCTAGGCATAGAAGGATTGGATTCAAAATTGGTGCTGAACTCCAATTTTAGATATATAACCATGCCTAACAATCATAAATATTCACATCGATGGAGGCTTCATTTTTGTCTAGAACAAGTTTTCTACTGTATTACTGCAAAAAAAGTTTTCCACTATATGAAGCCATGTCTTAACTTCGTGCTTCTTAATCATTGTATACTGGGTGAATTTCATTGGCATGTAGTCAGGTATTGCCCCAGAGCATTTGGGGAAAGTGGGAATGGCATCTTCTGATGATGAAGCTGAAGCAGTCCCAAGTACTGTCTCTAACTATGAATTTGTGGATGATAAGGATGAACCTGTTTCATTTGCGGAGCTAACATTTCAGTCTAATGATACTGAGAGTTTGGATGGGAATAAAAGACATATTTTCTTGCGTGGGACTGCGGATAATGGCCTTCAGAAGATTTATAAGCAAGTCACAACATGGAAGATTGATTCTTCACGTATAGAGCCAGCAATTTCAGTTTTGTCTAAAGAGAACGATTGGATCAAACTTGAAAAACCAAGGAAGGCTTTCCAGGATACCATTAGGTCAATCTTGATCACTGTGCATTCGTTACACTTCCTGAAAAGAAATCCAGAATCTTCTGGCAGAGCTTTGTGGGATCATTTATCTAAAGTTTTCAGGTTCACTTATAGATATCTTGTATATTAGCATATAAATTTTTTTTTCCCTCGAGAAATCTGGAATCTTACCTATGTTTTTTGTAGTGTGTATGAGCCCAGGCCTTCGGAGAATGATCTAGTGGATCACATGAATTTTATCAATGAAATTGTTAAGCGTGATGGGAAATTGGCGCAATCTAAGGTTTGTGTGATTCCTTGTTGTGATCATTCAGTTAGCATGTGGAAAGATCTCTGATTCTAATGGTTCTAAATTCACTTTTGTTATCCTTCTCAAAAAATAAAAATAAAGTTCACTTTTGTTATCTGTTGGGTTTTCCCTCGTCTTTTTTCCATCTTTGAAATACAATTGCATAAGGGGGTAAAACTGAATGTACGTTAGCATGTTTCTTGACTGATATCACTATTAAATTTTCCACTTTGACCTTGGCTTCAAATTAATTATGGGGCGAGGCTTCAAATTTATTTAATTCTCATGTCGTTATTCAAAAGTACTTTCTGATCTATCCTGTAAATAACATAATGTTTTTCCAAAGATGAATTAACTAGTGTCTGAATTGAAATGGAATTCAATCAGGTCGTTTTTTTGAGCCTGAGTTTGTCCGTTTTCTTTTTTGAATTTGTTTTATTTTTATTTTTGTTTGTCTTCTCAAATATTTTGCATCTTTGTAGCCAAAGGTGAAACTGATCTTGTTTTATGCAGGTTTTACTTACATTTATGGAGGAGAAACCTAAGAAGAAGAAAGTCTTTGACGAGGTTGTACATATTCTTTCCCTTGTTTTTCTTAGACATGAAGCAGGAACTGAGGAATAGAATATTTTGTTCTTTTTTTGAGCTGGTGCTTTTTTCTTTTGCAGGTTGGATCAATATCTGAGTTTATAGTCGATGAGATCATAAATGACGATGAAGAAGAAGAAGAAGATGATGAGTCTGATTACAATCACTTCGAATCTCTCTGCGCAATATGTGACGATGGTGGTGAACTTCTTTGGTCTGTGCTAAGCCTTTACCATTCCACAAAGACAACACTGATATATACCTTGTGTTGCACCTTCCGTTGAATCTACAATCACATACTTGAATTATCAGTTCGCCAAATGTTTTATCTCATCTGATTTTCTTTGATATATGTTCCAGTGTTGATGTTGTGTATGCACCCCGATAAACATTTGTACATAGGTGTAGACCATTGATTCAGCTTGTTCGTCATCTTAGTGAAATAAAGTCTAAAGAAGGGACTGATAAGCTCGGTATTCCAATGTCTAACTGAATGTATAGTGATATGCTCACCTCCTTTGTTCTACTGCTGTTGACATTTTTCTTTGCACCTAGTTCTCCTAAGGACTCTTGTAATTTCATGGTCAATATTTACCTGATAGTAGCATGTAGGTAGTCCTGCTTCCCTTTTCAGAGGTGGCTAGTTTTGGTTCTGAATTGCTTATTATTATCTAGTGCCTTTTTTCTGCTTCTCCAAATAATATGCCTCTTGTGGTCCTAACCAGCTGCGATGGGAAGTGCTTGAGGTCATTTCATGCTACTGTGGATGATGGTGCTCAATCTCAGTGTGGATCTCTTGGTTTTACAAAAGCTCAAGTTAAGGTATGTCAAAAATTGCCTGAACAATGAAATAATTTTAGAACTTTCTGTTGATAAATTTCTATCCTTCTAGTGATGTCATCCTCATCTCTGGTTAGCAAATTGATTCCTACTACTAACACATGTTTCCCCTTACAGGCAATGAAATATCAAGATTTCTATTGTAAGAATTGTGAATATCAGCAGCACCAGTGCTATGCTTGTGGGAAGTTGGGTTCTTCTGATCAATCATCTCATGCGGAGGTACTGTGAGACCTGCTGTGGAATAGTACAATTGTTTGAAGATGTTCCTAGCCACCTGTATGAATGTTGACTTGTTAAATCAATAGGAAAGATTACTTACTGCATATTGAGATAGCACATACTCTTATTTTTTGGTTTGTCTGGGTGCTGTTTTGTCTTCTTCTTCTACCTAATTCTCCCTTTTTAACTGTAGGTTTGCCACCTCCTTCTTTTCTTTAGTCTTTTTATTTTTGTTTTTGTTCTATCTTATTCCTCCTTTATTTGTACTCGGCAGTCATTTGTCTATGATAGGAGTTACTGACTCCTATTCCCCGTGGAAGGACAAAACAAAGAAATTTTGCACAAAGGCTAGCCAAAGTACCTAATGCATTTAATTGTGTATGATGCATTTTTTCATTAAGAAAGCAATTATAAGTAGGCATCCCTGTGTTAAAATTATCTTAGCTTTGAGTTGGTACTGTGAATTGGATTTTTTCCATGGATATGGTGTCAAAATTCAGGTATGGTTTTCAGGTCTTCCGTTGCGTTAATGCAACTTGCGGCCATTTTTACCATCCACATTGTGTTGCCAAACTGCTTCATCCTGATGCTCAGTCGAAGGTTGATGAACTTAAAAAGAAGATTGCTGCTGGTGAATCTTTTGCTTGTCCTCTGCATCAGTGCTGCGTCTGCAAACAAAGAGAAGATAAAGATAAACCTGAGCTACAGTTTGCCATGTGTAGACGGTGTCCAACATCCTATCATCGGAAATGCTTGCCTAAGTACTTTTTTTTCCTTGATGTTTCTGTGGACTGTACCTTGTGTATAAATGTAACGAGTTTTATGTAAATTGCCAGGGAAATTGTTTTTGACAAGAGCAAAAATGAAGAAGTAAATGATGATGATGATGATGAGGAGGAGGAGGAGGAGGATGATGATGTCTTGCCAAGGGCGTGGGATGGTCTTATAAAAAATCGAATTTTGATCTATTGTTTGTGAGTTACTTACATCCAACTTGTACATTTACTCTTATCCATCTGAGCTGGTATTTCAAGTGACGTTTAGTCTTAATTTTTTCAAATGACTTGTTCTAACAAATTCTTCAGAAAACACGAGATTGATGAAGAACTGGCTACACCTTCAAGAGATCACATCAAATTTCCGGGAGATCGTGAGAGGGAGAAACAAACATCGGAACAATTAAGAAAATTTAAAGGAATGTCTGCAGAAGTGACTAATGGCAAGAGAGTGATTGCTAAAAAATCAGAAACTGTTGAAAAATTATCCAAGGCAGTGAAGGTTGATTTTTCCAGAAAGAGAGAGGGACTGTCTCTTCCTGATTCTTCCAAAAGACAAAAAATTATTGATGTTAATAGAAAGAGTTTGAACAAGAGTTCGTCTGCAAAGCTCAACAAAGCTACCAAAAGTGAAGGTAAAACCTCTTTGGGTGATAAGTTATATGCACTCATTAGTAGGGAGTCACAACCCGGTGAGTCTGGTGAAGAGGGGAAAACCGAGATCGTGAAGTCTGACAAAAAGGAGAAAAACAGTTCACAGACTTTAGATGCTACATCAAAGAACAGGTGAAGCATTTAGCTCTGTCAATAACCATTTTCAGTTGAGGTCCCAGAGATATCTCAGCTCTTCCTTTTCCTTTGCTTAGGATGTTTTTTTTGATTCATAGCTACAAATTTTGGCTCTGAATGTGAGCTGATATATATGTCTGTTGTGCAGAATATTGTCCATGATGAAAGACGTTAAATCCTCCATAACTATGGAGAAAATAGTGAAGCAGAAAGTACCCACAACACACACATACTTGTCCAAATTTGACAAGTCTATAACCTTGGGGAAAGTTGAGGGTTCCGTTGAGGTACTTCAGAAATAACATTTCATGTTGGTTTCTGTTAAACCTAGATTCTTAAATGTGACCTATTTAATCAGATCCCAAAGAGACCTCCCATAAAAATCTGACCTAGTTTATGTCTTGCAGGCTATTCGTGCAGCTTTACAAATATTAGATGGAGGGGGCAAAGTCGAAGATGCAAGAGCTGTCTGTGAGCCTGGGCTTCTTGCTCAGATAATGAAGTGGAGGGTATGTGTTTCATTCTTCTTTTCAGTTCCAATTTGCTTATTCTAGTTTTGCCTTGAGGTACGGATGTTGAGTTGTTTGTGCGAAACTTAAATAAGCCACCTTTTGACCCTAAACAACAACAAAATGATATGATGAACAATGTCTCCCCTCTTCAAACCAAAGAAAGATAGTGATATTCTTGAGGGATGTGTATTTGTGGGAATACTGTAGTATATAATATGCTTACAGGATCAAAGCATATTTGTGAGACTGTTTTCAAAAGGCCCTCGACTCAAGGAACGCAGCTCAAATCAGTTTGTAAAAGAAAACACCAAAGTAAAGAAAACAACGAATAATAAAGAAAGCATTACATGACATTTAGAAAAAAAGGAACAATAACAACAAACTAAAGCTATAATCGAATCACAACAAAACAACAAGTAGTAGCAAAAATTGAAGGACAAGAAACTATGAGAATACGGTTAATAGTATTGGTATGAAATGAGAAACACGTACAATGCACTTTCTACCACCAAGCCTATCTCATAGATAAGAGGGACAACACTTAATATCTACTAATCTTCTACTCTAATTTGTGACTTCCACATCCTCCTAACTAAGGTCCTATTCTGTCCCTGATTAGCAAAGATGCGCCATATCCTATATAATCACCTCATTTGCTTTTGCACCATACCTCTACCTCATTTAAATCCACCAATGTTTACCTCTCACACGTCCTTACTCTTGCGGCGGTGCATCTCTTCTTCACATGCTCGAATAATCTTAATCTCGCTTCCCTCACCTTGTCCACCATGGATGTCACTCCCACCTTGTCCTAGATTTCTTCATTCTTGATCCTATCCCTTTTTGTATGCCCATATATTCAACTAAATATCCTCATTTCCGCAACTCTCATCTTTTGAACATGAGGGTTTATTAGTTAGCCTACACTCCCTTCCACACAACATAGCCAACTTAACCTACACTCTATGGAACATACATTTGTGTTTTAGTAGTGATTTCTTATCGCACAAGACTATAGAGGTGAGCCTCAATTTTGTCCGCCTTGCACCTATACAATGTGTGATTGTTGAACAAAGAGTACATTGTATGACAATAAGAATAACATACGCGGTGTAATTGCACAAGTGGGGTCTGGGGAGCGTAAGATGTACGCAAACCTTATCCATAATGTGGGGTGGATAGGTTGTTTTTGATGGACCTTCGGCTTAAAAGGTAAGTTATCAAAGAGTAGATCCTCCAAAAGTAAATATATGGTCACAAGTTGTGGTGGCCCCTTGTGGGGAAACACGTGAAGGTAGAGAAAAAAGATGGAAAAGGATACATATACCTCTCACCGAAGATTTTGGATCTCTCTTAACTATTAGGGGTTGTTTGGTAGGGTGTACAAGAATAATTCTAAATAGAATATATTAGTTATGCTTGCATTAATTATGCAAAGACTATTTCTTATGCATTGTTTGGTTTGGTGTAATAAAATAGCATGCATTGCATAGTTTTAAAAAAAATATGTACAAAGATACCCTTCACAAATATGGTGCAAAAGATGTAAAGAAGATTTTGAGGAACAATTGAGTCTTTAACCATACTAATGCGTGCATTAAATCTCCTTGCATTACTAATATCTTGGATTTTCATGTATTAGTAATACACTCCTCAATACTCAGTAGAGTGTATAACTAATGCACATAGACTGAAAGTGGATCAAACAAGGTACTACCAATACACATACACAAAGCTAATCCATGTATTGTTTTTTTCTAATAAACACTACCAAACAACCCCGTAGTGTAAATATATCAGTAATTAAATCAGCATTTGCTCATAGTGGTTTTGATAGTTGTAATTTGTGTTTGGTTGCTTTATCCAAATAATTAGTATTTTGGTTATCTCTCGCGAAAATCACTTCATAGACTAATGGCCAATCATTTCTTCCCGAATTAGTTCTGGTATATAAATTTCTTTAGCACTTTTTCTTAAAAAATAAATTTCAGTAGCATTTGTCAATAACTGAATCAGATTGAATGTTGATAAATAAGGCTAAAGATAACAATATGGAACTGGTGGTTTGATTGGTTTAAGTTTCTTTTGTTTTAAATAAATAGAAATGTTTCAATATTAAGTTTGATTCTGGTCTTCCAATCAAATAGCTGGCTTTCTTTCTATATATTTAGATGGCTCTTTGGTGATTTGTAGTGCTGAAGTATTAGTCGATTCTGCACAACTGGGTCTTAGCATTTTATATTAGCTGTTCTCATGGGTTCAAGTGTTCATTGCACTTTCAACAGGACTCGATGTCAGTGGTTGCTGAAAATCTTACCTCTCTTCGCTTTCTACATTGTTCTTCTGTCCTCTATATTGTGTCCCGAATTTCAAAATTTATGTTGAATGCCTTTTGGGCTCTTTCCTAACTGTATGAATTCTTCTTATTTTGTAGAGCAAGCTCAGAGTATATCTTGCTCCCTTTCTATATGGCATGCGCTATACGTCCTATGGTCGCCACTTTACTAAAGTGGAGAAGCTTAGAGAGGTGAGCTTAGCCTTCAAACATATTTGTTGTCAGAAGATATATTTCTTAATGTGTGTGATTTTACCTCTCTGCCTGGTGGTATCCGAAGGTGAGCCAGAAAGAAGACTAAGCCTTGAAGTTTAAGGGCTTTTAAATTTGGGTTTGGTGTGGGGGATGGGGAAGCTCCTCTTACTAATTCGTCATTCCTTTTAGCTCCTTCTTAAGGTAGTATAAAATAAGTTGGTGATGTCCGTTAGCTTTTCCCCGTTTAATATCATTGCCTACTGGCTCCATTTTCCCTTTCTTGGTTATTGTTTTAGAACTTCCATTTCCTAAGGTACTTGACTGACATACTGCTCTTTAGGGCGTCATCAGGTGATGATTATTCAGTGAGAGTTTCAATTATGCAAGGCTTTTTTTTTGGCTCAACTTCTTTTCGACTGTTATATATCACTTCTCTTGAAAAAATAAGGTTTACACAGGAATGTTAAAAGAGGAACTCCTGCTTGTTCTTGTTACTTCAGAAAAAATGTATTTTAGGAACTCTTGTGGTCTACTGATGACTGACTTACGATGAATCTCAGTGTTCAGAAGATCAAAAGTTTGCATATCTTGATACGACAGATTTGTAAGTACTTGTTTGTCTTCGTGGGAGTTTATGTTATCACCACTCTAGAATTTGCAGCCATAGTGTAGTGCATCATTTTCCCGTTTTATTTTATATTAAGGAGCAATGCATTATATAAAATTGCTATCTTCCCACCTCTCCCAAAAGCAAAGAGAAGTAAAAGAAAAAAAAGGGTAAAATTTACGCTTTCTAGGTTTAATGACACGTCTTCACTTTCTGGCTGGATCATTTTCAGCATTGATTTCACTTTGATCATGATCTGGTATATTCTCTAAGTGCATTTGCATGACAATCATCAGATTGTAGAGTGTCATCACTCATCACCACACAGGAATTCGCAAGCATGGTTGAGTTCAGTGCATCATTTTTTTTCTAATGTTCAGTGGATCATACAAGGAATGCTATCCTATTCCCACCTCTTGCAAATGCTAAGGAAAAAAAAATGCACAAAACAACTCGCTATCTTTCCACATTTCCACTTATGCACCTTCTTGCTGGATCATTTGAGCTGTGATTTCTCTTAGGGATGTACATGGGGCAGGCCATGGTGGGGTAGGGAAAGACAGCTGATATATCTGTACACCTTCTGGTTGGATCACTTGAGCAGTGATTTCTCTTGGGGATGTAAACAGATCTCTCACTAGGATAGATATAATGAATAATAGCTTAAGAAATTTTCGTTGTTCATTGTAATGAAACATCACTGTAATTCTATTTGAAATTAATAACAAAAATGACTGAAAAACACTGTCGATCACTATAAATTATATTGTCTCACCGTAAGAGAAGTAGTACTGACTTAATGAGGTTTTCATGAGAAGTACGCTATTGGTTTCTATCTACTTTCGTGCTTGGACCTGTTTTTCTTCAAAACCCTGGTTCCGTCCCCCTTTGACCATGATCTATGTGATTTTCTTAAGTGCATCTTATTTCATGTCTGCTCATTAGGCTGTAGTATTTCTACCTGATATATTTACTTGACTGAGTGTGTGATTCTAATGTGCAGATTGTTGATATGCTTCATTGGTATGTTCGAGATGGTGATATGGTAGGAATCTGTGCTGGCCTTACGTTTTATGAGTGGAACTCTTACCTACTTTGAGTACAATAATTTTCTCATTCTGTGAAGTGGCTATAATTCTCCAACTTTATTCACTGATTTTCTGCTATGCTAGTACTTTTATAGGGGAAACACAGTCATCTGTGTTGCTCCTGTTGTACTTTGGAATGTGATTAATTGATGCCTAATACTTGTGACTTGTAAATCTGCCAGGATCGTGCTATTTATGATTTGTAAAGTTTCTAAGATTGGACAAGCTCCTTAGTTAGCCGGCGATGGATTAAAGTTTTTGTTGTTTGTTGAGCAGATTGTGGACTTCTGTTGCGGTTCCAACGATTTCAGTTGCCTCATGAAAAAGAAACTGGATGGAATTGGGAAGGGTTGCTTGTATAAGAATTATGATTTATTCTCACCAAAGGTGAATTATTTTCCTTGTTTGTTAAGTGCATGTTTCAGGTGGAGAATGCCCTAAGAAATGATGATAGACATCCATGCTTTGATGAACGACTGTCTATATGCTTAGGTGTTTTGCGCATTACTTATTGTAGTTCCTTGTCCTTCCTGCAGAATGATTTTAATTTTGAGAAGAGGGACTGGATGACTGTCAAGTCAGACGAATTGCCTGAAGGATCGAAGTTGGTAGGAAACAAAATTTCTTAAGAGCACAACATTCACAGATATATACCAGCTCCAATATTAATTAGTTTCACCATACATTGCTTGGACTTACACTTTTTACCCCTTGGTGTAGATCATGGGGCTGAACCCTCCTTTTGGGGTCAATGCTGCTCTCGCCAACAAATTTATTAACAAAGCACTTGAGTTTAAGCCAAAGCTTCTTATCCTCATTGTTCCAAAAGAGACAGAACGGTATTTTGCATCTCTTTTATTTGTGTGAACTTCTTTCTTCTCTCTCCGATTTTGATAGAACTTTTCTATTTGAACCAGGTTAGATGTAAAGAAGGGGTCTCCATATGATCTAATTTGGGAGGATGATGCGTTGCTTGGTGGGAAGGTAAACTGTTTCTCCCCTTTTTTGTGAGTTTGTATTAAGACAAATGTATTATTAAGAACATATGAAGTAAACTGTCTGGTGGCTCATCCTTATTCCTTTCCAGTCATTTTATTTGCCTGGGTCTGTTGATCAAAATGACAAACAAATGGACGACTGGAATGTGAGTGCACCACCGCTTTATCTTTGGAGTCGCACTGATTGGACAACCATCCATAAAGTAATTGCTCAACAGCATGGCCACCCGTCCAATGTAAAATTAGAAGAAAATTTCTCCCACACACCTGCCCCTCGTTCACTGAAACATGAAGAAGATGTGTTAACAAGGATCAATAATGACACTGGTTTCGAGGATAAGAAGCAACATCAGCACCAAGAATACAAGGAGAGATCACAGAATAACAGTGGAAAGGAAGTTAGTGATAAACGGATCCATGGGAAGAAAATATCTGATGAGAAGTCAATGAACGGGAGTGAGGATAAAAGCAAGAATAAATATGATAACAAGTCAATGAGAGAGAGTCAGGATAGAAGCAAATATCAAAGAGATTTGGAGGAAAAATCAAGACAGGATAAGTTCACAGCGAAACGTAAGAGAGATTTGGATGAAAAGGCAACAGAGGACAAGTCTATAGGGAAAAGATCTCTGTCTTCCTCCCCCAGAGTGACCAATCTTAAGTCGGTTGATCGGCACACAATATCGTCTTCTAAGGCAGAAGAGAATGAAGACTATCAGCGTTTTGCAGGTCAGAGTGCTGCTGCTTCACTGAGAGAGCAAGAGACAGGGTATGGGGTACATCAGGACAGGGATTTGGAAAGAAGGCACATCTTGCGAACGGAGGAGCCTTATTCAGGTTTAATTCACCAATATCCTCAGTCTGCTAGTCCTGGTCCTGAATATATGGGGCACAGGGCACATCAGAACGGTGACATGGCAAGAAGGAATGGCTTGCCAATGCAGGAGCCTTATTCAAGCTTAAATCACCAGTATTCTCAGTCTTCTAGTCCTGGTCGTGAGTATGCATTCAGGTCGTCAGATGAAAGATTTGTGGGCTACCAGAGAGATCATGCAGATATACCTGGTTATAGACCATACACCAGTCACTCAAATGACGGGATGTATGCAAGGGAGTCAGATGTCCGACCACAGGGTAACCTTTATGGGCAGCAGGGTGATGGGTATTTGCCTCCCAGAAGCAACTATGTAGCAGGTGCTGGCCCTGGATACCATCCGAGTCCAACTGATCCAACATATGGAAGGATCAATACGCCTGTGCAACAATATGCTCCACAGGATAAGTTATATCCTGGTAGAATGAGTAGCATGGGATCTGAAGGCAGAAGCGACATCTACGGTGGTGGAATTGCTAGACCTGGGTTTCAAGGTAACTCATTGGGTTTCGCTCCAAGGCCTTACCACCCCTATTCACAGCAAAATTCGTCAGGGTGGCTTAATGAGTAAGATAGACAGTGGGCTGGTTGGTTTGCGGAGTGTTGAAGACGTGTCCTATTTATGTTTTCGCAGTTTCTGCTTATTTCATCCTTTATCGAACTTTCTTTTTTTTCCGCATTGTTTTCAATCAATAGTAGTAAAAAATGAAGGCATTATATGTGTAGAGTAAAAGATAGAAATGCACAGGCAACTATGCTCCTTGAATACTTTCTCTAGGGGTTTCTTGTTATGTAAACTTATTTTGTTCCTTAATGCACCTCCACTTGAACCACATCTTTAAGTGGTAAAAATGAACGCATTGTGTTCGTCTTTGAAGTGGATAAACTTGGGTGAACTTTTGTTTTCAATTTTAACCTCATAATTCTTAGTAATTCTTGGAATTTAGCATCGACAGGATGGTTATTCTTGTTATATGTTTTGTTTTATCCAGGTATAGCTAATCCTTTGGATTGCTATTTGAAATTAGATGTAGTAGTTCCCTAATTTGGCAATTATTTATTTCCGTTTTAGGGAAGCAGTACGTATAGTCTCATTATTTTTTAGTCCATTTTGGGCTAGTAAATAGAAATTAGGCGATTTTATAAGTTTTTCGTGTGTGGTAGCTCATGAATATTTTAGTGATTGACTTTCAGACCATTTTTGTTGTGAATCTTTATGAAATCCTCCATACAAAGTTGGGGGAGTAGTACGTACAATCTCATTATTTTTTGAGTTCATTTTGGGCATTTAGGGACCAATTTATAAGAATTATATGTTTTTCTTAGTTTTTTCATATGTTATCCCATGAATATTTTGGTGATGTAGCTTTCAAATGATTTTTTTGCGAAACATTTATGAAACCCTTCATAGGGAGTTGGGGGAGAAGTATGTACAATCTTATTATTTTTCGAGTCCATTTTGGGCATTTAGGGACAAATTTAAAGGAATTAGGCTAGTTCTTAATTTTTGTGTGTGTTAGTCTTTGAATATTTTAGTGATATGACTTTTAGCCGATTTCTTTGCGAAACCTTTATAGAACCATCTGTAGAGAGTTGAGGGAGTAGTACATACAGTCTCACTATTTATTGAGTCCAGTTTGGACATTTAAGGGCTAACTTACAAGAATTAGGTGACTTTCTTAATTTTTCGTATGTGTTAGTCCATGAATATTTTGGTGATACGACTTCTGGAGGATTTCTTCACAAAACCTTTACATACCTTCTGTAGGGAGTTGGGGGAACAATACGTATAGTCTCACCATTTTTAAAGTTCATTTTAGGCATTTAGAGACCAATTTACAGGAGTTGGGTGATTTTCTCAGTTTTCGTGTGTGTTAGCCCATGAATATTTTGTAATATGACTTCTGGATGATTTCTTTGTGAAAACTTTATGGAACTCTCCTTAGGGAGGTTGGGAAGCAGTAAGTACAGTCTCACTATTTTCAGAGTCCATTTTGGACATTTAGGGGACAATTTATAGGAATTAGGCGATTTCTCAATTTTTTCGTGTGTGTTTAGCTCATGAATATTTTGGTGATACATCTCCTAAATGAATTTTGGTGAAACTTTTACAAAATCCTTCGTAGAGAGTAGGGGGAACAGTACGTACAGTCTCACCGCTTTCAGATTCAATTTTGGACATTTAGGGGTCAATATAAAAGATTTAGACGATTTTCTTAGTTCGTGTGTGTTAGCCCATGAATATTTTGGTGATACATCTCCTAAATGAATTTTGGTGAAACTTTTACAAAATCCTTCGTAGAGAGTAGGGGGAACAGTACGTACAGTCTCACCGCTTTCAGATTCAATTTTTGGACATTTAGGGGTCAATATAAAAGATTTAGACGATTTTCTTAGTTCGTGTGTGTTAGCCCATGAATATTTTGGTGATATGGTTTCTAGACGATTTCTATGCGAAAACTTTATGGAACCCTTTGTGGGAAGTTGGGGGAGCAGTATGTATAGTCTCACCATTTGTAGAGTTAATTTTGGGAATTAAGGCACCAATTTAAAGGAATTAGATGTTTTCTAAGTTTTTTTTGTGTGAGATAGCCCATTAAAATTTTGTTGATATGACCTCCAAACAATTTATTTGTGAAACTTTTATGGGATCCTCTGTAGGGAGTTGGGGGACTAGTACGTACAATCGTACCATTTTTAGAGTTCATTTTTGGAATTTGGAGTCTGGGCTCGTTTGAACTAAGGTCTTAACGGATGTCTATGAAAAAATTCGGTCAAAAACACGCCAGAATTCCGGATCACCAAAAATCCATAGACTATGCAAACGAAAATTGACAAAATGGAGGTTTACCTGCTCTAGGCTCGTTTGAACTTGAAAATAGGTCTGTTTACCCCTCGGAATCAACTAGTTCCATTACTAAGGTCTTAACGGAGGTTAATGAAAAATTTCAGCCAAAAACACGCTGAAATTCCGGATCACCAATAATCCATGGACTATAGCACACGAAAATCGGCAAAATAGGAGTTTACCTGCTCTGGGGGTCGTTTGAACTTGAAAATGGTCCCGTTTACCCCTCGAGACAAACTGGCTCCATTACTAAGGTCTTAACGGACGTCCATGAAAAATTTCGGCTAAAAACACGTCGAAATTGCAGATCACCAAAAATCCATGGACTATAACACACGAAAATTGGCAAAATGGGGTTTATCTGCTCTGGCGCTCGTTTGAACTCTAAAATGAGCCCGTTTGCCCCTCGGGACCAACAGACTCCATCACTAAGGTCTTAACGGACGTCCATTAAAAAATTCGGCAAAAAACAAACTGGAATTCCAAATCACAAAAAATTCATGGACTATAGCATATGAAAATCGGTAAAATGTAGGTTTACCTGCTCTAGGGATCGTTTGAACTTGAAAATGGGACCGTTTTCCCCTTGGTACAAACTGGCTCCATTACTAAGGTATTAACGGACGTCCACGAAAAATTTTGGCCAAAAATACGTCGGAATTTCGGATCATCAAAAATTCATGAATAACATACGAAAATCGGCAAAATGGGGGTTTAACTGCTCTGGGGTCATTTGAACTTAAAAATTGGTCTGTTTGCCCTTCAGGACCAATTGGCTCCATTTCTAAGGTCTTAACGAACGTCCATGAATAATTTCGGCCAAAAACCTGCCGAAATTCCAGATCACCAAAAATTCATTGACTATATAGCACATAAAAAATGGCATAATGGGGGTTTACCTACTCTGGGCTCATTTGAACTTGAAAATGGGTCTGTTTACCCTTCGGGACCAACTGACTCCATTACTAAGGTGTTAACAGACGTCTATGAAAAACTTCGACCAAAAACACGCAGAAATTCCAGATCACCAAAAATCCATGGACTATAGCACACGAAAATTAGCAAAATGGGGGTTTACCTGCTCTAGGGCTCATTTAAACTTGAAAATGGGCCCATTTGCCCCTCGGGACCAAACGACTTCATTACTAAGTTTTTAACGACGTCCATGAAAATTTCAGCCAAAATACGCCAGAATTTCGGATCACTTAAAATCCATGGACTATAATACACGAAAATCGATAAAATAGGGGTTTACTTGCTCTGGGCTAGTTTGAACTTGAAAATGGGCCCGTTTTCCCCTTGGGACCAACATGCTCCATTACTAAGGTCTTAACGGGCGTCCATGAAAAATTTAGGCCATCAACATACCGGAATTTTGGATCACCAATAATGCATGGACTAGCACATGAAAATTGGTAAAATAGGGGTTTACCTACTCTAGGGATCGTTCGAACTTGAAAATGGGCCCGTTTGCCCCTAGGGACCAACTGGATCCATTACTAAAGTCTTAACGGACGTCGATGAAAAATTTCAGCCAAAAACACGTCGAAATTCTGGATCACAACAAATCCATGGACTATAGCACACAAAAATTGACAAAATGAGGGTTTACCTGCTTAGGGCTTGTTTGAACTTGAAAATGGGTCCTTTTGGCCCTCGAGACAAAATAGCTCCATTAAGAACGTCTTAACGAACGTCCATGAAAAATTTCGACCAAAAACATGCCGAAATTCCGGATCACCAAAAATTCATGGACTATAAAAACACAAAAATCGGCAAAATGAGGATTTACCTGCTCTTGGCTCGTTTAAACTTGAAAATGAGCCCGTTTGCCTCTCTCGGGACCAACTGGCTCCATTACTAAGGTCTTAACGGATGTCCTTGAAAAATTTCGACAAAAAACATGACGGAATTTCGGATCACCAAAAATCTAGACTATAGAACACGAAAATCAGAAAAATGGAGGTTTACCTGCTCTGGACTCGTTTGAACTTGAAATTGGGCCCGTTTACCCCTCGTGACCAACTAGCTCCATTACTAAGGTCTCAACTAACATCCATGAAAAATTTTGGCCAAAAACACCTCGAAATTTTGGATAATAATAAATCAATGGACTATAACACATGAAAATCGGCAAAATTGGGGTTTACTTACTCTAGGGCTCGTTCGAACTTGAAAATGGGCCCGTTTGCCCCTAGGGACCAACTAGTTCCATTTCTAAGGTCTTAACGGACGTCGATGAAAAATTTAGGCCAAAAATACGATGGAATTCTGGATCACAAAAATTTCATGGACTATAACAAACGAAAATTGACAAAATGAGGGTTTACCTTTTCTAAGGATTGTTTGAACTTAAAAATGGGCCCTTTTGCCGATCGGGACAAACTGGCTCCATTACTAAGGTCTTAACGGACGTCCATGAAGAATTTCGTCTAAAAACATGCCGAAATTCTGGATATCCAAAAATTCATGAGCTATAACACACGAAAATCAGCAAAATGGGGATTTACCTACCCTGGGGATCATTTGAACTTGAAAATGGGCCAATTTTCCTCTTATGACTAACTGACTCCATTACTAAGGTCTTAACGGACATCAATGAAAAATTTCAACTAAAAACACGGTGAAATTTTGGATCACCAAAAGTTCATGGGCTATAGAACACGAAAATCGAAAAAATGGGGGTTACCTTGTCTGTTCTCGTTTGAACTTGAAAATGGGCCCGTTTAACCCTCGGGACCAACTAGCTCCATTACTAAGGTCACAACGGACGTCCATGAAAAATTTCGGCCAAAAACACGCTGAAATTCCAGATCATAAAAAATCCATGGACTATAACACACAAAAATCGGCAAAATAGGGGTTTACCTGCTCTTAGGCTCGTTTGAACTACAAAATGGTCCCGTTTGCCCATCGGGGCAAACTGGCTGCATTATTAAAGTTTTAACGGACACCCATAAAAAATTTCATCCAAAAACACACCGGAATTCCATATCACCTAATATTCATGGACTATAGCACACGAAAATCGGCAAATGGGGGTTTACCTGCTCTAGGGCTTGTTTGAACTTGAAAATAGACATGTTTATCCCTCGGGACCAATTGGCTCCATCACTAAGGTCTTAACGGACGTCCATGATAAATTTTGACCAAAAACACGCAGGAATTTCGGATCACCAAAAATCCATTGACTATAGCACTCGAAAATCGGCAAAATGGGGGTTTACCTACTCTGGGGCTCGTTTGAACTTGAAAATGAACCCGTTTGCACCTCAGAACCAACAAGCTCCATTACTAAGGTCATAATGGACGACCTTGAAAAATTTCGGCCAAAAACATGCCGAAATTCTAGATTACCAAAAATCCATGGACCATAGCATAGAAAAATTAGCAAAATGGGGGTTTACCTGCTCTAGGGTTTGTTTGAATTTGATAATGGTCCCGTTTGCCCCTTGGAACAAACTGGCTCTATTGCTAAGGTCTTAACAGACGTCTATGAAAAAAATTTCGGCCAAAAACACGCAGGAATTGCAGATCACCAAAAATCCATAGACTATAGCACACGAAAATCGGCAAAATGGGGATTTACCTGCTCTGGGCTCGTTCTAACTTGAAAATGAGTGTGTTTTCCCCTCGGGACCAACTGACTCGATTACTAAGGTCTTAACGGACGTCCATGAAAAATTTCGGTCAAAAACACGCTGGAATTCTGGATCACCAAAAATCCATGGACTAGCACACGAAAATCGGCAAAAATGGGGGGTTTACTTGCTCTGGGGCTCGTTTGAACTTGAACATGGGTCCATTTTCCCCTAGGGACCACCATGCTCCATTACTAAGGTATTAACGGGAGTCCGTGAAATTTTTTGGCTAAACATACGCTGGAATCCCGGATCACAAAAAATCCATGGACTATAGCACACGAAAATTGGCAAAATGGGGGTTTACCTGCTCTGGGGTCGTTTGAACTTGAAAATAGCCCCGTTTGCCCCTTGGGACCAACTGGCTCCATTACTAAGGTCTTAACTGACGTCCATGAAAAACTTCGCTCAAAAACACGCCGAAATTCTGGATCACCAAATATCCATGGACTATAGCACACTAAAATCGGCAAAATATGGGTTAACTTGCTCTGGGATCGTTTGAACTTGAAAATGGGCCCGTTTACCCATCGGGACCAACATGCTCCATTACTAAGACCTTAACGGACGTCAATGAAAAATTTCGGTCTAAAACACGTCAGAATTCCGGATCACCAAAAATCGATGGACTATAGTACACGAAAATTGGCAAAATAGGGGTTTACCTGCTCTGGGGCTCGTTTGAACTTGAAAATGGGCCCGTTTTCCCCTCGGGACCAACTGGCTCCATTATTAAGGTCTTAACGGGAGTCTATGAATAATTTCAGCTAAAATCACGTCGAATTTTTAGATCACCAAAAAATCATGGATTATAAGCACACCAAAATTGGCATAATGGGGGTCTACCTGCTATGGGGTTCATTTGAACTTAAAAATGGGCCCGTTTACCCCTCGGGAACAATTGACTCCATTAGTAAGGTCTTAACGGACGTCCATGAAAAACTTTGGCCAAAAATACGTTGGAATTCGAGATCACCAAAAATCCATGGAAAATACCACACTAAAATTGGCAAAATGGAGGTTTACCTGCTCTAGGCTCGTTTGAACTTGAAAATGGGCCCGTTTTCCCCTCGGGACAAACTGATTCCATTAGTAAGGTCTTAACGGATGCCCATGAAAAATTTCAGCCTAAAACACCACAAAAAATTCATGGACTATAACATACAAAAATCGGCAAAATGGGGGTTTACCTACTCTAGGGCTCGTTTGAACTTGATAATGGGCCCGTTTTTCCCTTGGGACTAACTGAATCCATTACTAAGGTCTTAACGGACATCCATGAAAAGTTTTAGCAAAAAACACGTCGAAATTCTGAATCACCAAAAATCCAAGGTTTATAGAACACGAAAATCGGCAAAATCTGGGTTTACTTGCTCTAGGCTCGTTCTAACTTGAAAATGGGCTTGTTTGCCCCTCGGGACCAACTTAATCCATTACTAAGGTCTTAACGGATGTCCATGACAAAAAATTCATCCAAAAACAAGCCGGAATTTTGGAACACCAAAAATCCATGGACTATAGCACCCGAAAATCAGCAAAATAGGGGTTTACCTACTCTAGGGCTCGTTTGAACTTGAAAATGGGCCCGTTTTCCCCGCGAGACCAACTGGCTCCATTACTTAGGTCTTAACGGACGTCCATGAAAAAATTCGGCCAAAACAAATCTAAATTCTAAATCACCAAAAATTCATGGACTATAATCGATAAAATGGGGGTGTACCTGCTTTGGGGATCGTTTGTACTTGAAAATGGGCCCGTTTGCCCCTCAAGACTATAGCACCAAAAATTCATGGACTATAGCACACTAAAATCAGCAAAATGGGACTATACCTGGTCACTAATTGGTGTAACCGTTCTTTCCTTTAATGGCTTTTTGGTGATTCGAGATTCCAGCTTCTTTTTTGTCAAAATTTTTCATGGATGTCCATTACGACTTTATAAATGGCCTGAGTTGGTCCTGAGGGGAAAACAAGCGCATTTTCAAGTTCAAACAAACCCCAAAGCAGGAAAAACTCGATATTACTGATTTTTGTGTGCTATAGTCCATGGATTTTTGGTGATTCAAGATTCGACTTGTTTTTTGCTAAAAAATTTCATGGACTTACTTTACGACCTTGTTAATAGCGTGAATTGGTCTTGAGGGGTAAACGGGCGCATTTTCAAGTTCAAACCAGCCCCAAAGCCGGAAAACCATATTTTGCAATTTTCGTGTGCAGTCCATGACTTTTTTGTGATTCAGGATTCCGACTTATTTTTTGCCAATTTTTTTTCATGGACGTCCGTTATGACCTTATGAATGGTGTGAGTTGGTCCCGAGGGGCAAACAGACACATTTTCAAGTTCAAACGAGCTCAAAAGTAGGAAAAACCAAATTTTATCGATTTTTGTGTACTATAGTCCATGAATATTTTGGTGATTCAGGATTCTAGCTTGTTTTTGGCCGAATTTTTTCATTGACCTCTATTACAACCTTATTAATGGAATGAGTTGGTCACGAGGGGTAAACATGCGCATTTTCAAGTTCAATATTTTTGTGAGAAGTACGTACGGTCTCACCTTTTTCAGAGTCAATTTAAGCATTTAGGGACCAAAATACAGGAATTAGGCAATTTTTATTAGTTTTTCGTATATGTTAGCCCATGAATATTTTGGTGATACGACTTTAGTCGATTGCATTGCAAAACATTTATATTGCCCTTCTTAGGGAGTTGGGAAATTAATACATGAAGCCTCATTATTTTTACACCATTTTTGGACATTTAGAAACCATTTTACAAGAATTAGACAGTTTTCTCAAAATTTCAAACAATGCGTGTGTGCTTATACACATCAAGAGCTCCAATAATCAAGATTTTGCATTTCGAGACCCTAAAACGTAAAGAAAGTAAAAGTTGCACCATTCTTGACAAAACCCAAGTTGTTTGGAAAGGTCCCTCCAAATTCCAAGGTACACAGACAACGACAAGAATTTTTTAAAAATTCATGTGTTTACCCATAAAAAAATCGATAATCATGATTTCACATTCCAAGACATTGGAACTCAAGAAAAGTAGAAGCAACCTCAATCATGGCCGAGCCAAGACCATTTGGAATGGACTCTCCAAATTCCAAGGCAAACAACCCAGTGAGAATTTTTCAAAAAATTCATGTACTATATACCCTTAAAGCTCCGATAGTCATGAATTTGCGTTTCAAGACTCCAAAACGCCCAAAAAAATAATGTTACGTCAGTCATGATAAAGCCCAAACCATTTGGGATGGATCCTCGAATTTCAGGGCAAATGGAGTTTATGGTCCATGTGTGAATGTCCTATTCCTGAAGGCCAAAAATTTGTCAAAGATGCAAATGGTCTAAAAGAGTTATATGAATGTAAGACAACATTGTACATTTCTACGACAGAGCCAAAGCCATTTCAACAACACACTTGATGCATCCTCAAGGAGAAGATACAACATATATTACATAAATAGTCATGTACCCAAAAAGGTGAACGAATGCAGTTGATATTCACTTCCACTGCCCCATTCACAAGGATCACAAAAAGAAAGCCAACTCAGGTGAAGGGGTAAAGGTAAACATCCTTTCACCAAAACATTCAAACAGAGATGGCAACAACCGCACGGCATCCAGATCTTCCTTCCAGGCCTGATCAAGAAGAACCGATGTTTTTTGACCTTGACCAGCAGTCATATCCCTTCTACCAATGGTTCTCAGAATATTCTCGTTGTGCTGCAAACCATGTGATGCTGAAGATACACCAGTTTCTGTAACCCTAGGGGTTACAGCATATCCAACAGCTGGTCCTTGTGTGCTTACTGGCAGAGAATTTGCCGTCATTGAACTTATTGGACCATCTGTCATTAATCTCTTGGGTGGAGGCTGGGTCATCATGTTGTCCAAGCTTGCTTTGCGTTTGCCTAGACATTTTCTTTTTGTAAGTGTTTGTCAAGACAAAATCAAGAGGCAATGATAGAAGTGATACATTCAAAGATGAAATGATAAAATATTGCAGAGGACATGTAAGTTGAAGCTGTGAGAAAAATTAGAGAAGAATATTATTGAATTGTGTATCTACATTATTACATAGAGACCCTATTTATAGACACTTAAAATACAATCCTTCTATCACTATTACTATTCTTATTCCTATTTCTATTTTAAGTAAGATTGTATATAGCTATTACTATTCTAACACTCCCTCTTAAGCTGGTGCATAAAAGTCATATGCACCTAGCTTATTACAAATGTAATTAATATGAGGACATATGAAGTGCTTGGTGAGATATCCGCAAGTTGAACACTAGACTTCACAAAATTAATAGTCAATCTCAATGTGCTTAGTCTTCTAATGCAATATTGGATTTGATGCAAAATGTCAATAAAACACAAAGTGATTAATTCCTAAATTACAGTGTTGAACTTCCTAAACCAAGTTTCAAAAGATTGTTTCGGACCATAGAGTGACTTACACAATCGACATACAAGGCTACTAAACTCCCCCTAAGCAACAAAATTAGGTGGGTCCTCCATATAGACTTCTTCACAGTGCACAATCGCCAAAAAGTGCTCAAAATCTAGTTTAAATATATGGATCTGGAATCAATAGATTATTCGATATTAAACAAGAAAAAGTAACTGAAAAATGGACCGAAATATGTTCATGCGTCAGAGTATTAGATTTGATGACAGAAAGTGGTCACAATCTGAGAAATAAAAGTATATGGGTAAGGTTGGAATGATGACACAATCCTATTAAGAAAGACAATTATATGGGTAGGATCGGAATAATGGCACGACCCTACTGAGAAAGAAAATTATGTGTAGGGTTGGAATGATGGCACGAACCTACTGAAAAATAAAAATTATTAGAGTCGGATTAACGACATAAAGAGAAATTATATGAGTAGGATCGAAATGATGACACGACCTACCCAAATAAGAAAGTAGTCACCGGAAAAATGATACTACGCAAATTAGATATAAAAAGGTAGTCACCAAAAAGATGGCATGGTGCTACACAAATTGGATATGAAGTAGTCACCGGAATGATGGCACGATGCTACACAAATTAAATATGAGAAAATAGTCACCGAAATGATGGCACTGTGCTACACAAATTAGATATAAGAAAATAGTCATATGAAAGATATACGGTGACCCAACTTTTGCTAACATAATCATTGGCCAGACGGTATATATGGGTAATAGCCACCCGCCGACAGTGAAAGCTCATTGATTTTCTACCAAGATCGTAGAGGCTCCGATATCATGTGAAAAATATTGGAGAAGAATATTATTGAATTGTGCATCTACATTATTAGATATAGAGACCCTATTATAGACACTACAATACAATCCTTGACCAAGTAGGAAACTATATACTATTCCTATTCCTATTTTAAGTCGAATTGTATATAAGTATTCATATTCTAACCGAAGCATTTGGACAAAGAAGACATCCACGGAAAAGGATTCCCGACTTTTAACTTAAATGACAGACCACACAAAACTAGCAAGACAAACATATATAACAAGACTCGTGAGTTCTAATAGATCATATAAAGAGCAACTGGCCTCCAACATTTAGCATTAAATTGCTCCACATTATTCTGCAAGGAGAAGCCGCAATATATAATCCACAAAGAAAAATGAGAATAATTTAGGAAATCTGTCATACAGATCATATCTATCTAGAACCATTTCAATATTGACTGACACTCCAAGAGGCAGAACATATTTAATAAACAACATACAGAAAAGTTCACAAGGAAAAAGAATTACAAGTTCTAGTTATAGATTCCTTGTGGGAAAGAATAGAACAAGTAAAGCAAAGACCAGGACATACTCGACAATGTAGTTGAGACTTTCCATTTACTCTTCAGGAATGTGCGAGTGGATGGAGATAGTGAAGCTGGAAGCAACTTGAAGCGCTCATAGATGCATAAACCAGCAGCACACTGCGAACCCATTACATAATTAGGAGACTAATTGCAGTAATGCCAAAATATCTAACAATAAAAGTTAGAGAAGTCACATTTCACTGTGTTCAATATCACATTGAAATGATTGGACAAAATAATGAAGAAAGACACATTAAACATTCAAGACAACTGACCATCAAGGCTCCATAAACACGCCAAGCTTCAAACCTCTTCATTTCATTTTTTTGCTTCTCGGGCTGCATTTCGGGTTCCAGTAATTGCAAATAAGCCTCAAGATTTGGCAGCACAAGTAGGCGAACCTATACATACAAAATTAGAATATATCACCAATTGTTGCTTACACTTCAAAATTTAGTAGCATAAATAAGATGGAAAGGAAGAACAGGGAGAACAAGGAAATACCACACCAGGTCCGAGAGCTGCGAGTCCTTGAATTGCTCCATAATGTTGTGGCAGCGCCTTAGTTGGATCCAGAAAAGCATGCAGCAAAGTACTGGTGACACGTGACTGGAGATTGTGGTACACACGACCATATCTGCACAGGTTTTACTTGTGAACAAGACAGCACCAGTTGATAAAGATGGAATTATTACCAATATCATGGAACTGAAAAATAAGTTCAATAGTCTATAAAGCACAAAACAGAAAAACATGTTTTGGAATTGCCAACAACTATACAGAACATGCACTAGCAAACAACCACCTTCTCATGGGGGCAGCAACAAGGAAAAGGGAGAAAAGCCCAACATGTAACAGGATAAATTCAGTTGGAGTTAATAGCTTGATCAACATAGAAGCAACAGCATATGAAGCAGATGCATTCTTTCTGTAGCTTCCAAATGTGAGAACTGAGTGATCCTTACCTCTTGCATATTAAAGCAACTAACGTTGCTGAGAAGTCCCTAAGTTCCCAATGATTGTCAGATAATCTGTTTCCCAACCTTCTTGCAACAAGGCATGTCATTATAGAAGGCATCAACTGGTGCAGCTGGAGATAAACTCGGCAAAATAACTAAATTATTCGAAAAAAGAATAAAAAGTCGCATGGAGGAGAAAATTATCAGATCAACCACGGGAAAATTAGACAACACCATGAATTGAAACTGCATGGTTGAAGCCAAAGCCTAGTTAGTTATCCATTATGTATATAACACTGCTTTAATGAACAAAATAAACTAACACAGCTTATTCAAATTAAATGAATTAACTAATGCAATCAAACCTTCTCTTTTCTCAAAAGATATGTACTCCTTCCACTGTCATTTTTAAGTGATTTCAAAAACAATAAAGTTTAACCAGTCCAATCATCAACAGAAATTTTATACATTATCCTAAACCTACTTTCTAGAGTAAGAAGTATGTTACACCAAGACATCAGCAATAGACTCACATATGGTTCAATATGTATTTGTGTATTCTGGAGAAGGCTCCAGAGTAGCCGCATCAAAGCGAAAAGGAGAGGAAAATTGTTCAAATTCCGAGAAACCTGACATGTAACAGACTATCATTAGATCATTTGTCCATCACCCACAAATGTTGAATGAACTGGGCTTAAATCGGCTACAATTACCTCATCAGAAATAAAATATGTAAAGTAAGGAACTACTGGATGAATCCCTGAGTCTGTTGCTAAGCTTCGTAGAGCTTCTTTAAAGAGAAGGGGATTAGATCTATCTACAGTAAGCTCTTTAATTTTTTCATAATAGAGCTGCAAAAAAAAAGAACAATGATGCATAAGGATAAATATGGGCAAAAAGGATACAAACATTTTGGTACAATTATACCTGAAGCTCACGCGATAGGACATGCTTAACAGGTACTTTAATATCAACAGGAACTCCATCCTCCTTATACTCGGTATTTCTAGTATCAGACGGCATGGCTAAGGCTGTGATAAATTAATCTGTTAGTCTGGAATATCGAAAATAAATACAAATTTTAACTAGTACTACTACTACAAGAATACTCCTCATTTCGTAGCAGTTGTGGGGAAAAGAAAATTATTCAAGGCAGGAGGCAAACTAAGAGAATGGGAATCAGTAGGAAAGAACACAACGCATGACCAAAAAAATCAGATGGCTAGGGTAAAATCAAGTACTAAAACATGCGGACAAGCTAATTGCAGTTAAGGTTGTAACAAGATATGGACCTTCAGGCAGAGGGTTTTCAGGAATAGCAGGTTGTACTCCTTCTATAGCTAACCAATGGGCAACAACAGCAGCATCTAGCGGTGCTTTCGGCAAAGGAGCTTCGATCACCTAAACCACAAAATGCGACAACTTACTATGAACATCACTTCAATAAATTCACAAACTAAATCTGCTAAAACCTCGTTTATCAAAGTTTCTTTACATCTTTGAATTCTACATCCTTCTCTTCAATGTAGAACAAATCTTTATGTCCAGCCGCTCTCCTGAACCTTAACGGATCCCCTGAAGCAAAGCCATAAATTGGCTGCCCAACACAACACAGACATAAAAGAACAATCAATTACACCACAATTTCAAACTTAGATAAATCAGCTATAGCCTATGTTGTTTGGACTCCCCAAAAATATTGCTGCCCCCGAGTTGACTCCTCCAAAAATGCACTACCTTTGGAGGATCCGACACACAATCATCAACACTTTTGAAGATTCCGAGTAACATAGGCTGGTATAAAACAGAAAAGGTACCTCTACACCTCTCAAGCTAAGGGCAGCATCCACATCATCAGTAGATAACGTAGTTCTCTTCGAGTGATGCATACATTTAATAGCTTCCTACAGTATCATACAAAAATTTATGCAAATTACATGCGCAATAACCTCAACTAAAAAAAAGAGTCAAAACTTCACCATGCCTATGTTCCAAAATTAATCTCGAAGATCAAACCATCCATGTTTTGTTATTCCAAAAGAAATGTGTGTTTTTGTTTGTATAAACAGACTGTGTGTGTAAAAGGAGTTACCTGCATAATCTCTCGAATACGGTATTCGACATCGACGGCGAGAGCAGGCAAGACATCTGGTGATAAATTGCTTACACCTATACTTTGAGATATCACTTCTATTGTCTCTTTCGGTACTATACTCATCTTTCTACTTGCTCCGGTTACTCTAGGTTAAATCCAGCTGCGAACTCAGAAATTCCGCGATTTCGGTCAATTTATCAGGCGAGGAGTAACTGCTAGCACAGCTACGTCTGAGGAACTCTGAAGCGGCGGAGCGGCGATGGAATGGAGAGATTAAAACCTAAGCGGAGGGTAGAGAGAGAAAATTGTAAGAAAGCGTAAACGCTACAATGCTCAGTCTCGCCGAGGACACTACAGTGACCCGACGGGTCGTTGCAATCGGGTCAAGTGGTACGATAGAGACTTGGAGCACCAATATTTAAAACCTAGACAAAATTTACAAACTGTTTAACTTTTGTTTACGAGGGGCAGAGTAAGGTAGGATAATTCTGTTTCGTAGAAAATAACATTATTTATATAATAATAAAATTAAATTTTAGCTATATATAATAAATTTTGAGCTTCATTTGAATTCTTTGTGCGTTTACTTTCTCGTATTTGAACTCATTTAATGAAAATCTGACATTATATGCGAATAAAGCATAATCATTATTTTCTTTAGTGAATAGATAGATACCTACAAAATGAAATCTATACCTTAAATAGTACACGTAAACTTGGCTACTTGATGCAAATTGTACTCGTACAACAGTGGGTTGACCCAGATGGGCTGAACCCGCACCAGCCCAAACAATTGTATCGTATTTATCGTTAGAAATTTACATATATCTTACTAGTTTAAAAGTTAACTTCTTAAATATACTTTAGTTTGTAATATAACTTATTTTATATTATCATATTCTGGTGTGTCTAGATACGGATTGTGAATTAAGATTAATTAATTAGATTAATTTTAACAACCAATAAAAACGTGTCACATAATAAATAAATTTATTAATTTTATTTTCAAAGAACACCGTTAAAAATAGGGGAAATTTAGAGCCCATACAATGACGTCATGGCTAATTTGGAGCCAAAAGGTTAATGACGGGTATATTTGTACTAGATTTGATAGTTCAGGAATATTTTAGACTCTTTCGTAATTAATATTATAAATTTAATAAAATTAGTCATGATCAAGAAAAGTCTCAATATATGTGAGACTAAAATATAGGAACTAAAAGAATACAACCACATTCCATATTATACCCCTAAAGGGACCGAAAAGGATTAAATTGAATTCCCTTCATCGGAAAATCATAGTGCACTAATAAGTTAAAAACAAATATTTTTGGTTATATGTGAACTGTTGCATCCCTTAAGTCGCCTTCGAGTCACAAGTTCAAATCCTATGTGTGATTAGTATTATTTGAATCTCTTTGTATAAATTTCTGGCTTCGTCACTGCAGATATAACTCGGTACTCTACGTACCTAGTTACTCGTATGGATTCTTGAAATTTTTGAGAAGTTCAGGGATGTCATAACCAAGCATGTCATCAACAGCTTGTATCAACTTGGGTTTCAATTTCTCAAACTTGTCAATGTTATAACCACTCAGAATTTCTCTAAAATGTTCAACATCTGGAAAATCCCCAGCTGGTAGATGGTGTTCTTTTTGAATCTGTTTGGAAGGATGATAACATTAAAGACATAGATTAATGTTGCTCGTACTCTCCAAAAATGTTATCGCACCTATGTCAGATCCTTCAAAAATACACTAGTTTTGGATACAGACATTTTTGAAGAGTCTGAGCAACGTACTAATAAGTTCATATAGAGTTAGCGAATAAGGGATGACATATACCTTTACGAATTCATCAGCCAAGTTATCGATCAGTCTTTTCTGTGTCTTAGATTTGCCCATCATAGCGGGCATCTCCTTTTTCAGGTGACTTATAATATAAGCATGTACCTTTGCAGCTCTAGCGCGTTTTACGAATTCATTTATCTGTACGCAACAAAACCTGACTTTCAGCTTTTGTTTAATGTAAAATCAGAAGCATAGTTTACAACAATAATTGCGCCTCAGTTCCAAATAAGTTGGGATCAGCTATATAATAAACCTCACTGACCGCAAGCTCAACTCAAATCGGAAGCATAGTTTATGAGCAAAAAAATATTTTAGGATCACATTCAGAGATTGTGAACTTACACGGCGATCACAAGCCTTTTTCGGTATGTTTTTCAGGTCTGTAAGGAGATCATCTTGTTCCTTCTCGAAAAGTTCTTTCCCCAAAGGCCCTGTGAGATCCTCATTTATAGGACTGTCATTAAATGATCTGTAAAAGCCAAAACATCCATAGAGTTTATGCAAAACGTTGAACTCCGAAAAGAAAAGAATTTTTCGTCTTATTTTCCATATAAAAATGAAACATTTTGGATGACTGACTTCATGATCCTGAAGTCAAACAGACAGAACTATGAAATGCACATTGCACTACTAAATTTGGAGACTTTATTGAAGAGTAAATTGATGTTGGGCCTAACCTAACCCCGAGGGGAGGATTGTCCAAGACTATATAATGAGACCAAATGATCCTTAAACCGACCAATGTGGGATACCCCATGGACAATACAAGAAGGGGATGCCTGACTCTGCTACCATGTAAAGAAACGGATTTTTGACCTAACTCAACCCCAAAAAGTTAGCTCATGAGGGGAAGATTGTCCAAGACGATATAAGGAGACCAAATGACCCTTAAACCGACCGATGTGGGACTCCAACGCTCACATTATCATTTTGTGCCACTTAAATCATATTTAGTTTGCTATAATACTCCCATCGAAATCAATCATGTTTTAATTGAAAATATAGAGATCATACCCGATGTAGACACGTGATACTTCAGGGGTATTCTGAACTTTCCCTAAAGACCACATCAAAGCTCCATAAACCCTCATAAGCTGCAATGGGGACCAATTAATAAAACAAAATTTTACCAGTCTATAAAGAGGCCATGAACATGAACAAAAAAGAAAATAATATGCCTTACTTGTTGGGTATCAACTTTGTCGGCTTTGTTCAATACCACACGAATCTTATCGTCGTGTCCTTGAAGAGATGCAATCACACGTTTGAATTCATCACTAATATCAAGTTTGTGAGGATCAAATAAAAGCAGAATGAGATCACATTTAGCAGCAAACCAGGACGTCACCCCCGTAAATTCATAGCTCCTCTGTGTTCGTTGCTTT
The DNA here is from genome assembly GCF_000226075.1 of Solanum tuberosum. Taxonomy (NCBI): domain Eukaryota; kingdom Viridiplantae; phylum Streptophyta; class Magnoliopsida; order Solanales; family Solanaceae; genus Solanum; species Solanum tuberosum. The sequence goes on along the minus strand of NW_006239072.1, from coordinate 332,928 downwards.
TCCCCTGATAACACTCCGGGTGTATCGACAAATGTGATATTCTCTAACAGCTTTTTCAAAATGAAAGAGAAGGAAATCATTCAGTTTCTATATATATAAAAAAATTGTTTTCATATACAGTACGATTAACAAAGAGTCATACTCACAGGATGAGGCATTTGAGAACATTCAAACTTTGACAAAAACGCCGTTCCAAAAGTTGTCAAACCACTAAATGGCATATCTGCTTGAACAGCAATTGTGTTCCCTGGGATACTTCTTTCATCAGGTCCATTCTGTATAATACACAGTGTAACTTATGAGTTCACGTGAACCCAATATTTTTTTCCCAAATCATGTATACGTACTAAGAAATCCACTAAATATCTATAAATATTTGATGGTGAACCCAATTATTACAGTATATTAACTTGAGGTCGATGTACTACCTCTAGTTAAAGTGAACGATTGCCAAACAAATGATTTAGTACTTTTAATTATAGTAAATATAGTAGTCCTGTTATAGAAACGGCTACTATTTCTGGGACAACTTTTAACAAACACCTTTGAACTTCAGTACAGTATTAAGTTTTCTTCTACTCGGCACCATACCAAGAAAGATAATAAGTGAGTGAACACAGTAGTCAGTACAAATCAGATAAGTAAAAGTACCATGACGACAACAAATCTGTCTGTTGTAGGCTCCGGTCCAATATGAGCACCTATGGACATAAAAGAATCACAAAATGTCAACAGATAAATGCACATAAAAGGGCGGCCCGAAGCACTAAGCTCCCGGTATGCACTGGGTCCAAGAAAGAGCCGGACTACAAGGGCCTATTGTATGCAGCCTTACCTTGCATTTCTGCAAGAGGCTGTTTTCATGGCTCGAAACCGGAACCTACCAGTTATGCCAAGAATCATTTTTGCTAACCTGGATAGCTAGATCTGAGTAAATGCTTAATGAAGGTTGTTTTGCCAGTGGAGTATTGACCCAAAAGCATCACCATTGGTTTGGCATCAAAATCACTATTTGCCTACCAAACATTGAAGAATAAAGAAGTTAATTCATCTATATGCATCACCGTCATCATGATACCAATAACGGAATTTAAGATATTTTCCTATTTGTTTAATAAGCATAGCTAAACTGAAATGCTACACCTACCAATAAAGGAGAGACAAAATCACTGTAGTGATATGCAACTTCCAGTGGCTTTAGTTTTTTGGCGTACAATTTCTTCAGTCCATCGATTATTGATGTGACATAGTTTGAAGGGACCTGAAAGGCAAATGAAAGGGACCAAGCATCACTCCAGGAGCAAAACAAAAATACATACCAATGGAATGCTATAGGACGATGTGTTCGGGACAGTTTGGGAAAAAGACATTCCCATGTAATAATTTCAACAGATAGCGTGTGACATCAAAGCAAAGAACAGTTTTCATTGACAGATGAGGACCACGATAATTGTTCACAAGTTAGCTTCATAGGGAGTACATGCCGTCATGTTTAAATTGTAATTATCAAATGAAGTCCTACTTGTACATTGTGAAAGTTATATAGAATATAATAATAGTTCATAAGTTTGTCGATCATCTTAAGACATTGCCTAACAGAAGTTTGTCACGTAATTTGGAATGAAGATAGTGTAGAAAGGTACTCCTTCTAGAAAAGGATACCATATAGACAGCTAAAATATGAAACCATTGCATCTGATGCAAAACAAACACAATCATTTGAACAAAGTTAATCTTCGGAAGTTACAACAGACGAGCATCTGAAAAGTGCATTACTTAAGCAAGAACATGCAATATTTGAGAGTTTATAGGACACAGAGATAAAATGAGAGAAGATCCTTGAGATGGTTTGGCCACATCCTATTTCGAACTGTAGACGCACTTGTCATGTGAAACTAAGGTGATTGAAGGTGTTAAAATAGGACGAGTAAATCTAAAATCACGAGGAAGAAAGTTGTCTCAAAAATCTTACAGTCTCTTGAAATTCATGCAGATTTAATGCAAAATCAGCACGATAGAAGAAATAGATTCATATTGGTGGTACCACACTCACCTTCTTTGCAGATTTTGACGATGAAAACCAATTAGCTCGGGAAGATAGCGTAAGACTGCCTGCTTCGCAATTCAATTAGTTAGATGCAGAGACTCCATCCACTCCCCCTTCCCAATTTCCCAAGAATGTAAACAAATAAAAATAAAAATCTTATTGTATTTACTGAAGTAACATTACCATTACCGTCAGGTACCCATTTGGCCACGCGCTTCTTCTTCTGTAAAACATTTGAAGTAACAGTTGAGCAATAGATGGTAAAAGAAAAAAATGAATCTAGCTGGCATACTTACAGCGAGAAGTCCGTCCAGACCTTCCATTGTAGGTGGCTGTAAATTCTCGAAGTCAACTGCATTGGATTGAAATTGTTCTAATTATAAGACCAATATAAGATAACAAATTCTGCTTGCTAAAGAAAGCCAATACATGCCATAACAAACAATTTCACCAGAAGGTGCAATTTTAGCACGCATTGAGGATAAAATAAGAGAAAGTAGCTTGAGACAGTTCTGGTCATATCGTGCGTCGACCAACAGATGTACTGGCCCATAAGTAAACTATGGTGAGTGAAGGTGTTAAAGGGGGACTGGTAGACCTAAAATCACATGAAAGACCTCTAAATGCACAAAGGAAGAAAAAGATGTTGGGAACTGGCTTTAGTCTATTAGGAAACTTCAAATATTATTATTATTACTATTAATTACATATTTACATATTTTTCACTTTTTACTTTTTACTTTTTACTTTTATTTGGTACGATATTATCATGAGTTGAGCTTAAATGGAGAAGTGAGAATTCATATAGCCGATCACAACTTGTTTGGAACTGAGCTGTAGTTATTTTTGTAGTAGCAGTCATGTGACAACTAACATTACTAGTATACTGTTTGGTTATCATTGAAGCTGCATAACTTACCGTCAGCATTTGAGAAATCACTTGTCACAGCATGGCCAGCTTGAGCCAAAGAGACCAACTACATAGTGAAATGCAAAGAATGATCTGCAGTTTATAGGGAAGAAAATTAACTATTAAAGGTGAATGAGAGCCCACACAAAGAGCTAGTACCTGCATTGCAGTTATAAACTCTTTAAAACCAAGATATCCTTGCCGTTTCGAATCTGCAATTGCCCACACCTTCGGAAAAACAGAGAAGTAAAACGATTTGATTAGACATAGGTATTAAATGCATAAAAGGTACAGCAATAGTGCATCAGCTTCATAGTCGTAACAAAAGGTCATATAAAAGTCAAAAACAACTATTAGGCTATACATAATCAAATAATATTTAGCATGGCATGCTGTAACACTCTCTCAAATAACTAAAAGGTCAGCCTCAAAACAAACCTAAGAAGAATTTTTCGTGCAAGTCATCTCGAGGCTTTCAAATACATCCAAGCAGTTGATATCCTATTGAAAGATAGAAAACATAGATTCGCGAAATTTAATTTTAGCAGGCAAACGAGAGAAGGACTCATTTCAGAACCAAATATTGCTAGTGGCTATTTCCACGGCTTGAACCCTTGACCTCCTACTCACAGGTTATGGCCTTGGAGATAGCCTCTCATTTCGACAACGTAAATGTTGGTCCAGCGGGAGCTTAGTGCATCGAGTTGTCTATTTTTAGGTGCAAACAGAGGAGAGAATGGCTACTAATGAGTTACCATTCTGGTCTTTTATGTGATACTTAGATGCTGGAAAGTGATAATATGACATGCATTTGGCTAATTATGATCCAACTGGCAAACAAACTCTGTTAAGATGAGGACAAAAGCCTATGGGTTGGGGTGGGGATTAGCATATCAAATAAACGAAAAGCAGTTACGTTCCAAGAGGGTTGTCAGCATATCAGTTATAGGAACGAAGCTATTGCCTCAATAGAATGAACAGGACACTAGTTCAACAACAGACTATACAACATGAAGACGAACTAGTTAAGGTCATAAAAATGATTCAAGATGGAAAATTATTGAACAACCAATAATCATTTAAAACACATAAAAAATAACCTAAATAATATCTTGAGGAAGCCACGGAGCCAGAATTTTGGTTTTTATTTAATTAACAAAATACAAAAACAACACCTACTTGTTACCTAAAGAAAATTTTAAACCCCCTTTGCCACTAGCATAGAATCTTCGTTTATGTTAAGGGGATTCAACAACTTGTAGACAAACAAACACAATTCCTTTTCCCTGTTCATGCAGTACCAAATTTAAAATGGATATGCCCCTGCAACGCGTGAGCACACACACATAATGATATATATATTCATACATATAGCTCAATGTCACAAGAGAATATGAGATTACCACCCAATACGGAGTTATAGAAGTGCAACGATTAATAGTACTAAAAATATTACAAAGAAACACCGAAGAAGAACCTGCTTGAGATCTTCACGAGGCAAGTTTGACATTGCAAGGAAGCTGGTGGCATCCTTTCCGATGAGACGTCCATCTCCATCTGTGATACCATTAAATTCAACAAATGTTAAACTTGAAGCATTTTAAACTCATAATTTAAAATACACTATGTTTCAATTCTAAAAACTCTTGAAAGTCGAACCATTTAAATTTAAATTATGGATTCATATCCACATTCACATATTTAAATAAGAATGATGATGAGATCACACGTGCGAGAGAGAGAGAGAGAACAAACCCGAATCAGCAGAACTAAACCATTCTTGATAAATCTTCTCGTTCCTTTTGGAGCAGCGATTGATGGGATAAGTATCAAACTCCATTCTTCACTGAAGCCAAGTTGATTGTTATGCTTTTGAACAAGCTAGCACATTTTCATTTTTTTAAGGGAAGATCCAACTTAGTTTGTCCTACCATTGCTGAAAATTACATAATTAAGTTTTTTTTTTTTAAAATGCATCATGGATCACATAGTTAAGAGAATGAGTTTAACTAATATATCGACGATGATAAAAAGAAATGCCTACATTATTTGGTTAAATTACAATGGATATATATATTTGTGACTTGATAGCTAGTGTAAAAGTTTTTTAACGTTATCGAGGTGTATAAGTTAAACTCTAATCGAATGGTATAACAGCAAGCAAAAGACTTTTGTTCAAGTTTCATCATTGTCCATAAAAAGAAAATCCATGTATCCATGAAACAAACTATGCAAATACATTATCATGACATAAAAATGTAAATTATAAAAAGCATACTTTTTCTAAAGAATATCAAAATCAATAGAAGGTGTTGTTAGTTGAATAGCTTTTCTGAAATGTAGATTGAAGAGTGTAAAAACAATTTACTTTTTTCGAAAAACACGTTTGGCCATAAAATTCTGAACTTCAACTTGAAGTTGAATTCCAGAATTTTCAAGACTTTGAAAAACAACAAAAAGGTGTTTTCACTTTTTTCCTCCAAATTACTTACAAAAAGTCAAAACAACTCTAATTTGTATTCATGGTCAAACCAATTTTCAAATATTATTTTTCACTTTGAAAACAAAAATATTTTTTTTTTCAAATTTCACTGAATCAAATAAAGTAAAAAATTATTCTTGGAAAAAGTGAATAATTTTCACGGTCAAATGCCCCCAATATATTTTTAAGAAAAAATCTAAACAATAATGTATTTAGATTTTTTGATGTTTTTTTCATGAATCATAGAAAAACATGGAGGGCAAAATTGGTAGGGATGAAATCATGCATGGATGCATGGAATGAATGAAATCTCTCCATTCTTAATAATACAAAATTCGAGCTCCGGAAATGAAAAAAAAAAAGTCCTAGTAAAAGGCTTTCCCCTTGAATGGGCCGGGCCTAACATAGCTCGAATCTAAATTAATTGAGCCAGTGAATTTCGAAAATTAGACAATTAAATAAAAAAATAAATCATCAATACTTACAAAGATGAAGCCTTTAGTGTTTCAATATGAAAGAATTGTGTTGAAATGGCTTATATATATATTTGTTCTTGCTCTCTAATTTCTCTATGCTTTCTCCTCTTGTATATTTGTTGTTTGTATTAAATTAATGAGAGGAAAAAGACAGAGTTTATGATGAAAATATGAAGAAAAAAAAATTATAAATGAGAGAAATCAAATCTGCATGGCTGATCTTACTGGAAGAGATGAAGGCACAAGGAGAAAATAAAGGAGGAAAGAAAGAAAAAAAAAAGAGATAAATTGAGGCTTACCTTAAAATAAATTTTTTTTAAAAAAATTAAAAATAAGAAAAGGAAAAAAGATATGGAAAAAAAGAGTTTATGTTTTGTAAAAATTGTATAAATTTTGGGATTAATGATATATATTAATTACTTAAACTAAAGTAAATGTGATAAACTTTGGGATATTTGCATATAAGTTAAATCTTTTTTTGACTATGTCAATGCTATCTTAATTTTATTTATTTTCAATATTAACCTATATGATATGCATTTTGACGTTCGAATAATTTGAATTTAGTATATATAAGACATATTGAGAAGTCCGAAACTTTTTAATTCCTAAAAATCGAACTCGAGACTGTCTTCATCTTTTTTTCATGTTGTCATCCATCATGTGTCCTATTGGAAATATGGCATGGGCTAGAAGTAAATTAAATCATATTAATATACACAAAAACCAGAAGTAACATGAAATAACCACATATTTCATCAAATAACTCCATTGAAGGTGGCATCAGAACTACAATCCATCTTGATAAGTTATTTAATTTAGAAATTAAAAAAAATGATATCATAAATGATATAAAAGTTGAACAATCAATTAAATAGATCGCTATGCACGCTCACCTTTTAAGAAGGGGACGGACCTATGATCAGAACAACACAACAAAATGATGAAATGAAGAAGAATGAACTGGAGCCTGGAGGCTAGCACTAGGAGAAGATGGATCGATAAACTTGTAAATTGTGTTTGGTAAACTTCCTCCATCTTTCTCATATTTTTATATCTTTAAACTCCAACGATTGGACAAGTCAAAAAGTCCGTTTTTGACTGACTATGTTGTTAGGACTCTTCAAAAATATCGTCAGGTATGTGTCAAATCCGAGTAACATAACATGTAGCTAATAATAATTCAAGAAATGCCAATGGTTTTCCCAAGCAACCAAAGAACTAGTGACAATTCTATCCCAAATATGGTGTGAATAGAACTTCTATCCAGCATGAATCCATAAATTGTTACTCCTGCTCTATTGTTCTCAAAATATGTCACTGCAAACAGATTTGTCAAAATAAAGTATCATTAGAATAATCCTATCTAAGTAGCTATGCAATATTACAAACTTAATACTGAAAGATCAGGTCGGTGCACTAAGCTCCCACTATGTGTGGGGTCGGATAAAAGGCCGGACCACAAGGTTCTATTGTAGACAGTCTTACTCTGCATTTCTGCCAAAGCGTTGTTTACACCTCGAACCCGTGACCTCCTGGTCACATGGCAACAACTTTACCATTTACGCCAAAACTTTATTATAATAGGATAAAATTTAACTGTGTGAAAATTTTAACACAGTTGTTATGGATAGTTGTCTACTGTGTAGGTAATTTTAACTTGACGGAGAAAAAATATTATATATTGTCAGCATGGGGGTAGTTAGAGGGCACAAGGGGTTCATATGAACTCCTTCGTCAAAAAATTATACTATACTATTATATAAAAGATCAAATTATTTTTTACAATCCCCTTGGATTCACTGTGTGTTTACTTCTTTATATTTTGAATCTCATAGTAAATATTCTAGCTCCACTACTGATTGTCAGTGCATATAAGTTAAACTCGCAGTAATATTAGTGCTCATTTCTCAAGGGAAAGAATAAGGAAAACAATTTTAACCAGCATATCATACCTAGTGCCTGTCTTTTCTGGAATGAAATTGTGCTATAGGCATATGCATGGACGAATTTCGTATTGTCCAACTCGTCTTCTTCATCTCCGACATCATCAGCATCAGATGATCCTTCAGAACATACAGGAAAGACGTGGTCAGAGGTCGCTCGAGTAATTGGTGTATCAGCCTCAGTCGAATCAAATGAATCTATCGTTGCACATACGTGCCACTTGGCTGCAAGGCACGTAACGGATTGAGCCTTGTGTGTAATTCTGGTTGCACTTCGCAACAGTATCATCAGCCCGGCGAGAAGGCTGACAGAGCAGAGCTGCATATTAAGACGACAACCTTTAATCACGAGTAACAGCAACAAAACGAATATTCAGGATAAGGATCGGCTAGATGAACTAGGGGTCAATCAGCTAGGACAAGAATCATAATAGGCACTCCCTTGGTTTCATGTCATACATGACGGTGTTTGACTGAGCACGAATTTTAAGAAAGAATGAAAAACTGACCGACTTTAACCACAAATTTGGCTACTTGAACTTTCACTTTGTATGTGATGGTTCGATTCACCACCTTGTAATCTCCTTCCCCTGCCCCCATTTTAAAAAAATTAAATAAGAATGCTTATTAGGCATACCGCGAGTTCACCACTTTTGTAGATATGAAGATCTGCAGTTGAGCGTGTGGTCATGAGAAGGGACGCGAATTGGCTTGCTGTAACGAGCATCAATGCCCACAAGATGAACGACCGGTACCTATGGCTAATGATCCTCAAGTGCCTCCTAATTCTCAGGTGCTCTCTCAACACTGATTCAACATCAGAATCCACGTGAAACACCTGAGCAAAATCCTGTAGTCGGAGAATTTGAAGGTAGCATATCAACCGGAAAAGTATACAGACTAGGAAGAACACGACCGTCCTGTAAAGCCAAGAACTCAGCTCTAGAATGCACGCGACAGTGTCACTCACAATGACGTTGCCCAAGAAGGGGATTCGTGTACCACCCGAACTGTACCACCAAATCTTGTACGCGCATTCAACAGCAAAACATGGCAGGACAAATATGAATAAGATCTTTAGTGAACTCTGCATATTGAGAAGAAGTTATTATTACATCAAAGTTGATCAATATTCCATCCTTTCAACTTATATAAACAGTACTCTTTCTATTTCGAAATGTCTCAAATAATCTGAATACAATTCCACTAATAACATTTTCCGTAGTATTCATCAAGACTTTCAAGAATTCATTTAACAATTCAAAATTTTGATCTTTCATTTGATGTTTTCTCCATTATTTCTTTCCCATCAATATAAAAGTCAAATCAAAGTCTTAAGCTATGTGCATAGTCCTTAGGATGAAATTCTTACCATCTTTACGAATTATCAAGTACTCCCTTCGTCCCAATCTATATGACATTATTTGACTTGATATGATATTTAAGAAACTTGTGGCCTAAAATAAACCTTAGATATTAGTAAGATTATAAATCATTTCATTAAGGGTTAAAAAGGGGAATTTGAAAGTTGAATTGTTTCTAATTATTGAAATGTGACATTCTTTTCAGGACGACCTTAAAAGGAAAGGTGACACATAAATTGGGAGAGAAGAAGTCTATGTTGCTCGGACTCTCCAAAAATGACACCGCACTCCTATTGGATCTTTAAAGAAGGATCCAATACACACGTCGGCATTTTTGAAGAGTCTGAACAACTCAAGAAGGAGTTATAACTATTACAAGATTTACGTCTAATTACCTAACAAGTGAGTTAATAATACAAATATATATTCACTATCAGTGCATAAAACTTAAACTCGGAAAAAAAAGAGAAGGCTTACATTGAGCTGTTCAGTGTAGCCTCTTCTAACTGTTTCACTCTCATCACAAAGCTTATCAAGGAACAAAAACCTTCTCAGCCCATATTTCTTAACAAACTGAGAAAGACAAACAAATGACAAAGCAGAAACACTGCTAAGTGATAGCTGCACAACGTTGTCATATGGACGACTGTGTGCAGCATCACTATCGTCCCTTGCCAGAAGAAAATGCGAAAGGCAAGGGACGATTACAGCTAACAGTATGAAAACAAACCAAGAGAGACAAGCGGAAAACGCGTTAGATTGATCCACACACATCCATTTCAACCATGTTCTGAAACTTCGTAATTCGTCGTAGGCATTTGATACTGTTCTTACAATTTCCTTGTTTTTGTTAAGTAAAGTTTCCTTCTTGATGTCACACATTTTGTACAAGAAGTTTTGTGTATCTCAGTTTTTTTTTTGCCTGAAGAAAATTGAACTGTGTTTCAGACAAGTTTATAGTAAATGAGATAAATGGCGGAGCTAGAAATTCATACGAGAAATTTACATAGTATATAAGAGGATCATACCTGTTTAAATTATACCTGGACAGAGTTAATGATACCTGTAATAATGAGAGGTACCAAATTATGAAGTTATGAATATCTATAATAATTTCAAGTTAATATATAATAATAATAATTGAGTTTATCCTAAAATATATATCCCGAAAAGTGCATTTTGGCCGATAGAGTTATTTAGTATTTATGTTTATGAAGGTAACAAGTATTTCATAAAATGACTTGGTAGATATCAAGCCTGAATGAGCTTATAGCCTATATTTTATAAGCATAACCCGTAACAAGTTAGGAATTCTAAATTATGACCTTTTATTTTTTATTATTTTGACTTATAAATAAGTGTTTAAAAAGATTTTTTATTTTATTCAAATACTATAAAAGTATTTAAAAATTCTTTTGATTTAAAATAACTTAATTCAAACAAGTTCATAGTTATATGATATATTATGGTGAGGGAAGATAATAAATATCTCACAAAATTAATCGTAATGCGCATAATTCAAAGGCTATGATTATTACAAAAAGAAACAGAATGCCATACCTGAGATTTGAGTATGAAATCTAAAGCAATTTTTGAATTCCTTTGTGCTGCACTAGAATTTGTGCTTCAATAGTTTATATGCTTTTTCGTATTTATATAATATAATTTTTCGTCGAAGATATGTTTTTGGTGATGGAGATTGGGAAGAAAGGGAAGTGCAGGATGGCAGAAAAAGTAGATGGTAGCTTTATGTGAGGAGAAGAAAGGAATAAATTTTTTAAAAGCAAAAAGAAGAAGAAAAAGGCAATGGAAACTTATAGAGAAGACAGTGAGTGTAGTATTTTTATAATGGAAAGTTAATATTATGCATAATGGTTCTGGATTCTTCCAATCAATGAGATTTTTACTTCTTAAATTAGTTTGGAATATATATTATATATATAATAATAATACTATTAACAAGTTTAGTTATATAGTTTTTCTACTAGTGTATACGTTCACTTTGTTAAAAGTAAAAGAATAATTATTTTGGGTTTAGTAAATTATGTATTAAGGTGGCAAATCGATATATTAGATTAAATTTGAACCGGTTAAAATATGTCCAAAATTTATTTGAATCAGAATGAATTGTTACGCATATTTATATCACATATTGAAAGTATTGGTTCAGATAATTAACTCAATGTTACAGTATTGCATCCGTCTTTGATTGCTCATTTTCGACTTTTGTCTTTACTAAAGAAGTTTTAAACTCCACAAGTGAAACTTTATAGTGTTTGATTCCAAAGCACAAAATGATGGGGTGATTGGAGTGAAAGAGAGGATTCTCTCCATGATTTGCTCGTAAAAACTTATTTGCATCGGATGCTTATATTAAATCAATACGCATATGTCATGTGTTTGAATACATAATTCATTTACTTAATCATGATTAATTAACATGTATTATTATTTCATTAAACTACTTAATCATAATAAATTGCATTGATTTAGTGTAAACAAGTAAGTTTTTACCTTGACAAAAGAATCTCAGGCAAGTCCCCGTGTCAACATATACTAGCTAACTAAGTTGTACCCAAAAAAACAAATATACTATAAACTAGCTAACCAAGGTTTTTCTATAGCCAACATTTGGTTGTGGTGCAGTTGTGGGACGGTTTCACTCTTAATCAAAGGTCTCGCGTTCGAGCCTCGGGTATGAAGAAAATCCTATTGGGAGTGCTATCCCCTATATGGATCCTGCAGTGCACGATTCAAATTTAATCAAGGCTCCAATATGAGCTTCGGACATTGGGTGAGGAAAAAAAAGGTTGTAAATATAACACTAATTAAACTTGATTTGTTTGTTAGTTAGTTGTCTTGTCTTATAATATTAATACGAAGGCAATAAAAGAGACTTTTCCCAAATCAGAGTGTTTAATAAGATGACAAAATGAGATCAAATGCAGATCATCAACAACAGGTGTATTAATTTTATAGAGCAAACATGCGATTATGCACAATTGCCAACCTGCCCATTATTATCACCACATGTGGTGTCTACCTTTTCTCCTCAAAAAAATGTTATTGGAATCTAAGGATGTGACCTAAAAATCTTAAAATTTTAATAAATAAATAAAAAATAGTACAGTAACTTTTAGTTTTATTTTTACCAAGTCTTCATGAACTTGATATCTATACTAGCAGCGACAGATTCAAAATTTAAAAATAATAAAGTATCACTAAAAGACATTTAGGGATTATTTGATAAGATGCATCAAAAAAATAATTTACTCCTTCTGCACCATTTTTTATGATTTACTTACCTTTTTAGTCGGTCCAAAAAAGTGATATATTTTTACAATTAGTAATAATTTAACTTTAAAATGTTCATGTTACCTTTGGTGAAATGATTTCTAACCACACTAATTTTAGACCACATATTTCAAGTCTTTTTTTTTTCTTTCTTATCCTCCATGTCAAGTCAAACTAACTCATATAAATTGAAACGCGTGAAGTATATATTAGTTGTGTACTATATGAAAAAATCACGGTATTAGCAATTTAAGGAGTTTAAATGCATGCATTAACATAATTAAAGACACAGTTGCCCCTTAAATCCTTTCTACTGTATTTGTGGTGGATATTTTTAAAATAATTTTATTTTATTTTTAGAAATTATGCCATACGTATTCTTATTGATCCACTAAATCAATCACTGCATAAGAAATAATCTCAGCATTACTTATACCAACAATATTAATACATCATATTCTATACTATTCTTCTACACTCTATCAAACGAACCTTAAAATACGGTTAGAGTTAGTAATCAAATTTGAATCATCTAACACAAGCAGTACTCAAGAAAGAGACCGATTAAAGCCCCCATATATAAATTTGAAATTATCGAGGTACGGTGACATCTCTACCTTCCGAATAGGTTAATTTTTGTATACTGATGGGAGGTAACAAAACATCCGATCTTATTTCTGGATTGAGTAGAAAAGGGATATATGAAGTTCATTCTCTTCCTCTGTGCATCTCTGTGATGGGTAAATCTCCATAAAAAAAAGGATCGATAAGTGCTTTAGTTGGTTTAAATCTTAGACAAACTTCGGAGGAGTGTGGCTGGGTGAATAACAACTTTTAATTTTTATAAATACAAGTTCAACTTGAAACCAACTTAGACCAATCACATGTCATCATTTTCTTGCAATAATGTTGATTTGTTTGACAAAGTATATGGTGATCCACCAGTATTTGTATGCATTTTGTTACAAATTACAACACAATTTGTACTAAAATCTTGGTGATTCGTCAGGTGTTATGACACCCATCGATTAGAAATTTTTGGTGATCCCTCACAACAATTTATTCCAAATTTACAACACAATTTGTATCAAATCTTTGGTAAAACTCCAAACTTTGTGAAGGTTATTTTTTCACAACTATTTAAATGGAATTAGAAATTAAATAACAACACAATGATTCTATTTGTATAAATCTTCCCGAGCAACACATCACCGGTGATGGGTTGGGGTGGAATGATTTTAGAATCCTCCACCCTAAACCAAAAGTCTCGGGTTCGAACCCCTGTACATGGAAAAAATCTTGTGTTGGGAGTTGCCACCCCCAAATATGGATGCACCAATCCAAATTTAATCAGGCTCCAATACGGATATAGGACCAACGTTTCTCATAAGCTCCTACCAAACCAGCTTTTTATGCCAATATGACAGTTAAATGTCATGAGCAGAGACTTGACATAACTGCAACAAAGTAAATTGTACAGAAGTATCATATCAATCACGTATAGAAACTAATCTTAAATTCCCTATTCAAGACCACTCAAATTTCCATCGATATTGTCTTGCATAACAACTAAATCTCATTTTGTTATTGTTTAGTGCCCTCGTTTTGTTCAAGACATAGCTCATAGATCAGCTAGTTGCTGGTTTTCCCTAAATGCATTGATACCTTCACTGAAGTGCAGTCTAAGTGACGATATCTATAACATATTCATAAATATACCTCAAGACAGTAGCCAAGCCGGGATTTTCACTAAGGGGTGTGAAATATGAAGAAGTAAACACATAAGAAGCCAAAAAAATTCAACATATATATAGTATATATACATAAAAGAGAATTTACCTATCCACATTGTAATTTTGCAGCGAAGGGGTGTCCTTTGGACAAGGGTGGCTCCATCACAGCCTTTAGCAAGCCTTTGACAAATCTGCTCCCAGCATAGGTAACCTGACTCAACGGTTCACTGCAAATAGGGAGAAAAGCAGAGAAACGGGAATAGATGCAGGCACACAAATGACAGATCAAGGAAATATTAGATGATGAAAAGCAAGAAAGTTCGGAAACAGCCTCTCTATCTTTACTAGGTAAGGTAAAGGTCTGTGTACACTCTACTCTTCTCACAGACCCTGCTTGTGTGATTATACAAGGTATGTTGTTGATGTAAAAAACAAGAAAGTAAAAAATCTCCTTATTAAATGTGCACAGAATTACTAAACCACCTATAATCCTGCAAATACAAGGTGTCAGAACTCAGAAAAGATAACAAGTTTGGATCACAAAGTTTCACAAGGTCCAGATGTTTGATCATGTGAGAAGTTTTTTCCATGGGAGTGCATACACAATACTCACGAATAGAAAAGTGTGTATAGGTCAAGTATGCTCACACTTAAATTAGCACCTCAGAAAATGTCACCAAATTAAGGCAAGAGTCTGAAAAGGTATCTACGTAACATAATGACTCGATTTAAAGAATCCAACCAAACTCTATAACTCTAACAAATATGTAAGAAGAGGAGAGAAATCTGCTAGTATCTCATGCAAAGTTCTAACAGCTGAACATACAAAATAGCTTAACATCATCTAAATAAGAAAGCAGATCACGATGCTTCCAATGCTACTGATGCAGCTGAACATACAAAATGGCTAAACATCATCAAACAAGATGGCTCTACACAGAAAGAAAGAAAAGAAACAGTTCTAGCTCAAATAATTTAACCTGTTAGATCATAGACACGGCATATTATAGATGATAAGGAACATTCACAAAGAAGCATTAGGTTGAAAACTAACTCGTCATGATTACTCACAAAAAAAATGATTATGGCTATTAAATGTTGAATGTTGTTTCTTTACTCTGCAACAACATTTAGTTGGTATACATAAGAAGTTCTATTCAGTATTCATTATTTGGCAAAAGACGGAAGATTAATCTTATTCTCAAACAAAAACTAGTTCACAAACTTACTTGCTCAGTATCAAAACAACCACAATTCCACCAAGAGTAGAGTGTATGCAAATCCTACCCCTACCTTGAGAAGGTAAAGAGAGGTTATTGCTGATAGACCCTCGACTGAATGAACAATGAAAACGAGGCAGCAATAACACGCAGAAACAACAACAAGAAAATAAGATAACGAGGTTAAATAATACTTAACACATAGTAATAGTAATCTAAAGAAAGGGAAAAACAAGAAGAAAAATATTAATACTCTGAGAATGGAAAGGAAATACACCCGCCTACCCACTACCCCTCCTACTCTAATCTTCAACCTCCACCCTCTCCCCTCAAGTTCATGTCCTCGATGAGCTAAAGTTGTGTCATATCATGCCTAATCACCTCACCCCAATACTTCTTAGGCCTACCTCTACCTCTCCGAAGGAACAACTTTAAATTTTGGACCCACCTGAGCTTATCCACAAGAGAATGAACACCACTGAGCCATGTCAAATGCTTTATTTTTTTATTCTTTTTTGAAAAGGTAAGATATATATTAAAAAGGGAACAACTTTGCACTAAGTCGGTATAAATATCAGGAACTCCTGTGTACAAAAAACCAAAAAAAGGATCCCTAATGTGAAAGTCTTATCCTTGTAAAGATTCTATGAAATCTATCATACTATCATCATCCTTTACATCCTGCAGTAGATTAGGTAAGATATATATTAAAAAGGGAACAACTTTGCACTAAGTCGGTATAAATATCAGGAACTCCTGTGTACAAAAAACCAAAAAAAGGATCCCTAATGTGAAAGTCTTATCCTTGTAAAGATTCTATGAAATCTATCATACTATCATCATCCTTTACATCCTGCAGTAGATTACACCAAAAAGTCAGAATCCATAAAACATTTGTATTTGATCTGTTGTAAGCTATTCATCTTACCCTTCGAAACATTGGCATTCCTTATATTCCAAAACATTGAATATTGTCATCAAAGGATTGAATGCTTCTAAACTTGGGCTTATGCCATTGCCTCGAGAATGAACACCAATAAGTCATGTCAAAATACTTTAATCCAGCAAATTATGCAATTCTATGAAACATTTTTATCTTCAACTTCTATCACATCACTACCACAAGACTTATTAAACCTTTGACAAACATACAAGAACTCAATTTATCTTATTACTATGGGGTGTTTAACCTATGCATAACTTGTAAAACCACTCATACCAGAAAATTAAAATGATAGCTGAATTATCACAACAATCAAAACACTAAACAAGCATATACGCCAACGAACACATGTCAGCTAATATTTGATTAGATGAAGTCTTGATTCTTACATTAAGTGATGAGAGAGTAGATATCGTCTTACATCAACGACACTAGAGCTCTCATCGTAATAGTACAACACAGAACTGAAAGTTCCCTCTAATTTTACATGTTAATGTATACAAATCTGTCTTCAACTGACAATAAAATACTACATTATCCCAGAACTCATATATAGTTGAAGGACACATAATCAGATCAATTATCAGACACACTAATCCATCTATCATGAAATACCATGACATTAAATAGGATAAGTAAATGGAAGAGTTAAAATCTCTTCCAGCAACAGAGTCATAGCAATTGCTTTAAATCTGTGATTTTTTTTCGGGTTTCGAATGATTGAAAGATCGAAACTTTGAAACCATTTTCCTTCAAAGACATAGTGCTGTGCAGTAAAGATCATTTGAATTAGCATAAACATCATCCATCGGCGGAGGAAAGTTAAGATCGAAAGGCAGTGGATTTCTGAAAGATGATGAAACGATGTTGTCATTTCCACCTTCACAATCACCATCTTCAACAACAGAAGACGATGAGTCACAATCACTCCTGCAGTCATCCGGCTCAACCGGCGGCGATCTAGGATGTTTTCTCGAAGGCAAAACCGCCGTTTGCTGACGTGGCGGTCTCGGTCCGCTGAATGATTCCACAGTACTACTCATACCGCTCGATGTAGGTCTTTGACAAACGATCGGAGCTTCTTGTGAGTACAATCTCGGGTCAACTAACCGATCATTAGGGTTTAAACTTTGATTGAACTGATGATGCTGAGAATACAGAGGTAAAGGGAAATTAGTTTTAGCTTTAGGTCCACGAAGAGTTCGAGCTGCAGTATCATAAGCTTTAGCAGCATCTTCAGCTGAATCAAAAGTACCTAACCAAACCCTAGTTTTCTTCCATGGATCTCTAATCTCTGCAGCAAATCTCCCCCATGGCCGCTTCCTAACTCCACGAAACCTAATCTCGTTCAATCCTCCAGATCCATCTGGCTTCACCGGCACCGCCGCCGCCGCCGCCGCCGAAGTTGCTCTGCCTCTCCTCATGACCAAAAAATATATATAAAAAAAATCAAAAATCACACCTCCCTTTTGACACCGAATGGAGGATTAAGCTTCCCTTCGTCTCCGAAGAAACTCAATATCCCTCTCTAAAATCTTCGATTTGATTTTCTCTCTCTACTGTATGTGTGGTGGGTTTTGGCTGAGAATTTTAGAGAGAGAAAGAGGAAAGAAGGTTTTTCTTATTTTGTTTATTTTAATTTTTGGCTTTATATAAAAAAAATTGTTTTGAGAGGGAGGAATTGGTTAGGAAAGTGGGAAAAATAACGCGGGGAACTTTGGTTGTATTTTCTCGATTTTGCCCCTACAAATTACATGAACCAAACAAAGCTTAATAATTTTTGCTTCTACTTTCTTTATTGCTTCCTTTTTCTTTTTCCCACGCTCGTGGAGAATGACAGAATTACCCCTTATATTTTCTTTTTATTTTTTCTAATAATAATAACTAGGTTAGTACTAGTAAATTTTTATAACCAAATGAATGTGATCGTTCGACCTTTAATCAGGAGTTCGTGCTTGAGGTTAAATGATCTTTAAGGGATTGTAGAATGTTGTGGATTAACTAGCACACAATTACAAATAAAGAAAATAGAGAAGAAAAATAACATAAGGATTTAATAAGGTTCGATTAGGGTTAATCTTTATTATTAAATGGATGTGATCCTTCAACCTTTAATCAAGAGTCCGTGCTTGAGGTTAAACAATCCTTAAGGGATACATATTTGAACTAGTTATTATAGAAATATCATAAAGTAACTAGTACACAATCATGAACAAAGAAAATAGAAAGAAAAATAAAACAAAGATTTAACAAGATTCGGTTAGGCCTAATCCTCCAAGCAAAAGCAGAGAGACTTTTCCACTATGAAAGAAAAAAAAAAGTGTACAATAAAATCTTCCATTATATGTATATATATATATATATATATATATATATTATAAGGACAATGTGTGATTTTTTTCAAATCTATTAGGTAAAGAGAATCCTAAATTAATAGGAATTATGAATTTTCTAAAATATACGACGAAAAATTCAAAACACAATTGACACTAATAAATATTAGATATTTGGTGGCCAGTCAAACGAAAAGATTAAATAGCTTAATGGAGTTCTTTTTCCCAAAAAAAAAAAATAGAGTTAGCTCGTGAATAATATGAGTGGAAGCAACAACAACAATATATTTCCCTCCGTCCCTATTTAGTTGTCCACTTTAGAAATGACACACAGATTAAGGCAACAATGATTAGCATAGTGAAGTTACAATTTTACCCTTATAGTACAATTTACTTCCAAAATAAATTCACTCAAGATAACTAATCAATGCTGAAAAGTTCATAAGTTTATTTACTTTATTTATAACAACTTTTCACTTTAAATAAGGGTATAATAGAAAAAAATTTGTTGTCCTTTCTTGATTTGTCAAAATGGACAACTAAATAGGGACAACAAAAAGAGGAAATATGGACAACTAAAAAGGGACGGAGGGAGTATTTCCCAAAAAAAAAAAATAGAGTTAGCTCGTGAATAATATGAGTGGAAGCAACAACAACAATATATTTCCCTCCGTCCCTATTTAGTTGTCCACTTTAGAAATGACACACAGATTAAGGCAACAATGATTAGCATAGTGAAGTTACAATTTTACCCTTATAGTACAATTTACTTCCAAAATAAATTCACTCAAGATAACTAATCAATGCTGAAAAGTTCATAAGTTTATTTACTTTATTTATAACAACTTTTCACTTTAAATAAGGGTATAATAGAAAAAAATTTGTTGTCCTTTCTTGATTTGTCAAAATGGACAACTAAATATGGACAACTAAAAGAGGAAATATGGAAAACTAAATAGGGACGGAGGGAGTACTCAATATAATTTTGAGAAAATATATGTTTAGGAATAATAATCCTACATTAAATGGTATTAATTGGGTGAAATTATAAAAAGTAGTAGCAATTATAAGTGCATTAAGTAGTCTTGATTATGTTCCTTTAAACCAATTGATATTGCCAGTTGGCTTTATGTGAGGAATTATACTTGTTCACGTGAAAGAGAAGAGCTTAAAGATGGGGTGTGTGTAGTTGGAGAAATTACCTTATCCTTCCATACTTCTATGGTATGTGAAGTCAATTACCTATTTATTCTTGATTAAATATATTAGATTCGAGTTCATTAAAATCAATTATTTATTTATTTTTAATCAAAGATCTTAAGTTAGAGTTAATAATACAACATCGTCTTTGATAAGAAAAATCTATTTTTAAAGTGGAATTTTTCAGCAAGAGCCAAATTAGTCAATCCCTAAAGTAGATATAAGACGTCAAATAAAAAATCAAAAAAAAGTATAGAAAATATTATTCGGACTAGTACCTAATTGTAAGAGCCAAGCTCTACCAAAATTATCGAGTTATATCCCCTCAAATCAAGTGAAGCATACATGAAGTAGATCGGTGCTTCTTCTATTCATTTATTGGGTGCACCCGAGACCATTCTTGTACTCGTTAAATTTATGGTTCAACCAATTGGAGGAAAATCAATAGACTTTATTCTTTTTCTTTTTTTTGGTCAATTAACATTCAATTTTTGATATTTTTGTTTATCGATTATTAATTTGATTTTCAAAACTGAAAATGGATTATTACAATATTTGAGTTTATCAAATATTCTGAATTAAAGCACAATACGCTCACAAGTTTGAATAATAGAGCGCACATTACGTGTGAGCAATGAATAGATAAATATCTTAATACATTACATTAATTAATACCAAAGGGTCGTTTGGTTATTAGTTGTTAGTTGGTAGTTTAGTTATGCATGTATGAATAAGGTAGAGATTAAATAGTTATGCATGAATTACTTATATAATTAATTTTTTTAATTTATTAGAATATTTCATTTAGACGCTGAATTTAAATTATGTTTCAATAGAACACCTCTCATACATCTAATAAAGTATTTCAATATGACACTTTCGATTCAATTTTTTTAAAACATGTAATGAAAAAAGTTGCATGTGTGTTCGTTCATCTATTCGATAGTTAACATAAAATATGTCATTCTCCTTTAATTATAGCATCAAGTTCGATTAGAAAATGTCAGCCATTTGCAGCTTATTGAGGTAAAAAATGTGTATAATTAAAGGAAATGACATATTTTGTCTGATTAACTTAACTACTTAATAAAATGAAGACATACAAATTATTATTTTCAAAATATGAATCGAAAATGTCTAATTAAAATATTTTATTAAGACCTGGCGTGTTTAGTTGGAACAAAACTTTGTTTGAATGTGTAAAAGTAATATTCTACTAATTTAAAATGTCGATTATATATTAAGCTATTACTATATATTATATTAGGAATGTGAACCAAACAATAAATATTTCCTATTGATGCCGATTCACACACATTTGTATACAGACCATAGAATTGATTTCATATTACTCTTTATTTATAACACGCAGGCGCCGGCCATCATAATGACCACCCATAGTAACCGTTGGATTTGGATATTCGACCAAAACGAGCATGAATGAATTTAATAACTTTATTTAAATTTTGTATTTATATTGAAAAATATTAAGTATATATTGATATTTAATTGCAAGCTTAGTAACAACAATAAATTAACAAATTTAGAATTTTAAATTTTAAATTTTGACTCGATTTTTTAGTTCAAGCACGGAAAACTTGTTCTTCCTAAGATTAGCTTCCAATTTGAATTTGTTGCGAACAAATAAATTACATGTAATGTAAGTAAGAATGTGTTGGGAGAAGGATGTAAAGAGTTTTGGTGGGGTGGGGGTGGGGGCGAAAATGTCATTTTTTAAAGCTAGGTCATCATCTTTATTCTAATACTAATAACATGAGATTAACTGATTGAGATCGAATGATCTCAAGGATTTAAAAGTATTTCTCATGTTGCGTCTATTTTTCTTTTATTTGAAAGGTAAAAGCTCATTAGAGAAAAGCAAGTACTTTAATGAATGAATGTGGTAAGCTAAATTAATCTTTTTTTTGTTGCATATTTGGGGACAAAAAATCAATCCAACTAACCAGGTTTTTTGAAGAAAAAAGAGGATGCTCTTCCAAAATTGAACGCCTTCACATGAGAATGAAAAATTGAAGCATTGATAAAGAATCGAGAATATATTAATATTTGATTGACCACATTCTCAAAAATAGATGATTTCGAGAAAGGTCGAGCATGACTAAAGTGACTATCAATACAAATATATTTACGGATAAATACCGGTTTTAATACCACAAAATAAAATTTTCTTTTATTTAGTTATTTTCGAATCAAATTTTATGTTGACTTCATTTGAAGGATCGTATAGTTTGTTACGTTAATTTCAAAAAGATAAGTTGTGTCGCAATTTTTATTTTTATTTTCCACTAGGTGTTTGGAATCCATATTGGAACTCGACTAAATTTGAATTTGCGCTGAAAAGTCTCACATTAGGGTCAGGGGGTAAAGTGTTCCCTAACAGAGACGACTCCTTATCGAAGGAGACTCGACTCTGAAACCTCTTGATTAAGAATGGAGGAATACTTCTCACTCCCTGTGTATGGTCGATGAATTAAATTCTCCGACACTTAGTTAGATGCCTTTGGTTCAAGCTCTTTGAATGAAAAAAAATATCTTAACTCCTTCGATAGGCCTAGAACAAAAGGTACAAGCTCAATCAAATTCAATAGTATTGAATCAAATTTGATTTAATATATATAAATTATTAATTTAGAATTCAGTAAGAGTGTAAAAACCCATAATATTCAATTGTAGATCTACCCCCTCCACCATTAAATTCTTTTTATATTTCTTTATGTGTGTACTTCATTGTATATAAAACCTCTTAGTGATAAAAATTCTGTTTCTGCTATTGATAGAAAATGTTTTATCCTTTAATGGGTGGTGTGCATGGTGCGCTATACAAATCTAAATTAATTGGGCCGATAAATTTCTTATATTTCAAGATTATATTTAATATAATTTACATAAATTTCATAGTGTTAAGAGCTAATCACATTATTTTCCTCCTATATTTCAAATTAGAGAATTCTTTAAAATTTATAGATTCCGGATATATTACTAGACTTCCGGATATATCACTGAATTTCTAGATACATCAGCAGATATCCGAATACATAGAAAAAGGATGTATCCGAGAGGGGAGGAATGCATCAGAGAGAGAGGATTTTTGATCTATTTTAAAATGATAGAAATTTATAATGATTATAATAAAATAAAATATGTATTTAGATATTTTTTCCTTATATTAAAGAAAAAACAGATTGACCTTTTGGTCTTCAAAAGAATGCTAAACATGCAAAAAAATGTTTCCTTATTTAAAATTAGGAGTCATAAACAATTTGACTTTCCCTAGATGGAGAACCTTCGTATATTTTGATGATTAGTGTATTAGTCAATTCTCCTTGATTATTGTATTAGGTACTTTGACCTTAAGAAAATTGATTAAAACTTATTAAGGGCAAAAAGGTCATATAACAGATTGTGTTAATGGGACCCACTTAGACTCAACCACAGTTTGACCTGGCCCCACATCACCATTCACGTGCTTTAATGACTCCATTATCTTTAGTCAATCTTCCGACTCGATAGACAATGCGAAGTGGGTTCCACTAAAAATAAATAAATAATAATTTATTTATTTTTACAATTTTTATTTTTTTACTAATTATTTTTTGTTTTTGTTTCCTGCCTGGTGTTCGGAGTTCGCAGTAGATCCCTGACTAAATCTGAATCGCGCATTGTATGGCCTATTCAAAGGTGGAACTTCCAACAAAATTTTCTCCATATCCAGGGCTCGAACCTGAGACCTCTGATTAAGGGTGAAACAGTCCTGTAGCACAACATGATTGATCTTTTACGAATTTAATTAGTATGTACTATGCAGTGTATAATTATCGTATTTGGCATAGTCAATGTGCACAGTCTAGGAGGTGCTTATTGCCTTAATGGATGGTTCGATTTTGTAGCTATGTTATCGTTATAAAAATTGTTAAGATGTTAACTATTGATTTATCAATTATTATTCATTAATAATTTGATTATTGATTTAATCGTTAAGAAATTTTATATGGAAAATGAATAGAGCTAAGTAACACCTGTGCAGTGGGCAACATTCAGATATCAATATATTATCAACCTAATTATCCAAATAAAATATGCATATCCAAAGTTCTCAAGGAAAGACTACAAAATAAATAAATACTAAATATGTTGTCTATTTAATATGCAACCATTGAGTCGAAAACATTATGAAATTGTTATTATCGATTAAGGGTAAATAATAATTGAATATTTGTTATTAGCTCATTGATAACAAGTCATATTTACGAGTCTCCTTTTTAGAGGCGGAGGTGGATCGATAACAATCACGACTAGATCACCCATGATTGAAAATTCTCACGATATGAATTTATATCCTTTGTTCACAATGTACATATCCTATTGTGATACAAGGAAATAATAATCCCAATTGTAAACTAACTAGAACTCCATATTTAGATTTGCGAGATATGAAGAGGACATATTATGTTAAATTGTATGACCATCTCATTTTAAATTTATAGAAAACATATTTTTATTATTTAATTATATTCTCAACACATCACCTCACTCTTTTAATTGTTATCACCTACATAAAATTTTTAACTTTCGTAAATTTAAAGATAAATTTCTTTTTTTTTAATGTAAATTTTGGTGTACATTTTCCTCTTTTAAAATAATAGAGCATATTCATTAAATTTTATCACCTACCCAAAAACCAATGGCAGAAAAAACCTGTGCCCAACAGGCAACAGCCTGGCCCCTGTGCAAGTTAAGTTGAACATTTGATGGTCGTAGCCCGTAGGGTAGACCTATCCTTATTCGAGGGGTCCAGCGACACTTCTTATCGAAAATTATATTATATGTTTAAATTAAATTTTAATTTTATAAATATATTATATACATCCGTGTTAATACTTTTTAAGACAAGCTAACTTGCCAGATTAGATGAATGATAAATTTTTGAGCGATTACGTGTCTTATCTTGAAAAGAATGTATCTATTAAAAAATAATGTTATTATAAAAACATTTCAAGAAATAAAACCTTATAGAATATTATAATGTTAGTATAATTATGTTCTGCTATCACTAGTAAAATTTATTTTATTAAATTTTTTTTCCGTATATTTTTACCTCTTTATTTTAATACTCCTTAGACCTTAATAAAATTCGCACTACTGAATTATAGTATATCAAATACACTCTCAAGAACCTTTGGAAGAACCTTTACGGATATTCAAGAAAAATGATTGTTGGGATAGCTAGGACCACAAGCATGAAGAGTCGTTGATACTCTAGAGTCTGGACTCTGGAGTCATGCATTTAAGGATATGAAATTTCTTCTCCCGACAAATTTAAGTGGTGTTGCTTATGAACAATTTTAAGTTTTTTTCTTCTTTTTTTCTTATCTTTTAGTTGGTTTGTTATGTTCCACTTTACCCAAAAAAAAAAAAACTCAAAAAAAAGAAAGAAAAAGGAAATAGCAAGTTGGAGATAGCCCAAGGCTATAAGGTAACTAGGTCCCACCCGATGTAAATCTCCATAGGCCATTTTTTTTTTGTGAGAATACCCATTTTATATACAACTTTGCCATCTTCAACAGCCCCGTGTGGGTCCATCGTCGACGCCTTCGCCTTCGCCGTCCACAATTACCGAATCACAGGCAACCTAACAAAAAAATCACACAAAACTCCGATCGACGACGACAACGCCGGTGGACAGCGACGGCGGGGCTTTACCTTCATCCTATAGATCCACAAATCAAAGCCTCCTCGGCGTCAATTGGAAGAAATCAAGTCTAGATTCTAGAAGCTTCCGGTAAATTATCAAATCTCCGTCCGTTTGGTTATCTATCTCTCAATTATCTCATCAGATGAACGAAGTGCTTACAGCTTCCGATGCATCTTCAAGTGCGCGGTCGTATGCGTCGTCGATTTCACCTGTCAATGTTCCCCTCTTTTCTGCTTTACTTGCCTGTGCTATTGCACAATTCCTCAAGCTGTTCACCACCTGGTAAACGCCTGTTTCTATTTTGCTTCTAAATGATATGGTACTATAACTTTGAAGTTGTGTTTTATTAGTCTTTAACTGCTTATACTTTTTTATTGGGCGTAATGATTGTTATTTTAATAGTTGAATTGTTAATATATGAAGTTTCATTGGGAAAAAAAAGATAGAAAGATGATTGCTTTGGTATTTGTTGTCTGTGAATATGTGGAAGTTTTTGTTGTTGATAGTACAACAGTCATTATAATGTTTAAATGACTTTTGGAACTTGATGTTGCTGCAAATTTCGCGCCTACTGAGCTGTAATTGAGGTTTAGATTGTTAATTTTCTAGAGAAAGTAGCATATAGGGAATACTAAAGTGAAAATGCTGATCCTCGGCAAAGCTAAGAGTTATTTGATTGAAGTAAAATATATAGGAAGGTCTTGTAACTGTCCAACATAATCACCAGTTCAGACTGGGAAGTTAGAGGTTTGGTCATGATCTAGAAGAACGGTAGATACAAGGATACTCATCCCTCCATATATTTTTCTGATGATGTCAGTGTATGAACTAAAAAAAAAGAAGAAAGATCATGGCTTTCTTGTTGCTGTGAGTGAGTATGTGAAAGTTTTTGTTGTTGATATATACAACAATCATTATAACGTTTAAACTGCTTCCGGAATTGGATGTTGCTGCAAATTTCTAGCATACTGAGCGAGCAATTGAGGTTTAGATTGTTGAATTTCTAGAGAATGTAGCATATACCGAAAACTAAAGTGAAAATGCTGATCCTCGGAAAGTTCAAAGATAAATTTATTGATCGAGAAAATCAGAGTATAATTTATAGGAAGGTTTTGAATCCTCCTAACACAATCGCTAGTTTAGAGATTTGGTCATCATTTAGAAGAACAGTAGATAAAAGGATAATGATCCCTCCATATCTTTTTAAGATGATGTTAGTGTCCAATTACTTACGCACCTCAACCAAGACAATGCACAGCACGCTAGTGTACAAGCATAGATGTGGGTAACTTTGCTCGCCTAGGTTGAGACGATGGGCTCACATTGAGTATTGTAGCAACCAGTTGGGATCTATAGATTTCTATCCTATGTCTGAATCACTAGCCATCCACTTGGTGATAATGATCCCTTTAAATCTTATATGCAGTAATTTCGCTGTTGTTAAGCTTTAGTAAAGGATTTAGCTTGGTGGGTAACATCTCTCCTGACTCACACAGGTCCTTCCTCAATCTAGAAATTATAAGTAAAGAAACAATGGGTTTTTCTTACTTTTACCTTCGCGTGGTGATGAATTTTATTGCCTCTCTATAGTATTGGAATAAATTAAGAGTCTTCTATTTATTTGTCAAAACGTGTGTTTTTCCCCTCTGATGGGAACGGTTCCTGATTCTGTAGTCAGGGGCGTCTTTCCGAAAGAAAATTTTGTATCTGAATCAACATAGCAGAACTGCAAAAGAGGATATTTCTGAAATCTGAAACTCATTTTTGATTTGTTCTAATTGAACTGGGGATACTAACAACAACAACATACCCAATGTAATTCCACGAGTGGAGTCTGTGAAGGGTAGAGGTAGAATATACACAGACCTTACCCCTATCTCGAGGAGGTAGAGAGTCGGGGATACTTAATTACTGTTTATCAATGACTATGGATTTAAGCATGCAGATTCTTCTCAGTTGGAGGAGAATCTGAGATTATTTAACAGTCATTAATGTGAAAAAAAAAGGGAGTGGTAGAAACTTGGAGAGTAGGGTCAATCTCCGAGTAAAAAAAAATTAGGCGATTTCTTTTGTTTGCCTAAGCCTTGATGGTTTTGCTGGTGGGAAGTAGTACTAGATACCTGGTGTAATAGTCAAGGTGCATGTAAGTTTGCCCAGGCACCATTGTTACCACAAATTGTAAAACAGAGTGGTACTTTCCAAACGGGAGCGAGAGAGAGAGCTGTAAAAGATTGTGGTAAGGATTAGCTTTCCTTGATTGGTTATGAAAAGTGACAAAGAAGGTGGAGTAAAGGTGGATAGGCACATTATCACACATACACTTCTCCAGAAACTTTTGCAATGGAGGAATTAGTGTGTTTACTTTCCTTATAGCTGTATCACACAACATGAGTGAGAGGTTAACTACTCGGGGAATTAAATCATCAAGCCCCTTTTTGCTTCCCTTTCATCAAAACAAAACGTAATGTGAAAGTATCTTAAGTAGGGTGGAGGGAATCATTGTTTTATTTGCTGTGAAAACAGAGTTAAAGGTGCATGTATGCGGATTTTATGATAGATTTTCATTCAGGAGGTTGATATTGACAAAAAAATGGAGAAATATGTATTTCCTGTGGAGTGATCTTTGAATTTCAAGAGCTTACTTTTTTCAGGATCACCAAGTTTTCTCTTACCTTTTCTTTCTACTTTCTTGGTTAACTTTTGAATATTCCCTGTTAGATTTTGCAGGTACAAGGAGAAGAGATGGGATTCAAAAAGGATGCTTAGCTCAGGTGGAATGCCATCATCACATTCAGCAACAGTTACTTCACTGATAATGGCAATTTATTTACAGGAAGGAGCTGGAGGATCTGTCTTCGCGATTGCTGTGGTTTTGGCATGTGTTGTGAGTAATTTCTTAACCAGGCTTTGTCTTATTTTTTTAATTTCCCCTGCTGATGTTTGGTTTAGAGAGACATAAATCAATCTAATCCCAACACGGGGACAACACATGAGAACAAGAAGAAGACAACCTTCAGTTTTTCTGTTTATCCTAGGAAAATTCCTGATGATGCTCAGGTTTGGCATAATTGTTACCTTTTGGCAACAGTCCTTTTTTAAAATTATCTTCTTTGCATCTCAATGTTAAATTTTTTGGTGTATGAAAGATAGAAAGAAGCCTCAGATCCCACTTGTGAGATTACACTAGGTATGTTGTTGTAACTAGAGAAAAAGATGCAATGTCATACATCCTGATCACTTTTTCTTTGGAAGAGACCATCTAACCTGGGAATACATATTCATGCACATTCATACATATATGATATGTGTATTAACATACATGTTTCTTTGGAAGAGAGAGGCTAGCTTGTATATGTGTTATCTGGGGTTGGGGGAACATTGGGAAGGGACTTGTACATATTGCCCTTCGGATGTCTACAATTTCTGCTTTTCTTGAGCCGGGGGGTGGGGGGTGGGGTTCGTAATAAGATAAAACCTCTCTACTACCTCTTCCAAGGTAGGGGGTAAGGTGTTATGCAGTGTTTTCTGTATAAACTTTCTTTTTTATATTTTGCATAACGAACTTCTATTCTTCTCCTCATTTTCTAATGGATTTCCTTTATTACAGGTAATGTATGATGCTACCGGTGTTAGGCTTCATGCTGGGCGCCAAGCTGAAGTAATCTTTCTTTCCACCTTCCTTTATCTCATTTTCATCATGCTATGACATATGCAATTAGAAATAACATTACGTTCAAATCACTCTCAATATAAAAATATTCTCCATTCTATGCTTAAACAATTGAATTTTACCTATGTGATGTAAAATAATAGTTGTAGTTGATATTTGCACTTGCTGATTTGCAAGGGGTGCTTTAGGGGAAGACAAGTGATGCCCTTACACTTAGGCCCTCAAATATTAAAGGTCCCAAAATTATGTAGTACTCTATTATTATATATAACATATAATTATGTATTATTAATAAAAGCTTTTAAATTTTAATATTTTTTTAAAAATTTGGTAAAGGTTGTACAGTTGAGTGGGTAATGATAATCTTCTCTTAGTAAATTAAATAGTATATTTACCTTCTCATCGATACTAATTTTTCTTCCTTTATATTTTTTTTCATGTTCAATTTCTAAGTCAACTCAGTCTCTAAGTTAGCTAAATATTTATTTTTGGAATATTTAATTGATCCATGAGTCAAAAAGCATGTTCTTTTGTCTCACATCTTCTTTAACTAAGAAATTCCTGAGGCAAGTGTTGTATGGTTTGAAACTTGGTGGATAATGGGCTCATCCCTCTACCCTTTTCCATTTAAATACTATGTTGTTTTACAGAGGAGAGTTTAATATGGTGACATACACCTAACCCATACATCACGCATTGTGCTCCCAAGTCCCACCACTAAATCAAAGCAATGTTGGCTTCTTTTGTGTCAGTCCTCTAGTGTATATAAAAAAATTGGTTAATGACAGACTCTTATTATAAAAGAATTTAAGAAAATTCTTTTAGAGAAAGAGCTCCCATTATCGTATGGATCTTATGAAAGAAGTTTAAGGGCTTTTTAATATATTTTGGCTTTAGGCCACCAAGTCCGTTGAGTCACCCCTACTGATTTGCAATAAAAATTGCTTTGAAGTTACAATGTATGTATAGTAAATGATAGAATTTGGTGTTTGATGCAGTTGTTGAACCAGATAGTGTGTGAATTGCCTCCCGAGCATCCTGTTGCCAATGTTAGACCTCTGCGAGATTCGCTTGGTCACACTCCCCTTCAGGTATGGTTGCAATGAGTTTGTAGTTTATGCATTTTTATTTTTATTTTTGCTATTCTTCATCACCTCTTGGTGACAACAATAATCTTAGTAAAGATAGCACTACTTATGCACCTCATTTTTTACACATTTACAATAATACAATTGTTTAATGTTGTGGCAGAAACTAATACAACAACAGCTATGTCTCATCCCAACTTAAACAAGTTGGGATAGGCTTTATGAATCCATGCTGGTTTATTTAAGCTCAACTCATATTATCATCGTACCCAATAAAACAAGAGTAATAATATATATATTTATATATATAGTAGTAATAATAATAATATTAGAAATTCTCTAGCAAGTCTAAAACTTTTTTCTCAACTAGTATATGGATCCTTTTTTCCCCCAGTGTCTTATATCTTAACTCTTAAGCTAAGTGCTGATTGATTCCAATGATTTGTAGGTCTTTCGAGACAATATCCTTTGATGTGATTTTAGGTTTACCCCCATTCCTATTTAACGCCTTCGCTCATCATAGTTTTACATCTATGGATCAAAGTTTCTGTAGGTATAGGTCGCAGGACATCATCTCAAGCGATCTCTCATTTTATTCTCAATGCGTGCTACTGAAACTTTCTGGTGAACATTTATCTAATTTGCATGATGTCATATCTTAGCATCCACATCTCTGTAAGACATCTTGTGGATATGTTGGACTTTAGTGTCCCATCATTAACTACCATATTACATTGCCGGTCATATAGTTCTATAGAACTTATCTTTCACTTTGATTGGCATCTTTCTATCACTCAACACCCGATAACTAATATGACACATAAAAAGAAGGAACTAGTGTGAATACTAGTAAATTATGTTTTCCCTGGAAGTTAATGTCATTGAGATGAATGTGCAGGTTCTTGCCGGTGCAGTGCTGGGATGTGTAGTGCCATTTCTGCTGAGAAGCTCAATCTAGAGTTCAACTTTATCATCTCCCTTCAAATACTCAGTAAATATCGACAAGGTTCCAAGCTATTAAAGCTGGAATCAACATCACTACCAAGGGAGAGTCCATGCGAATTCATCCTTTCTTCACTTGTTGGTGGGGTGGGAGTGGGGGGTAGTGTGTATTGTTCGTGATTGTGACAACTCAATCACCTGTACTTTTTTAGTTTATTATCTAACTTTCAAGCCATTTATTTATAATTGTTGAATACTAGCTTGGTTATTATATGCATCAATCTTCAAAATGAATGAGAATCTGAGACGAAAACAACTTTACTGTTGATACATGTTACAACTTTCATTTATATGCGTATGACAATTTGTTTTCATGTACAAGGTAAAGGAAGTTAATGCAGAAATTTGCCATAAAATTGGAAACAACTAAGATAAGTGAAGAATTTTTCTTTGTTCTTTAATAAGTGAAAGGAAAGTTAAGATTTTGCTACTGTCATAGGTTATAGGTATGTATGTTGTATTATGAACAGTCCCCCCTCCCTGCCCCCTGCCCCCCGTGTCCATCTAGTAACCAGAACCCCTACTGAACTGATTAATTAAGAGGGTAAAGCACTCTTAAGAAATTTAGAACATTTTTTTAGGAGCTTAAGACATTTGATTAAGAGCGAAAGGTTTTTATCATCCTACCACATCCTCTGTGGTGGTAATGACCAAAATTACTCAAAAGCAAGTGATGTTGGAGCCTTTACGACTTTTCAAACAGAAGTGATATACATGCATCTATTTGTTCAGTTGGACTTCTGTTATCTAAACTAGATCCATGATCAGGTTAATCGTGTAAAATCTTGAAATTTGATAAGAATTGAGAATTAGTGATGACCACATAATGAATGCTAGCACTCCTTCCGTTTCAGTTTGTCTGATTTTGACTAACAAAGTAAAAAAGACTTGAATTTTGAGATCCTAGGTTAAAGATACATAGAATGTATCAAAATATCATTTAATCTTTGTTGTCTTAGATATGCCAAATGAAAAGTTAGAATTTAAAAGTTGTCAAAAAAGTTACTTCAAAAACAAATTAAAAATAAAAGTAAAACAAACAAATTGAAACAACGGAATAGTATAGTTGTATAGACGAAACCCAAATCAGTCAAACAGCGGTGACCATTATCTTTTGATGAAAACTAGCATGTGAAAGTGAAAGGACGTGAAAAGGAACATGGACCGGGAGGGAATTAGCTGTAACGCAGAAAAAAATTGGAGAAAGAAGCAAAGAGAAGAAAAGGATATTAGCAACCAAGATTTCATTTAGCAGCTGGCTGGAGATTTTATTTTGTAAACCATTACTTACTTTAGTTATGACATGCTATTTTCAGAAAGACATTAATAAAAGTAGGGATTTTCAAATTGTAAGTGGGCGTAAGAGATTATTTCTTCTAACGTTTTTTTCCTCCGGGAAAATTAAGGACAAACACCAGCATTTAACTGATTTGATTTTAACTTCGTTTTGTGTCAATTTCACATGCAGAAACATATTCTCAAATCTCAAGGCTTAAACTTCTCTTCAATACATAATGACTGAAACTAATTTTGATTTGTTAACCCGACCAGTTCATCAATTGTCGAAAAGTATAATAGTCCTAATCCACGGTTATTTTAGACGGAGATAGGGGACCAAATATACTGGAATTCTTAAGCTATTTCATAGTGATAAATGGGTTGAGGTGAGATGGTTGAAACTCCTTCATCCTTAACCAATCACAGATTCGAGAACCTAAGAATGAACAAGTAATTATTGGGAGCACCCCCGAAATGGGCTCTATAATGTGCGAATCCAAATTTAATCGGACCCTGGTGGAACAATGGAAACAGAAAAACATCATAGCCAGCCCCCACCACACCACCAATTTGGGACAAGAGTCCTAGACAAAGATTGTCTTCAATGGGCCTACTTTTCCTGTAGCAGTAACATTCCTAAAAGGAAGCAGCCACAGGAAGATTGAATAAATTGTCTTCTCCACCGACCTTATCACTACTTGTCCAATTAAAATTTATCTAAATTCACTCTTTTATTTTTTTATAATTATCATCCAAAATATTTTTTTTGTCCCGACTCTACTTGTACTTTATGACTGAATTGGCATGCTTCAGAATTTTATGCTTGAAATACTGTGAAAAAATCTTTTTCTAACAAAGTAATATGAAATTGAGAATGTACAATTAAACAATAGTGATTTTCTCCATGAAATTATACTATTTTGAGGGTATTGTGGGAGGAATGAGATTTCTTCATCTTTAATAGGAGGTTGCAAATATGAAAATGGAGAAATTCCTTGTAGGGGATGCTTCCCCTTAAATGGGCTCTACACAATGTGAGTTTGAATTAGTTGAGTGAATTGATAAATGACCATTTCTCTCTTTTCGACCACTACTTTAATATTCTTCCATCATTACTACTATACTACTATAATGCAAGTCTAATTAACATCTTAGCTGTTGAGATTAATCAAAAACCATCGGATAAATATAACATAGAAATATTCTCTTTTGTTAAGCGTCAACCTTGGTTTTGAACAATCCTCACATTATGAGCTAACTTTTGAGATTGAGCTAGCACAATATCCATTTTTCAAATGGGATCAAAGCTAAGTCACTGTAATTGCA
This sequence comes from Solanum tuberosum, assembly GCF_000226075.1. NCBI lineage: Eukaryota > Viridiplantae > Streptophyta > Magnoliopsida > Solanales > Solanaceae > Solanum > Solanum tuberosum. Next base: position 298,903 of record NW_006239072.1, on the reverse strand, counting down.
TGTCCCAACATTCGGTCCCATGTTATCCTGCCCAAACTTCAAATGTTGGGCTTGGGCATGCGGTCAAGGTGGGGTGGGTGGGGGTTAAAGTATCGCACGTTGTTTGAGGTTGAGGGATGGGTTACTTGACTTCTTATATGGTCTTGGACAATCTCTGTCAGGATAAAAATGCAAACGCTTGCTCGACATACTAACTATTGTCAAAGCCTGACACTCACAACATGACTTAACTTCCTAACTTGAGTTAGATCCAAGTTCCATTTCTACGGGAGACAACCAACTTAATTTCCATTTTTCCTCTCTTCAATATCTTCCTTATAAATCTGAAGTTGTCCCATACATATATTTCTTAAGCTCCACCACTACACTATCTAACTCAAAAAACCACACTTCTGCTCCTAGCAGCAACACCTTTACATTCATCAAACTGCATAGGAAAACATTATCCATGGACATGATCAAGATATCACAAGTTCTAAAGCTTCTACTCATCATAGCTGCCCTTCTTATCATCACCCCTATATTATCCACATCAGTAAGAACAACTTACCTCTATTTCATTGTTCACCTTCTCATCATTTCACTAGGAGCTGAAGCTGGCCTCATTTCCTTCTTCTTCAAGTCTCCATATGACAAGAAATTACCTTCAACAAACAGCATCGTCACCCAAAAACAACATAACATGACTATTCCAGTGATAGCTTTTCTCCCCTCTCTTGGAACTAGTGAACATCAAGAAACTGCCCCTAAAGCTAAATATGATCATGTAGCGAGCTTAGAGAGCTCGCTTCTGATTACTACTAAAACAAATACCGGTAAAGTGGTTGAAAAATGTGCTTCAGAGAAAATTATTGGTGTTGCAGAAGTACATGAGCAGGCACTAGTGAAGAAGTGCCCTTCAATGCCAAGCTTGTTTTTCATAGGGGGTACTGGTGATGAGGAGATTGGTGAAGCGGAAGAGATCATTAAGGAAGAAAAATATACTGAAAGGGAGGAAGTTGGGGATCAGCTGATCAGTAAGCAGGAGCTATTTTATAAAGCAGAGACATTCATCGGTAACTTCTACAAGCAATTGAAGATACAGAGAGAAGACTCATGGAAGAGGCTTCATGATTTCTATGACAAAGCAGCTTTTTGATCAAGGCAATCCTTGTTCCTTATTAATATGCCAAATTCAATTGGTACAATTCTTAGCATACATCATATCTCTTTTTTTTTTTTTTTTTGCTTGAAGGGGCTGGTCTTGAGTCACTGCACAGGAGCTATTTTATAAAGCAGAGACATTCATCGGTAACTTCTACAAGCAATTGAAGATACAGAGAGAAGACTCATGGAAGAGGCTTCATGATTTCTATGACAAAGCAGCTTTTTGATCAAGGCAATCCTTGTTCCTTATTAATATGCCAAATTCAATTGGTACAATTCTTAGCATACATCATATCTCTTTTTTTTTTTTTTTTTGCTAGAAGGGCTGGATCTAGAGTCACTGCATCTCACTATTCTTTTATGACAGTGAGTGCAAATTTTATGTATTATATAGTAGGTGTTGAACATATAATTATATAGTAAAAGTATGCTCTCTAAAATAATATAAAGTATATTTCTACATACACTTATGACCAAGATGGCAAATCATTCTTAAAAAGTTGGTCAAACTTTTGCAACTTGTATTCATGTCTCACTTTGCTAATCTTTCTGAAGATATTATCAGGTTACTTATAAGGGATTAAGTCTGATTCTTTATAACTGGATTGACAACAATCTACAATTCTTTATTAGTACGATAAGATAAGGTATCTATTACAAATAGTAAAATGACTGATTGTTAGCGCCCCTTTAGTCTACCAATGGTTTACACATGGAAGATTTAAGGAAATTAGAAAGTAGATTACTTCAGCTTATAAGTTTTTTTTTTTTTTTTCTCTGTAGCAGTTGTTTGCAGTAGATTACTTCAGCTTTTAAGTTATTTATTTTTCCTATTGTTGTGTAGTAGTTGTTGCAGTAAGGAGGTTATTCCTCCACTTTCTCATTTTAGTTGTAGTAGGAAGTTATTTCCTTGTTTTCAGACGGGTGGTTAATCCATCAGTGTTGTATTTAGTGTTATTTGAATCAGTGAAATAATAAGCAGAAAATTAATCAAGTTTTTGAGTACTTCAAACGTAGAAATAAGAAAACCTTTTTCCAGACTGCTAATTCACTCAACATTAACTCTGACTTTGTCTTGCAACGTCCCATAGCTAGATACATAACAAGGGATTGTAACGATTAGCAACAGAACATCGTCAACTTTTGGAGCCCCACCTGTGCTTGGACTCATGCACCTTAAGACAATTTGCTTGAAATGTTCTTGTCATACACCACATGTTTCTCAATGTTCTTTTCAATGTAAAAGAACCTTTTTCCTTCTTTAGACCAATGCACTTGTAGACACGGAACATAGATATACAAGTATTAATTAACTATGTCGGAAGATATGGAGCGATCGTGTCTTACTTTTGCACTTAAAAGATCATGAATTCTACACATTTAGTGTTAGAGTGCAATACCAGTTGTGGTAAGGGAAATTAGTCTTCTTATATGGTATTGGGAAATCCTCACCTCATGAGCTAACTTTTGGGGTTGCTCTAGGCCCAATGTTCATTTTCTAATATGGTATTTATGTAAAGAGCTTTATGGAAAAAATTTAATCTGAATTGGCCAGAGCTTAGTCTGCTATGATGTAGGTCCTGGTGTCTTTTACACTATCATGTAGTAGCTGGTGTACTCTCTTCTGCTATCTATTTTCTTAAGTGGGGATTAATATTGTATTCCTATATTCACTTTGCAGCAACCAAAGATGATTATTGCACGAATCGAGAGAGAACCTGAGTAAGCTTTACTTCCAAGTTGCACTGTCCCCTGCTGTCTGTTTCGTCCTGGAATTGGAACGTGGAACTACGTACAAATCAACTGAACTTGGATTCCTGCAAACTCCGGATCATTGTTAAAGCTGCTGAATTCTCTGCTTTTTTTACTCGTGACTTCTCGTCTCCCATCACAAAAAGCATGCCTTCAGCGATTCTAATTTGCACAGAGCATATAAACCTCCTATCATGAGCAGGACCTATCTCTTTCTCTACTCTGCAACCATCAGAAAGCAAACAATAATGAAACCAATTTCATACATTTAATGTGACTGCAACATAATCAGAAAAAACATGGCAGCATCTGGATATTGAGACAAACAAACTCAGAAAGAATTACCAAATGAAAATCTTTCCCATACGAAATACATGCATTTACCATGTCACAAGGTCAGAAATTATTGCAAGAACAAGAGTTTAATTAAAATACCAAAAAAAAAAAATCACAACTGAAAATTTTGTTTTGGAATACATCTTAATCATTTCTTTCAACAATTGGAGAATAACACATACAAAACATGTCCAGAGGAAAAAAGTTTTACCTATGATAACTAGCAAGCATACTTAATGACTACTCAGACATCATTCGTCTTGCAGCAAAAGTCACCAAAACATTGAAACAGGAGTACAGCTTGAGCCAGTTTGATGCAAAGTTTACAGGGATAACTAGCTTTGCATGAAAGCGGGTTCTATAAATTACAGTTAAAATCCCTTGTAAATTCTAAGCACTTACTATTTACTAATAGACAATAAGTCTGTGAGACTCGTCTCTTTAATCTACATAATTACATTTGCAAGTTATAATAGAAATCTAGAGGAATAAATATAGAGAATTCGTATAGACAATCTAACTAGTTGGGATTGAGGCATAGTTGACTGATACATTGGTACTCTAAATCCAGAAAGGAAAAAGAAAAGAGAGCTATAAGATCCTTGGCCAGCACAAACTTAAATAGTAAAAAAGGAGACTGATCACCCTGACAAATGCTTAATACATACCTCTGTACTTGATAGATAATCCCTTAATCCCAAAATACTTGTCACTATCCGCTTCTTAATAGTTTAAAACTTAAACTATATGAACTTTAACCAACATTTTAAGATGTATCTTTTCAACATATTGATACGAGAAGATTTGCAACTTATCCTTTTTCGTATATCTTAAAAAATATCTAAAATTTAACTTTAACAAACTAAATTAATCTAATCCAATTTAGCTCCAAAAATTAGTCAAATCGACTCTCGAAAAGTGAAAAGTGACAGCTATTTTGGGACAACAAAACTTTTTTAAGTAAAACTAATGCAATCCAACTTAGCTACAACTATTATGCAACAACAAAACTTAAACTACATAACAATGTGAAGAATCAGTTGATAGATAAATCTATAATGTACCTTTTCATCGAGGATTGCCGAATCGCCGCGGAGGTAATTGTAGAGGCCGGCCGGACGGCAACTCTAGCAAGTTTTTCCGTACTTACATTGGCAGCGTGGAGGTCAGTAAGCTTACCACAGTCAACGTCAAGGTAAGTCACGAACAAACAACTCGAAATAGCTAAGCCGAGAGTGGCGTCGCCGGCGAAAGCGAGCCGCTGGTAATTCCTTAGAAGAGTGAGTAAGAGCTTCTTCCAGAAGCTTCGTATTCCCAAACCGATACTTCAATAGCTCTTCCATTGCCCTTACTGATGTCGCCGTGTTAGTAATTTCTTCCTCCGGCGACGGCGGTAACCTATTTGCGTCGGCAACCATCCGCAATTCTCCGGCGATTGCATGTATTTTGAATGTAAAAGTGCTATCGCGGGGGAAAACAAACTGAGCTGTATCAAAAAAGTGCAAATGCCTGAAGGAATATAGGCATACTATTTATAGTTTTTTTTTTTTATCTCTACTGTACTTGCCTTTTTGTTTTTGTGATTTTCTTTCTTTTACCTTTCACACTATAGGTAATTTATAAGATAAAATTATTCCGTATTCTTTACCTATACTAAAATTTGAAAAATGCTTCACTCTCTTTGTATTTGTATCTATGTTTCACAATATATTTGTATTTTACAATTTAAATTTGACTTATCATACATATCTATAGGTACATTGTGTATTCGCGTTTTATACTCCTTTTTTATATAGCAACATATAACAATTTCAGAGCATACATTTATCAATTTTTAGTACCATATAATATATGTGTATCATAATTTCAAATAAAAGAAGATAGGAGATACAATTATTCAGATACATGTATCCAATATCAAGCAATCTTTCGGTGGTACTGCATCAGAGTATATATACTTTAAGGGGTCGTTTGGTTTGAATATGAGTTATGATGGGATAAGTTATGTTGGGATAAGTTATGTTGGGATTAGTTATGATGGGATAAGTTGTCCTGAGATTATTTCTTATTGAGTGTTTGGTTTGTTATATTCACAATAATATATATTGATAAATTTTAAGAACAAATTGTTTGTTTACAAAATTACCCTTCACTTTATTTAAACTTTTTAAATATTTCTTTGTGAGCTTTAGTTATTCATTTTTTAAAATAAAACTTTTATTTTATTTAACTTAAATATTTTTGTTTATGTATTCCCATGATAAGTACCATGTGTATTTAAAAATATAACTTTTTTCTTATTTAGCTTAAAAATAGAACTTCCCTCTTAAGTTTATTAAAGAGAAGAAAATTTATGAGAAATCAAAATAAAATAAACATAAGAATTAGTCAAATAAATTCATAAATAAAAATTATATTTATATAGTATAATTTTTTAATAGAAAAATATGTATAATTATCATAAAAATAAGGAGTAGTAAATATTATTATACATGGTATTAAAAAAAAAGTAAATATACATAAATGTAAAAAATGATGTATAAAAGGATTTAAAGGGACATTTTTGTCATTTACTTATTTTATCTCGGGATAAGTTATCCCGGGATTACTATACCACCCATGGGGAGGGATAACTTATCCCGGTACTAATTATTAATCCCCGGGATAAATTATCCCGGACTTGCCAACCAAACAACATAATTTTTTTTTATCCCCATCACTATTTCCTTATCCCATCACTATTATTTCTAATCCCTCACACCAAACGAGCCCTAATGGTATCAACTATCAAGACGTAACTGAGTAATATTTTCTTGATACACTACTTCATATATATACTTTTTGATAGTATCAAGCAATAAACGTGAATTAGTAGTTAAAAACAGGAAGGTAGGAAAATAAGTAGGTAGCAGCTTATAATAGTTTCCTTCTTTTTATTGAAATACAAGTGTTTTTTCCCCAAAGAGAAAAGGCTTACTAAAGGTCCAATAATATTCTTAATCTCCCAATAATGATCTACATATATAAAATGCACTACATAAATAAATATGAGTGCAGAAATGCATTCTTAAGTATGAACATTAAATACATCAACAAAAGATCCATATGTATGAATTCAGATCACAGCATATGATCAAATCCTCCAGCCTGTGGAGCAACCCGACTCCCATTAACGTTAAGGAGCAATTGCAGCAGCCAATTCCTCGCCATTGAATCCTCCTGATAACATAACACGACAAAACCAGTCATGGTTGGAAAAAAAGAACAAAAGGTTAATGCCAAAAAGAAAAAGAAGAATGTTGCATGATCACTAAGGCGGAAGCCCTGCGAGGGGTGGGGTGGGGGTGGAGCTAATTATATTGCCAAATATTACGTACACGAAGACAACTGCTGAAGGTGTTATCTCTAAGCATATTGGGAAGAAAAGTTTTCAGTGCCTGACAAGCCCTGCCATAAGCCAAACACATCACCTTTAGCCTCACAGAAACGGAAAGATCGAAAAGGGCTGTAATATATCACACATAAGCAAGCTGAAAGGAAAACCGGGATGGTGATATACAGAAAACCAACCTTGGATTATCTGACAAACGAAGATAGCACCGGATTATGTGTTTCAACAATCTTGATGAAGGTTGTTCAGCAAGTGCACCCACCATATTCCCTAAAACTTGGATTACTTCGAAAAAACTTTTAGATATGGCACATACGTAATTCAGACCCACGTCATCTAGAAGGATTTTTTGCACAATGAAAGTCGCAACCTGTCAGCATGAATAAATTAGATGCATGAAAATCAAATCAAGTCAAGGGAGGATGTAACTGGAAATTGGTTTTGGGGAAGCACTAACTGTTTTTGATAGTTCACATCCCATCTCCATCGCGCACAAGCACTTCGGAATTATATCTGTTGAAATAAGAAAACTGATAACTTCAGTGTCATCTACCTGCGCAAACAAAGTGCATTTAAGCTTTAGAACAATAATTGATTAAATAGGTACAGAATAACATATAGCTCCTAAAATTTTAACTAATCACGGTTTCCTTCTCATGTCATTACCAGTAGATATGATCATGAATAAAATCTTTATACTGACAATGGAAGCAGATAGAGAGACGAATGAAATACAGTAGACTTATTACCTTCACAAGGGCACAAATGACACCTAAGCTTGCAAGCCTCAAATATTCAAAGGGTGTCGACTTGCTTGTTGTGTTAAGAAATGGGTACAAATACAAAGGAATTTTTGCTGAAAAGTAGAAAACTGTTAGAAGGATCTATTCAAGGGAAACCAATTATCACAAATATGATGGATTACAATTACAACTATCATCACACAAAAGTCTATCAAAATCTCAAGAACACATCATGATTATGAAGTCCATTTATTTGATATTTTTTTGGACGTACATATTAAGTTTATGAAGGTTACAAAGCATTTTACATGAATAATATAGGGCTGGGGTACTTATCTAAGACAACATTCTTGTGTTGCAGCGCTTCAATAAACCTAAGGACACAAACATGTAATCTTCATTTCTTCCCTCTTTAAGGACATCAGTGACTATCAAGGACGAGCGGTCATTATTACTTTATAGTCATGCATTCCGAGGAAAATAAAACCCAAGTATAATTTTATTTTTTTTCTACAAGTAGTGGATAAGATAAATCCAAGTATAATGTCTTCATGTGTAAATCAAATTCAAATTCTCGTCCAAAGATGTATCAAACAAATGCAGGGTGGCATTAATTTGATACAATTTGGATCTTATTCTTGATTTGTAGCTGTGGAATTCTTTTTGACAAGTAAATAAGAGTTTAATTTAAGTGAAAATATGATACTAAGCAAGTGCCGGCAGAATAAGATTTAAGAGATGTAACTATGAGAAGTGTCGAGATTTTTGTGTCCCTGTCATTTTTTTGATAAGATAAGTGGTATTAATAACAGCATCAGGAAGATGCAAAATTTACAAGATATGGCATTTGAGCTTACAAAAAAATCTCTGGCTAACTATACAAACTATCTAAGCCAGAGCTAATGAGTTAGTAAAATCCTGAAGTTGTTCTGCATTAACAGCAGGATACAAGTTGGTCCAACTAAACAAATTTTCAGTGTCCCTGTCATTGTAATGGAAAAGAATTTGCATGCACAAGCAACTGCAAATCAACAAAGGTAACAATTTTCTAGCATTCCAACAACATTCCACCCAAAAGTACTGTCAGAAAAGGCCTTTGTTGTATACCAAAAGAGGCCAAGCTTATTGCCATTGACAAACAGATATGAGAACTTTAAAAAAAAAAAAAAGAGAGAGAGAGAGAGAAGAGAATCTTCACCATTGAGGAACGACTTTCTGGTGTCAGGATGAGAGGCAACAGACTGCAAAATAGAAAGCAATGAGAAACTATTTCAATAGAAGGGATAGAAAATTTGACCTTGACCAGCAAAAAACCTAAATAACAGAGGCATCTTAAAGCATTATACAATGGTAACAACAGATATTTGGAAGTGATACTTGTCATGCTCCAAGAAAGAGATAAAAGGTAAACTACTTCCCTACTAACACATTCCAGTTTGTTGCATTCACCATCCACCTCTCTTGATACATTTAGCACAACCCAAATATATCCAATTTTCTATACCTCTCTTGACAATAATAACTCATTACTTTAAGATCACCAACAAGAATGAAAAATAGACACTGTATCAAGAAACACTATGAAAAAGTCTACAACAAAACGAAGTTAATATACCTGTAGAAGTGCTATTGCATTGCAAACTCTATTGGATTGTGCAGGAGCCAGGCTTGGCGACGACAAACCAGGGTAGATAGAAACTATTTCCTGCAAACGTGAAAATTAACGATACAAACTTATAGAAACAGCCAGGAACTTCCACACTATAAGTTTAAGAAATAAGAAATAAATAGTTGAACAGAAAATGTCTACAATAGAAGTTCAAGAAATACAAATGAAATAATTGAGAGAATAAAGTCCGGAATCTCAATTCTCATCATGGTAGAAAAAATTACTTTAATGAACCAATAATATTGGCTCTGACAAAGCATACAACTACCTACATATATGATATAGTAGCTTTTGTTTACCATCTCAGTTGGGCTAAGACACAAAAACAGTTAAATTGAGATTAGATTTAAATGACAGAAAAAGTTCTCCTCCTAGAAGTGATATTTTCCTTTTTTGGGTTAATGTCTCCTCGAAGTGGGGTTTTGGCTCCATTTACATCAAAACAAATATGGAAAAGCAAAATTCTATTTTGAGACTTTCCCTGTATTTTTGTTTCCAATTTTTACCCCAAATCACTTTATTCCAGACAATGCTAAAGCAATCAAACATAAACAATGAAAATAACATACATTGTCTAGTTTTCATTATTGGAAATACAACCCTCCAATGACCTGAGTACAAAATACAACAAGGGAAGTACCCCATGGGGCAATGTGGGACTAGCTCCCACTCCCTCCCTAGCCAGAAATTTCACAAACCTCTTTAATCATCCTAAGAATCTACAAGATGTTAAGGGGTAAAAGCTAGGACTATACGGGACATTTTCAATTTTAAACATTTGAAATTCTCAATAACCCCAATCGAAAAACCATTAAGATGTTTTCTTGATAGCTTTGTTGTAAAAGGTCATGTAGATGTTTCCTTTTATTCTTAACTTTTAATGGTGCAAAGTAGATAATCAGTGCAAAGTGGTACTTTAGCTTTATGCGCATCTGAGAGATGAGATAAACTCTAGAATTACAATAGAACACTACTCAAAATACCTGTAGGAGTGCAGCGATGGTACCAAATGAGTGCCACAACAAACGGCCCAAATCTGGGAACAACTCCTTCTTCTGGAAAAGGAAAACAAAGGCATTAAGTATATCTAAGTAAATCTTAATTCTATTTAGCAGAACAACAAAATGATACTCAATCCAAAATGTCCAAGACACCTCTAAAGTGAGAAGAATAAACCTTGAAAAGCTCTAGAAGAGCGTTTTCACGAAGATTAGGGTCGCAGAGAACAAGCACAAGTTGTTCAACGGATTGCATTTTGCAATCCTTATTGGGGGGTGCTCCGGCGCTGGAAGACGATGACGACATACCACCTCCTCCTCCGAAGCGGCCGACACCAACGGAGAAAGATTGAGGTAGGTTTGTCATTCTAAAGCCTCAATTAAATGTTTATATCTTTTTTATCCTTTCACTTACCCTATTTTATTTTCTGTCCTTTTTCTTTTTTTCCTGAATTGAACAAAGACAAAATTCACCGTTGGATAATTTTGATAAATAAAATTCACTGTTTTATTTACAACCGCGGCACCATCAATGAACCAAACACGTGTTAATGTCAATTGGGAGCATTCCATAGTAATTTTCAAGATTGATATGGTCTTTAGATTTTTCGAAATAAAACCTAATTAAAATAAAAAGTAGTTTTCATATTATTTTTCTAATAATTGTAATTAGATTTGATCTTTGATTTTTTTTTAAGAAACTATATTTATTAATGATGGAATTTGTTGATAATCAATGAAGAGGATCATTAATGAAATTCACAAGTCATTTTTTTATGTAATTGAAGACAAAAAGAAGATTTTTGAGATTTGTTGAATCATGAATCATATATTCTTTTTTTTAGATTGACTTGGAGTTTAATTTCTTTGGCATAAAAACTAATTAAAATGATAGTTTTTCCTATTGTTTTCTATTAACTAGGTTAGATTTGATATAATCAATGAGGGCGATCATAATAAAATTTACTAGTCATTTTCTAATGTAACTTGTGCATGTCAATATATCACCATATCAATGGTAGCTAGGGGTGGCAGGGGGACCGGGTCGGCCCGCCCCGGCCCGCGACCGGTCCGAGAACCGGCCCGACGGACCCGGTCCCGTTTGAAGATGGCGGGATGGGGGGGTTCGGGATAGGGGACCGGTACCGGTCCGGTTCACCCGTTGGTCCCGGGGGC